>NC_064857.1:13138681-13451806 GCF_024139225.1 Suncus etruscus | reverse complement strand
CATCCATCTATGCCTTTGTAGTTATATACAAATATTACATATAATTATAATAATTTGGTATTTAACTCACAATTATTTTTTATAAAGGTACAGATACTAATATTATAAATGTATGTGTTGTTTAAGTAAATGGATTACAAAGCTTTGTTGAAAATATTAAGAGAAAGTTGAAATAAAAGCTTAGTTCCCCTTTGCTATTTTATTTGTGCCATTACTTTGCTTTTGAATGCTCTGACAAATTTTATTATTTTTTATAATATAAAGGCAAGTACTTTGATTTATATTCCAAGTTATGTATATAACTCACTTTGTATTTTGTATGTTTTCTATGTTTGACAGGTATGCTTTATATTTTGTCAAATTCATGATGTTTTCTGCATTGATTTCTGAATATAATTTGTGTGTTGTGTTTCTACATATCTTAAGAAAGAAGTATTTGCAACCATTGAATTGCCCACCATAACAAGGCCTAACTAAAAACATAAATTAAATTATTTTTATATAAAAGTTATGATTTGTATTTCTAAGTACTTGTGTTTTTAGGTGCATGTTTCAGAGTGTGGTAGGGTAAAAACAGAAAGAAACATATTTAATAGATACAGTGATGGACATAACTCATAACATCTTTTAGAGTTACCTTCATACCAGTATGCAGATTAAAAGAAATAAATTTATTCTTGGCTCTACCATGAACTACATCTGTGGCCTTGAACAAGTCACTTTCCTTTTCAGATGTCAAAGTTTTTCACCAATATAATGAGATAATTAGACCAGCTCTCTGATTTTCAACTTATTTTCTATAAAAACTCATCTATGGAAAATTTAATTTTTTGTTTCACCGAGCTATTAGTAATAATGGATAATTATGTGCAAAAAATAAAATATAAATGTTGGAAAGTAGAAAGACATTCAGAGATATGACTTTAAAAATGGAACCCAAAATGAACAATAGGTTCTGATGCTGAGAGGCCACTATGTAGCTGCATAAACTCACCAATTATTAATGAGATAGATTTCAGATTTACTTCATGAGTTCACAAAAGATGAAGCACTTTGGCAATTTATCCTGGTAGTTGTGAGAATCAAGACCGGGATTTCACTTTCATAATCATATATTACTTTTAATTTCAATAATTCTACAATTTACAAATTGGCTAGCATTTTTGTTGAGTCAAAACTATATTTTTCCTAAATTTCAAAAATTTAAATTTTGTCTACTCTATTTCCAGGTACTTTTACTTTGCTTTTCTTAAGTAGGTCTATGCAAATGTAATGTATTTATTATCATTTTTATGATTGCAGGAGGCACTCATTGACTTTAAACAACTATTTTTCAAGACCTGCATCATTGATGTAGCAATGTATTGAACTTTTGTACCATCTGCCCATACTTAACTTATGCCATAGACTTTAATATCCATCATCCAGCAGCAGTAGCTCAGGAATTGTGCTCCATTTTGAATCCTTGTGCCTGAATTCTAACTTTTCTCTTTGGGCATTTCCTGGGTTACTGTCCTTCTTAAGTATCACCTGTGTGAATGATTTCTTTGATTTTCTTTAATTTCTAACTTTCATATCTTAGATCTCAAATAGTGTTATACTTTGTGGTCTAGAGTCTAATCTATAATCTGTGTAAATAGCAGAAGTAGCCTTCATTTTCCCAGTAGTTTTAAATATGAAAAACACTTTATCTGGCCTATTATGTAAATGGAAATATATAGATATGTGATAGGAATAAGTGCCAGTTTTCTGTGTGGTTAAAAAGAAGCATGGTAGTGGTGAAGAATTAATAAAGAAATAATTCAGGAAAAAAAAATGGAGCTTGCTAAAAAAAAAAAAAAATAAAGACTTTTCAATTACTAGTGACTTACCTCTAGTCCACCCACTCTATAAAATATGCAGCTTCTAAGAATTATCTTGCATGTTACTGAGTCTGTCTGTGTGTGTGTGCTAAGCAGAGAGTTTTGAGTTTTACTAGTTTGCTCCTTAATATGTTTTATTTTTGAACAGTTTTCATTTTATAACTTACATAAAATCACAATTTAAAATTAGAAAATTTTTTTCCTTAATGTATTTCCAGTGTCCCTACATACTACACAAAGAACTTGGAAATGGAGATGCCTTACAGTCATTTAGGATTATGCAAAAATATTAATTTGGATTATTCACATTGTAGAATTGTTTTCTTTTAAACAAACATTGTTCCACATACAAAACTTCCCTAAATTATATGTACCCACTGTCCTCAAATTAAATAAGGAATTACCCAGTGTATTGTCTTTGTGACTTTAAGAATTGGGAAATCATTGATCTTACTTTAATGAAAGCCAAAGGACCTCAAGAAGCATTAGGAGATCTTTAGAATTTGCATATTTAGTTAAAGTTTGGGATGCACATCTCACAATCTAAAAGTTCTTATTAATTTGTCTGCAAATGCTACATCTGATTTTAATAGTACAAACAAGAACAGGAAATCAAATTACAGATGGAAATTTTAGGACATTTGAATGCCCATGCAAGTCAACTCACTTTTTATTCGTTATGTTTTTACAGTGCTTATAATTACATAATGGATGTTGGGATTATATATATATCATACATATATAAGCACTATTCTATATTTCCACTTGAATTATTTCAAAATTAAGTAATAATCTTATACTAGTAATGGATTACTTTGGTCTTCAAAAGTCCAGCAAATATGTGATCTAATTGCATATAGACAACTGCAGAATATTAAAGTTATAGGTCATGGCTAGTGAGCCATTTGGGTTTTGTTTCATATCTCTGTTTATGTGATTGTTATAGAATTATTTCTTTAAATGAAAGAAAACAAGAATTAAAAATTAACCTCTGAAAAACAGGATTTTGCCATCACTAAAATATTTCTATAAGTTTATCACTTTCATTTTCTTTATTAACTATTCTGCTAGTGTATAACAGGGCTGGAGTATGGGAGGTGCAGTTACAAAATTGGTAGGCTTTAAAGAACTTAGTAGCCTGTGCACTAGGAAGAAATGGGATGCTATGTTTCTTGATGGTTTCTAAAAAGAAAAAGCATATGATCCTCTTTGAGTGCTGCTTGCAAAGCTCTCTTCTATTATTGAAAACCCTTTCCTTCATAGTTATATTCTCTCATCCATCAGAAATGTCTTCACACTTTCTTTGGCTAAATCTAGAGATTGATTTGCTGCTTTTAACTGTTCAAAGCTGGCTTTCCAAATCTGGTCTGTTGTGATTTTCTAAACTGATAATGCAGAACATTAGCTTTTGGAAGGTAAATTTATGAATTAATGGATTTTCATAATATGGTTTTTAATAAATCTCAAATGAATATACTTGATAATTGGACAGATAATTTTCTAAAAATATATATTCTCTCTCCTAGTTGATGTGAATGATTCATTTTTATTCCTCAATATTATCTTTTGAAATTTCTTTTAATATTAACATGTTTAAAAGTGAAGTGCTGATGTGTCATTAGAGTTTTAGTTATCTCATTATAGCATGTAGCACCTTACAATGCAAGTATTTAACTACCTAACTTCCTTTAATAAACTGTATAATCCTTGATATTGGGAACATAACTTACTCTTGCCCAGGAATACCCAGTAGCAGAATTTGTGTAATATGTTCAATCTGAAAAATTAATGCAGTTTCATTGTTTATAATCTTAACATAAAACATAGAGGTACATTACAGACATATTTTTATAACTATATTTTTGAAAATGTTAGATTTAACTTCAGAAATACTATTTTAGATAATACAAAACACTTAGTATCTGAACGGATTTTGAGCTGATAAAAGGTACGTGACAAAGTAAGTCAATGAAAAGATATAAAATAAGACACAGGATGAGAATTCAGTAAAACCAATAAAGGCATATATAATTTGGTTGTGATGAAGTTTACTTTATATTTAAGAATGATTATGTAGAAGATGACAGCTTTTAAAGGGCCTGGGACTTTTGACAGGGAAAATCAGAAATGTGCAGTCCAGTGAAGAATTAAACTACTGGGAGTAATAATATGGGCTGATGCACTCAATATAGCAGTAATGCCCTCTGAGAAGGATAGGAAATAATTCAGTTCCTCTAGGCTGCATGGAAGCTAAATACAGTATGACAAGAAATAGTAGCAGTACTCATTATGTCTGATTGCTAATTACCCCTTTGAATGATTCAGTTATGCCTGCTACTAGATAATTAGTTTAGTAATTTATGGCTGCGGTGCAAACTAGTATTTTAATTTTCACAGCACAATTTTCACAATACCTACAGTTCAGATAATCTTTCTTTTTTATTCAGTTTTAAATTGGTTTTTTGAAGGCCCTATAAAAGCAAAAATTCTTGCATTTTCTCCCACATGTATTTCATGCAAAAGTTAGGCACATTACAGAATTTTATTTAACTTTAACTCCGGGAAAATAACATCTTATTAAGCCTGTTTTATTATGCCCAATTTTTCCAATTTTGTGGGCAAAAGGGGTGAAAAAATTTTAAACATTCTATCAAGTGACTCAATTGAACTGCTGCCAATTTCATGATCCAAAAAGACATATTATATATTTCCTACCTTTTATGCAATTTTACTCCAGGCATGGGTTCTGTCTATGCTTAAATATATTTTATAGGTAGCCAGAAACACAAGTAATGCCCAACTCCCACAAACTTGGTATGGTGTGCAATCATGTTGAGAACTATCAAGATTCTTGGAACAGTTTTACATCATTGTGTATTCTCATTTGAGTTGATGTGACTATATGTAGCCTAAGAAAGTAGAATTGTGTTGGTGTGAGATTTTAGCCAGGAACCAAATATCTCTTTATTTTATTTGCTTCCCTGCAGTATTGTAGGTAGCTTTCTGGGTTTTATAGTAAGATATTGGCTATTAGATTTCAACATCATTCATAACCATTTTAATTCAACATTCTAGGGAACTATTATTTCTAAATTTATATATTTGTTAGAAAGTAAGTTATAGAAAGAGAGAAAGATAAACTGATATAAATTGTATTTGGATCTGAGAGATAGATCCATAGATTGCTTAATTTGCATCCAGAAGAATTGAGTTCTGGGCATTGTATGGTCCCAAGAACACAGCCAGGAGAGACTCCAAGAACAACTGGGTATAGGCCCTAAGCACTGCTAGATGCTCCCCCCCCCCAAAAAAAAATGGCAAAAACTCAATAATATGGCTTACAAAAAAATGATACCTGAAATTAAATTCATGCCCTAAATGCTAAATTGATCAATTTTGAAAGAAACTTAATCTTAATATTTTAAATATTTGTATAAGTAGTGAACACATTTGATAAGCTTTGAGCAATATTATAATTTGAATTTAAGCATATGCAATATTGGGCTGGAATAAAACTAAAGCTGTAGGACTCTTGCTTTACATTTGGCCTATAAAGTTAAATCTGTGGTATCACAGAAGGACCCCTGAGCTGTACCAGGAGTAGTCAATCAGCAAAGGGTCAGGAGAAGCCTGAATACTACTAGATGTGGTCCCAAGCAAAAAAAAAAAATATATATATATATATATATATGGTTATTTTTATAACCTATTACAGCAAATGCTTAAGTTTATATATATTATATTTTCCACAGACACTAGTAATATATTGTTTTCATTAACTCTAGGAGACATATTTAGCTTACTGATAAAAGTAGCAGTGTTCATAAGTTCAGAATACTTTGCAGGTTTTCTATATGGCACTTTTTAATTTCACTGTAACACAGTTACAAAATACCCAAGGTTTATGTTCACTATATTGTTCTTGTATCTGGTATTTGCCAGTGTGGGATCAATGTTCTAAAGGGCAGACTTGACAGTGTTATTTCAGTGAACACTGAGCTAGTGTTTATTATAGACTGAATCTATGCCCTTTATCGCCAGCAGTCTTATTTGAAATATGTGTTCCTTGACCCATATAATAAATGACTCCTCTCAGAGAGGGCAGTACAACTCTTCTTTTTTTCTATAGACTCTAAAAAAAAAAGTTTTCTAACCAGAAGGCAGTCTGTCTAGCCATCAAAGCATCCGATTGACCTTTCCAACTTTGTTCAGGGTGACAGTCTGCTAGTTGTGGGTGCTTCTTTTTTTCCCCAACGTTGCTAACTAGAGTTCTAGCAGAACTGCGTGCTAGTGCTACTAAGCCTGAGACAAGTTCTCTGTCTTATGACTTGAAGTTCACGATGGTTAACTTCTTTCTTGCTAATTGTTTTTCCTCTTACATAAAATTCAACTGTCATCAAATATGTGAAAGTATCAGTCATAAGTTTAAGACAAAATTTACATAAAGTTGATGCTCCCCATTTTTTTTAACCCTTTAAAGAATGAATTTTATTTCTTTTTTCATTTTAAGAGTATGTAATATGACATTCTAATCTGAATTTGCTTGTCTGTAACAAATTTAAGATTCATATTTAAAATTCACTTTAAAACATTTTATGAATGAATAGTTTCTGCCATTGAGACAATCTCTCAATAAATACTTCGTGCTTTTGTCTAATTTTTAAGATTATTATTCTAGAATGGAGTAACAAACTTTTTGAGTATGGTGTATATTTCTCACTGCTACATTTCAACAATATTTTTAAGTTCCCAATATTAAAGTCCCACATTACTTTAGTGATTTGGTATGAATTTTAAAAAGAATTTAGGTTATCTTCTTAATAAAAATATTGATTTCACAAATATAGAATGTCAATACAAATATGTCAATAATAAATGCAAATTTAGGATATTGATATAAATATAACTAGCCAATAATAACACCACGCACATGTTAAAATATAAGCATTTATAATTTAAATTTATTGTCAATATAGTAACTGTTAGTAGAACTATTTAGAAAGCAGATAATATAGAATCTTATACTTTCTTATAAATCAGTCAGCTGAAAAATATAAGACAAATCTTTATCCACAGCTCTAAAACTGAGTTGTTTACAGAACACTTTTGCTCAACTTTTCATCTATTTATGAATCGTTTTTCATTGACCTTTGGTTTTTAAATATAAAATATAATAGGCTAATAGATAAGAATATCTTTAAATGGACATATTTTTACTTTTATAAATTATATATATTTTATATATATTAATAATGAACATGTTTTGGGACAGTTTTATTAGAGGATAAAAGTTATTTTATGTTCTGGTCTAAATATGGTATTTAGGGACTACTTTATTTTTTTTTTATTTAGGTGCATTTTAAAAAGTCATTCAGGATTTTTTTTTTGAGCATACAATGTTTTGCTATACATTCAGAAATCCCTGCTGGCTTGGGGTAACATATAGGATACCAGGGGATCAAACCATGGTCCATCCTAGGTTAGCACGTGCAAAGCAAGCACCCTACCACTTGTACTTGCGCCACCACTCCAGCAACGGGCATACAATATTTTAACATCCACTTTTTCACCAATGTCCACCGCCCTCCCCAAACTGCCTTCCCACATTTGCTTTCCATCCACCAGTCTTTCTCTACAAAAAGCAATTTTTATAAAAAAGTTTCTGTATTGTAGTTTACAGTACAGTTAACGATAAGGTACCATGACACTGTACCAGCTCTTAACACCACCCATTAATTACTTCCCTCTAGCATCATTTTTGTCCCCTTCCTGTCTTATCCCCTACCCCTACACCCAGGTGACATGTTTCCTAATAAAACTAACTCCCATGTTCTTTTTTTACTACTACGAGCACTTTCTGTTCCACTCATGTTTTCTATTCTGTATGAGAGATCATTTTGTATTACTCTCTCCTCTCTCTCTCTCTCTCTCTCTCTCTCTCTCTCTCTCTCTCTCTCTCCTTCTTTCTCTGATTACTTTACTCAGCACGATACTCTTCAGTATCATATATCAAGTAGCTGAAAATTGTTTGATTTTTTTCTTTTCTTATGGCTGAATATTATTTCATTGTGTATAGTACCATAGTTTTTTATCTAGCCATCTATTCTTGTCCATTTGTTTTTTGTTTGTTTGTTTCTTTGTTTGTTGTTGTTTTGATTTTTGGGCCACACCCGGTGATGCTCAAGGGATACTCCTGGTTATGTGCTCAGAAATTGCTCCTGGCAGGCTTGGGGAACCATATGGGACAATGGGGATAGAACAGTGCTCAGTCCTGGATCAGCCTTGTGCAAGGCAAAGGCCCTATGCTGCGCCATCCATCCGGTCCCAAGGCCATTTTTTTTTCTAATTTTGATTATTGTGGAAAGTGTTGCAAGGAAAAAAGAGAGGGGTGCAGATGTCATTTTTCATTTTTTTTTTTTGAGGGGGAGGCTCTTGGGTCTATTCCAAATGTGAAATTTCTGGGTTAAATGGAAACTCAGTTCCTAGTTTTCTTTGGAATGTTTTAGGAACCTCTTCAAATTATTTGAAACTACTACTTAAATCTAGTACACAATATTTCTAATGTATATTATCAGAATTTTAAGAATTGGGTTATCTTAGAATTTGATTCATTTTATTTCTGAGTATTTTCATATGTGTTTGATATGTTGTATAGAACATCATATTACATTAAATAATTAAGTAGTATTTTGGGTACATGTATCATGAGTGATTTTGTTTATGTGATATTATGTGATATTAAGTAGTATTTTGGGTACATGTATCATGAGTGATTTTGTTTATGTGACATTATGCAATATTATTGATTTTAAATCAGTATATCAAGTTCAACAGACTTATCTGATCACAATAGACACAATATACATGAAAACATTTGATAAGGAAGTAGGGCATAAGTATGCATTTGTTTATAAAGAATTATTCTTTCGTTTATATTTATTTATTTGTTCTGGTGAATTTACTAAATAACATGATATGAAAATTGTTAGGAGTTAATGAGAATGTCAAGACAAACTTTAAAAACTAACAAGATACACGCGGCTGATCCAGCCTTGATTCAATCTCCAGCGTCCCGTAAGGTCCCCCAAGCCAGGAGCAATTTCTGAATGCATAGCCAGGAGTAACTCCTGAGCGTCACAGGATGTGGACCAATATCCAAAATAAATAAATAAGCAAACAAAATAAACTAACAAGATAGATTATACATATTGTTCCTAAACATTCAAGTAATAGGCTTAATTATAGCAATTTACTCATATTAATATGATACATGGTAAAATAAAAGGACAATTTATTTTGCTTTGAATTGTCTCAAACCTACCATATTTTCCAGCGTATAAGACGACCAGGCGTATAAGAGATCCCCTAATTTTACAGTTAAAACATAGGTTTAGGTCTATATTTGCTGTATAAGACAGAATGTTCCTGTGCTGCAACTGTATCTTCCACAGTGAGCCAAACACAACAAGCAAGGTTTCAAAGGTTCTACTGTAATAGACTTCCTCTCTGACTCTGGCCCATCCCAGCAGGCTTTTGACAGTGTAGATTCGGGTCCAGAACATTGTCTAGTTTGCATGCCTATAAAGCCTGCTTGGATTGGCTGAGTTAGAGAGGCGGTCTGAGCAGCCTGGCAGGATTGGTGCAGGATCGAGTTGGAAAATTCGTTTTGTGGCAATATTCAGACAATTTTCATTTAGCGGCATATTGAAACATTTTTCAGGATATACTTGGCATATAAGATGACCCCTGATTTTCGGTTGACTTTTTTTTGTTTCAAAAGTTCTTATACACCAGAAAATACGGTATGTTGATAGTATTCCTGATCACAGTGTCAATGAAAAAAAGCTTCTCTTATACACAACAACAACAACACAACAACAAAAAAAACCCTGATAGTTTTATTTATATTTTTTAAATAAGTTTCATTCATATAAAATCTGTGTTCTTTGTAAATCTGTGGGTACCACACCTAGATGTTCTTAGCATGCTAGGGCATCACTTCTGACTAAACAAAGGGCACCATATGTTGTTCCAGGAATATGACCTAGGTGAGCTCTATTATTTCTTTTACCTCTAATAAAACAAATGTAATTTTTTGCACGTGTTTTGTTCACCCTGATAATGTTCAGGGCTTATTCTGAGTTTTGTGCTTACAAGTTACAAGTTAGGAGAGCAATATACGATTCTGGGGACAGATCCCAGGTTGACCTCATGTGAGGTAAACAAAATAATTGTATTCTTCAGGTACAGACAGATACAATTAGAGAATCTTTTAAGGACTAGAGAATTGCACAATGGTTAGAGCCCTGACTTGCACATGAACTGTCTGTACTCAATATCTGATATCTCCTATGGTCCCCTGAGCACTGTCAAGAGGTATTACAGAGCATAATGCCAGAAGTACCCTGAGCATTGCCACATATGATTCCAAAGTAAAGAGATTCTTAGAGTTTCAAATGGAACTTTTTCTTTGAAAAAGCTTGTTCTATTTAATAATTAATGACAAATCCAACTATAGACTCAGTTCAAAGGCTAGCAGAAGTTAAGATTAGATACAGTATGATAATTCATAGTCAATATATAGAGTAGTCAACTTTATGCTCTTCAGAAACGTCAGAATTGGGGCCGGGCGGTGGCGCTGGAGGTAAGGTGCCTGCCTTACCTGCGCTAGCCTAGGAGACGGACCGCGGTTCGATCCCCCGGCGTCCCATATGGTCCCCCAAGCCAGGAGCGACTTCTGAGCGCATAGCCAGGAGTAACCCCTGAGCGTTACCGGGTGTGGCCCAAAAACCAAAAAAAAAAAAAAAAAAAAAAGAAACGTCAGAATTAATAACACTATACTCAAGGAAGGTTAAATACTTCCACCAAGAACAAAACCTGTCCTGAAATGTAAGCAGGATGCCAGGTGGGTAGTTTCAAGAATGAAAGGAAATAAGTTCTCCATAAGGCATCAGTCTGAACAAAATTTTGATGCAGCTCAGACATTTTATATATATATATATATATATATATATATATATATATATATATATATTATACACTTATACATTACATATACACTTCATCTCTCTCTATATGTATATGTATATGTATATATATATATAAAACATTAACATTATAGTCAGGAGGGTAAGCTGCCAATAACAGTTACTGTAAATTCTCAGTTTGTTTGGGTTGTGGGTCAAACCCTTTTGAAAATCTGATGTAAGTTCTTTGTATGACTCCATGACAGACAGCCTGAAATTTTTTATTGGTTAAAGACTTGTAATTTAAGTAGAGGCATGGAAATCGGAAGAAATAAAGCAGATAAGTAGCCTCACCTCTCTAATCTGCTTGACTGTTATTTATTTTTCAGGGAGCTTTCTCTTAATATTTGTTGGTTAATTTGATTTTTTTAATCCCATAATTCTGCCCCACATTATTGTAAGAGATAATTTCATAACACCTTTTGTTATTCATTCCTGGATCTGTCTTTGTTTAACACAGTGCCAGGCACGTAGGATGTACTCAAGAACTTTTTATTTTATGAATGAATAAAATTAAATGATTATGAACAGAAGGTTTCACACTGAGTGGAAAACTTGGATACTCTACAGAGCTTCAACAAAATTATATCAGAGTATAAAAGATTAATCAGCTGGAACAAGTTATTTTATCTGAATTGAACTGAGATAACTATACGTAGTGGAATATAAAATGCACTTCCAGGCCAAGAGGAACAAAACCGTGCCAAGCATTGGAAAGAATTTGGAAACACCGATGGGGGAACAGTTCTAAAATAGAGGCCTACTAAATCTAAATTAATAATTTGGAGGATATTCTCAGAATTCTCAGAATAACTCTGATTTAATAATTTTCCATGGTTGTTCTGTTGTCACTTCAATGCAGACTATACTTTATCCATGTTAACACTTTTCTTTATTGAAACAGTTCAAGGTTTAAGGACCAGTTAAATTGTAAACTTCAGTGTTATGATTGTAAATAAATTAGACAATAAATTATAAATGTAGTATTTAAAAATTTATATGAACTCTTTTATAAATGAGATGCTAAATTAATTTGTGGAACACAAAAACAGACCTTTGGATTGTTTTCTTTTAGCAGTGAAAAATAAAGAGCACATTATGAAAGAAGCCTTAATTAAAGAGAGAAAACAAGTTCCAGTAGAATAAATCAGTAACTTATTCATTATTTAATAAAAATTAAAATTTATCCATGAGTTGGGTGAGGTCACTCAGGTGCCATGTTTCTAACCCCTTAGGCTGACTGGTCTGATGTAGCAGGTTAATAGTGGAGAAATAATACACCAAGAGAGAGGAAAAGATTAACCAGAGTCAGCCTTCTTTTTCTTCATGGCCTCTCTCTGTCATGTGATCCCTCTGTCATATATTTATTCTCTCTCCAGCTCCAAAGGAGACTCCTTTCTTTGTTCAAACCAACCCCCAATCCCTGCTGGGGGAAGAGCAATTCAAACACAAAACCATATATCCAGTGGGTTTCTGCATCTCAAAGAAAGAGGTCAAAGAAAAAGGATGTTGGGAGAAGGATTTACCTATAATCTATATTTAAAAATACTGATTTTTCCCCAAAGAAATATTCCAAGTTTCTATGATTTTTATATTTATAGCAAAATAATACCAGTTAAATTTATATAAAATAAGTCATGTTTAAAATAAGGGAACTTGGTCTACTGATGGCAGAATGTTGAAACCAGTGGTGGAATCAGTGCTAGGACATTTGTCTGAAACACAAATATTAATTATATAAATCATGATTCTTTAAATAAAACAGAGGCCAGAGCGATAGTGCAGCAGTAGGGCGTTTGCCTTGCACATGGCTGACCCAGGACCGACCTGGGTTTGATCCCCAGTGTCCCATATGGTCCCTAAGCCAGGAGCGATTTCTGAGTGTATAGCCAAGAGTAACCACAGAGCGTCACCGGGTGTGACCCCAAAATAATATACATATTTACATATATATAACACATATAATTTTATACCCTTTTTCTGACAAGATCCAACTGCTGCACCTAGGAAACTTAGTTTCTTTCCAATTGCTATTCTGAAGAATAAATGAAAAATAAATTTTGGAACTTAAATTGTTTTGTCCTGACAAAAGCAGCAAAAGGTGTTTATTCCCATTCTTAAGAAATGCCACAACAGGGCCGGGCGGTGGCGCTAAAGGTAAGGTGCCTGCCTTGCCTGCGCTAGCCTTGGAAGGATGGCGGTTCGATCCCCCGGTGTCCCATATGGTCCCCCAAGCCAGGAGCAACTTCTGAGCACATAGCCAGGAGTAACCCCTGAGCGTTACCGGGTGTGACCCAAAAACCAAAAAAAAAAAAAAAAAAAAAAAGAAATGCCACAACAGCTCACTGAGCAGATAAATGATATCACATGCTGTTACTTTCATGGCCACTTTTTTAAAATTAATCTTTTCTTAAATTAATCTAGATTGCCATTCATTCATTACTAAAGTTCTGCAGAGGTCTAATATAATATAATATTATTTTACAGCGTTCTGGACAAAGAATGTAATTACATTTCTAATTTTCTTCGAAAGAAAAGAATCATTGTATGAATTAATGTCATGCAATGATGTGTCATCATTATATGCTTTTTAAAAGTTGTCATTTGCCTGTATCTTTATATTTATTTTTATATTTTGTGGCTTGCATTTATTATATTAATTATGGGAATCAATGATTGCTTATTCTAAATATCTATTTTCCTCAATTTTAAATCATTAATGTAATTGTATACAATGGTAATTCTTAACTAGCATATTATTTAATTCATTTTTAATAAAATGTTTTGTTTTGGATCTACAACTGGCATTGCTCCGGGCTTATTCCTGGGTCTGAATTCAGAGTTTAGTTTTGGGAATAAATGGGATCGTGGCCAGATTATTTGGGGGTCTCAAAGCACTACAAAGCAAATGTCTTTTTTTATTATTATTATTTTGGTTTTTGGGTCACACCCGGAGACACTCAGGGGTTACTCCTAGATCTACACTCGGAAATCGCTCCTGGCAGGCTATGGGGACCATATTGGATGCCCGGATTTGAACCAGCGTCCTTCTGCATGCAAGGCAAACACCTTACCTCCATGCTATCTCTCCGGCCCCAAAGCAAGTGTCTTATGTTCTGTTCTCTCTCTCTCTCTCTCTCTCTCTCTCTCTCTCTCTCTCTCTCTCTCTCTCTCTCTCTCTCTCTCTCTCTCTCTCTCTCTCTCTCTCTCTCTCTCTCTCTCTCTTTCTCTCTCTCTCTCTCCAATAAATCTTATTTTAAAAGTTAACATCTTTTATAGTTATAGAGTTTTTAGGAGTATTTTTATGTAACCCTGGTCTGATCCCCAGAACTGCGTAAGATATTTTGAGCACCAGCAGGAGTAACTCCTAAGCGTAGAGCTAAGAATATGCCTTGAATTATATTGGGAATATCCCCAAAAGAAAAAAATAAAAATTAACTAATATGTTAACTGTCTCTCAATTGCAAAATGATATCAAGAAGAAATGACAGTAGTTAATAATTTAGCACAATTGCCAGGCATTGTGTAATATAATAAAATTTTATTATCATATTTTTTTAGTATTTGAGCTGTACCCATTAGTACTTAGGGGTTACTCCTGGATCTGCACTCAGAAATCACTCCTGTTGGGCTTAGGAGACAATATGAGATACCAGAGATCAAAACCTAGTCGGCTGATAGCAAGGCAAATGCCCTACCCACTGTGATAACACTATGGCCCCATCTTATAATAAAATTTTCATGATTAATTAGATATTGTATAGTAAATAGTTTAAAATAACAAATTTCTGTATAGAAGTTAATTTTACAACCAAATAAATATAAGTTATTTTTTTATTTGTGGTCAAAATGTCATTTTAAAATCTTGGAATAACCAATTTTAAATATACTTGTATATTATATATGAAGATTGATATTTTGCAGTATAAATTATTTATTATGCCAATATGTTAAATTGTTGCTCTGAATTTTTATACTCTGCCAGTGTGTCTATACAGATAATTTTATCATGCAACCACATGAGATCACAAAGGGAAAGTCTGCTATTTCCTGCAGACTCAAAATTAATTAATTTTAATAGTTTAAAAATTGTGCCACACCCAGCTATGTCCAGGTAACATTTAGGTTGAAGTTCAATGGTCTATATGCAATGGAGGGACCAGCAATATGGGCCTATTCACTGTAATATCCCTTTGGTCCTCTCTTGTGACAAATTATTTTTAAATCATTATAAATTTACAATTAGTTCTCAAGGCTATCCATGTCTCAGGAATGCGGTTTGACACTTTGATATATTTTGTACCAGACAACACCCATAACCAAAAATATTGTGCTATTTGCAATTATTTTGACCTCATCTAACCTCTTCCATTATCCTCTATAACCGTCCCCTTTTATTATCTCTGTAGTTTTCCAGCTAAGAATTATTTCTTTTTTTCTTTTTTTTTTAATTTTTATTGTGGTCAAAGTGAATTACAAATCTTTCACAGTAATATTTAAAGCACATAATGACAATGAATGAGGAGCATTCCCACCACCAGTGTTGTCCTCCCTCCACTCTTGTTCCTGGCATGCATCCCATATCTCCCTCCTTTACACACCCTGTTGTAGGTTGGGTATTGATTCTGTTGTCATTGACTTTAGATATAGTGTTCAAGTCTGATCATTTTTTTTCCACCAGATGATCATACTATTATCTGGTCTTGGTATCATTCATTTTTTCCTCCTCAAATTATGAGGCTGATCAAGGCGATTCCAGTAAGAATTATTTCTGTTGCATTTTGCTAATTTGTTTTTTCTTGTTATTTTAATCTATTATGAATTAAACTCATCTAGCAATTAGCTTGCAGTTTCTAAGTCTAAATATAATCACTTTCAAGCTCCATCCATATTGTATCATGGATCTTATTGAGGTGAAGGGTAACATTTGGCAGTGATAGAATACCATATGTGTGACATGGATCAAATCTAGGTCAATAACCTTGTATTGCCTGAACCCTACTAGATGTCCTATTTCTCTGAGCTCATTAAATTTTCAAAAAATGTAATATTTCTTGCATTTACATTCTCACCAATATTATAGGATGGTATATATAAATTTAAATTTTATTATTTTGCATTTAAAATATTTTACGTCATTTAAATACTGTGGTTTACATAGTTGCTCACTGTAGTTGTTTCTGACATTCCATGTTCCAAGAACAACCTTACACCAGTGTAACATTCCCTTAACCATTGTCCCCAGCTTCCCACCCTCCTTCCCAACCTGCTTGATAGGCTTAAAATAATATACTTTAAATTGCTTGTTTACAAGTAAGAGGTAATGGAATAAAACATAGAAAAAAATTAGCAAAAGAAAATATGTGAACATTTGTCATATCTCACAGTGGAGGCAGAAACAACATATTTATGAAATACATTTATAAGAACTCTATCTTGTAGAGGCTTCATGGAAACATTTCATTTTGATCTTGGTTTATTCTAATGTACACATATTCCTCATTATTTCTCTAATTTGATATATGAACTCAAGTGGTGAGTGATCTGCAGGTGAAAGGGAATAGTTGGGTCACATATAACTTTGAGATCTGATTTTACATACAATACTTGAAAAAGAGGGAATTGAAACTAGCGTAGTTTTCAGTAGGATAATAATATATCATGTCAGTCTATTAAAGTGTCAATTAAGCACAAAATTATGAATTAAGAGCAATTTTATTTTTATGGGCAGACATATTTTTCTTATCTACCAAAGAACCTACTCATTACCATGTAGGAGACTCCAATGTATGCCTGTTACAAGTAGCCAATATTTTGTCCTTATAACATAAAATTTTGTTTTTGTTTTGTTTCTTCATCTGTAATTCTTTAAAAATATATATATATGTATGTATATATATATTAGCTTCTTTTATATAGTATTTTTTCATAGCTGAAATGTATTTTTTTGTTTTTATATTTGCTTCTATAATAAGATTAATAACATTTTTAGACGCCATCCCTATATCTCTTGATGACATACCTATACCTCTCTTCAGAAGTATCTATTTTGACCTTCTAAGCTTTTTTAAAACATATGCAGTTTTGGAATTTATAATAATTTATAATAATGTAAAAATATTAATATATAACAATGTAAAAATGTATTGCATTGATATATATAATTCCTATTCTCCACCTCCACAAAAGCCCACCATCCTCACCTCTCTTCTATTCTGGTCAGCTTTCTCCCTTCTCCTTCCTCTCTATTTAGTAATTGATTCTGATTTTTATGCTAATAGACTGATTGTTCAAAACTGTCTATGATTTCTTCAAATTGTAATTATTACATTATGTTCCCTTTTTTTTCAAATAAGGGAAATTTTGTTGACATATTTTTCTAAAGAGTAAAGATTTAGATCTTTTTTATGTATGCACATTTAATGATATGTATTTATAGTTAGCAATGATAATTTTTTTTAATTTTTTCTCTTTATTTGAATATCTTGATTACATAAATGATTGTGATAAGGTTTCAGTCATATAAAGAACACCCCTCTTCACCAGTGCAACATTCCCGCCACCAATGTCCCAAATCTCCCTCCATCCCACCCCACCCCCACCTGTACTCCAGACAGGCTTTCCAGTTCCCTCATTCATTCACTTGATTATGGTAGTTCTCAGTGTAGTTATTTCTATAACTGTGCTCACCACTCTTTGTGGTGAGCTTTATGGAGTGAGCTGGTGTTCCAGCCCTCCTCTCATTGTCTCTGAGATTGTTACAAAAATGACTTTTATTTTTCTTAAAACCCATAGATGAGTGAGACTATTCTGCGTCTCTCTCTCTCTCCTTCTGACTTATTTCACTGAGCATGATAGATTCCATGTACATCCATGTATAGGAAAATTTCATGACTTCATCTCTCCTGACAGCTGCATAATATTCCATTGTGTATATGTACCACAGTTTCTTCAGCCATTCGTCTGTTGAAGGGCATCTTGGTTGTTTCCAGAGCCTGGCTATTGTGAATAGTGCTGCAATAAATATAGGTGTGAGGAAGGGGTTTTTGTATTGTATTCTAACCACCTGATTAACCTTTCAGATAAGGAGTTTAGAATAGAAATATAGATCTTATAACTATGTACAAAGAAAAGGTAGGTCAACACTGGAAACTGATGATCTTTATTATACCATGTTAAATTTATAACTGAGTAGAGAAATATATTATATTTGTGTAGTGAATACCAAAACAACATTTTTATTTAGTTCTGATATTAAGATATTTGTTAGAACATGTATATTGGTAAATGATTATTTATGTCTATCATTTGATATAAAAAGATGAATTTTATCAGAAACCTTTTACACAAAATATATTATGTCTTAAGTTTTCTAAAAGTTAAATAAGAAAACATGAGAAAAATAATTCTCAGATGGAAAACATCTTATTATGATAAATTAGTTTGATTACATTTTCAAATAAAATCATCTGCCTCTAGAAACTTTTAAAACAATATAAGAAAGTAAACATAAAAGAAACAATCCAACAATCAATCCATTCTAATTTGTGCATAAATATTTTATAACAGTATTTTCTTTTTAGGGAGGCCACACCCAGTGGCGCTGAGGGGTTACTCTTGATTCTGTGCTCAGAATTCACTCCAGGCAGGCTCGAGGGGCCATATGGGATGCCTGGGATCAAACCCAGGTTTGTCCCGATCAGCTGTGTGCAAGGCAAATGCCTTATTGCTGTGCTGTTGCTTCAGCCCCATAACAGTATTTTCTATATGTTACATCTAGTAGAATACAAATACTTACATAACACATTATATGATATGATAAATTCTAAATCTACAAGTGTTCCTGGAGCTACCTATAACAAATGTACAATTGTGATCAAAATATATAGGTAATTTTCCAAAATCTTGAAAAACTAGGAGGTAGAACATTTTATTAGGAATGAAGGATAAAGACACTTAAGAAATACAAAATCAGAAAATCTCATGGGAGTATAAACTATAAGTGATAAAGAAGAGACATAAAATAGGGAGGCGGCAATGATTGAAATCCGGAGTACTGGAGGTCATTATAAAGAGCTATTCTAAAATCAATGTGGCGTCACTAAAAGAGTTTAAACATAAGTGCCAGTATCATTTTGCAAATTTACATTTTTTCACTGGAGGAATTTTTTTTAATGAGTAGAGGAAGGTTCTAGAAAGAAGAGACATGATTCCTACTTTGATTCCTCCTACTCTATTAAAAATAAATTGCTGAAATTGTATCCTGTTTGTATGGGGAAATATATAGTGGAGCTTTGTGTTTATAGAACTGGTGGTGAGTTAAAGTACCATGAGGCAAAGATGGAGAACTGCTTAAAAGCTATTAGAAGCAATTGTTCTGCAAGGAAGATCTCCCCCTATTGTCTATCACAGCACTGATTCAATGTTTGAGGCTTACTTGGAAGAATATAGAAAGGTTAGAAAATTCTTCCAACAGTCCATAAAGTGCAGAAATCTTTGTTGTTAGGTTGATCTGAAACTTATAATTTGCCATATACATAAAAAATGTTTAGGAATGTTCATAAGTGAGAAACTTTAAGATCTTGACTAGATAAATAAGGGAGTCAAAAAAAAATAAAACAGATTGAACACACAAAAAAAATAAGTAGCTGAGAAAATGCCTAGAAAAAACAAGAGTCCAAAAATCTTGAAAAAAAGAAAAAGGTGTGTTGAGGTTTAGAATAGCTGTATTTAAAATAAATTTAAGGTGGAGGATTTTTGGGAAAGCGCAAAAAAAAATTCAGGTTGCAATTAAATTACTAATTTAGCAACCAAAATTAATCTAAGTAATTAATTAGACTTACTTTTTACTAAAAAGATTTATTTACTAGAAAATAAATATGGTAAAAATATTAGTCAACTAATGTACTCATAAATCCTGCAATAATAGCAATGACTGAAAACTGCTCAGAAGTTTAATGAAAATGGTGAGTATAAATAAACTGGAATATATGAAACATTTTTGTAGTTATTAATGGTTATAAGAATGGTTTATTGAAGCAATTTGACTATATCTATTATTTTAATTAAAGACTCCATTTTACTAGGAAATTTCATCTTTTTTTTTTTCTATAGTTTGAGGACACATCTGACTTATGCTTGGCTCTGGTTTCATGCATCATGCCTGGTAGCTCATGCAAGCTTCTACAAGGTAGCCCCTTAACCATGTAATATACTTCTGCCTCAAGATATGTGATAGTTGGCCAAGCATTAGGGTGTTTGCCCTGCACACGCTAACCTAGGACAGACTGTGGTTAGATCCGCAGGTGTCCCATATGTTCCCCCAAGCCAAGAGCGATTTCTGAGCACATACCCAGGAGTAACCCCTTAGGGTCACTGGGTGTGGCCCAAAAATAAAAAGAAAGAAATTTGATAATTATACATCTATGACAAAATACTGTATTTCCTGGCATAAAGATGACTTTTTTTTTATTTAAACACCTTGATTACATACATGATTGTGTTTGGGTTTCAGTCATGTAAAGAACGCCACCCATCACCAGTGCAACATTCCCATCACCAATGTCCCAAGTCTCCCTCCTCCCCACCTGACCCCTGCCTGTACTCTAAACAGGCTCTCCATTTCCTTCATACATTGTCATTATTAGGAAAGTTCAAAATGTAGTTATTTCTCTAATTAAACTCATCACTCCTTGTGGTGAGCTTCCTGTGGTGAGCTGGAACTTCCAGCTCTTTTCTCTTTTGTGTCTAAAAATTATTATTGCAAGAATGTCTTTCATTTTTCTTAAAACCCATAGATGAGTGAGACCATTCTGCGTTTTTCTCTCTCTCTCTGGCTTATTTCATTCAGCATAATAGATTCCGTGTACATCCATGTATAGGAAAATTTCATGACTTCATCTCTCCTGACAGCTGCATAATATTCCATTGTGTATATGTACCACAGTTTCTTTAGCCATTCATCTGTTGAAGGGCATCTTGGTTGTTTCCAGAGTCTTGCTATGGTAAATAATGCTGCAATGAATATAGGTGTAAGGAAGGGGTTTTTGTACTGTATTTTTGTGTTCTTAGGGTATATTCCTAGGAGTGGTATAGCTGGATCATATGGGAGCTCGATTTCAAGTTTTTGGAGGAATCTCCATATCGCTTTCCATAAAGGTTAAACTAGACGGCATTGCCACCAGCAGTGTATAAGAGTTCCTTTCTCTCCACATCCCCGCCAACACTGTTTATTCTCATTCTTTGTGATATTGGAATAAGGACAGGCCCTCAGATCAGTGGAATAGGCTTGAATACTCAGAAAATTTTCCCCAGACATACAATCAACTAATTTTTGATAAAGGAGCAGGAAACCCTAAATGGAGCAGGGAAAGCCTCTTCAACAAGTGGTGTTGGCACAATTGGATAGCTGCATGCAAAAAATTGAACTTAGACCCCCAGCTATCATCATGTACGAAGGTAAAATCAAAATGGATTAAAGACCTCGATATCAGCCCCAAAACCATAAGATATATAGAACAGCACATAGGCAAGACACTCCAGGACATTACAGGCATCTTCAAGAAGGAAACTGCACTCTCCAAGCAAGTGAAAGCAGAGATTAACAGATGGGAATATATTAAGCTGAGAAGCTTCTGCACCTCAAAGGAAATAGTGCCCAGGATATAAGAGCCACCCACTAAGTGGGAGAAACTATTCACCCAATACCCATCAGATAAGGGGCTAATCTCCAAAATATACAAGGCACTGACAGAACTTTACAAGAAAAAAACATCTAATCCCATCAAAAAATGGGGAGAAGAAATGAACAGACACTTTGACAAAGAAGAAATACAAATGGCCAAAAGACACATGAAAAAGTGCTCCACATCACTAATCATCAGGGAGATGCAAATCAAAACAACGATGAGATACCACCTCACGCCACGAAGATGACTTTTTTTAAACCCATGAAAAACTTCTTAAAATTTAGGGATCGTCTTATATATTGGTATACAGCATGCTGAAACTTACTCCAGCTTCAAGGACTAGTGATCCGGCCCCCCTTTTACCACCGTATCATCCAGCCTCTGAGTGTCATCGCTGGTATTCAGCTTTCCTGTGCTCAGTCCTCTGTTCAGCTTTGATGGGACACAGAGGAGGCGCTCTGCTTCCCTCTAGTTGTCCTATTAATCACTGTACCCCAGCTAGCTGCTTTGGGAAGAGCCCCCACTCCGTGCTCTCAATATAGATCACAATTAAAAAATCACAGTCACTCACTACAAATGACAAAAGTTGGCACTCCAAAGTCTAGCTTTATTAAACATATACTGTTAACCTTTGAGGATTCTACTTTTTCGCTTACATTTTTTCATTTCCATTTGGTGTGTATTAAAAGAGAGGTAGTCATATACGGCAAATGTAGCCAAAACCTCTATATTTTAACAGGAAAAGTAGGGTGTCATCTTATTTGCCTGAAAATATGGTATATTTATAAGCAATCAAAATTAAAAATATACACAAAAATTTGTGTTGCAATGGTACAGAGTAAAATGTCCACATAATCCAGAGCAAAAATGAATAGCCAATTAACTTTTATATTGTCAGCATAATTGCCAATAAACATATAATTTTCATTAAGCTGTAGATGAATGAGTATATACTACAAATACTGTGTCTGCAAAATCTTGTTTTCAGCAAAAGCTAGAATAGTCTAGTAAAGTTTTAAAATATGATTTGAAATAAAGTTCAAGTTTTTGCTGGATAATTCACAATTATGCTAAATTAAAAGTCATAGAGAGATGAAAAATGTTTTCCATGAGGCTTCCACCACCAAGGTACCAAAATCTGCCACCATAGCTCACTTTTGTCCTTCACTAGATTCATTCTCAACTTCCTGTTAACCTTAGTTCTGTAGTTAAAATCTAGGAGTTATATTCTTTTGATTCTGTTTATCTTTGTGCTTTACTTTTCTGTATTTCATAGAAGAGATAATCAGGGGTTTAGAAAATGGGAAAAGGGGTTAAGAAAATTTTACAGAAGAACCTGGTTCATTCCCTGGCACCACACACACTCTACGCACACTATCAATAGAGCACCAATAGCCATGAGTCTTGAGTGCAGTTCCAATAGGAAGTCCAGAGAACCATGAAATATGTCCTAAATTCCACCCCCTGGGAGAAAAATATGAGTAATAATTTGGTGTTTGTCTTTATCATGCATGACTTTGTTTAGTCTAATCCTTTCCCAGTTACATTTGTATTATTACAAAAATAATATTTTCTTATAGCTGAGAGTGGAATTTTATAGGTTAAAAAAAATCACCCAGATGTACATATTTCTTTTCAAAAAAGTTATTTTTTGTTTCAATGAATACCTACAAATATGTATCTGTATATATAGTACTGATAAATCATAGTGTGGTGAATCATAGTGTGCACATATATTTAATAATTTAAAAACTATTATTTTTCATAGACACTGAATCAGTTTACCCTTACTACAGTTTACATTGAATCAGCCAGCAGCACATGAAGACTGCACTGTTTTCCCACACTATGATAAAAGTTTTGTTTCTTATTCTTTTTTGCTAAAGATCATTTTCCCTGTCTCGAGGTGATAGTTTATTATCCTTTTATATTTGCAATTTCCTGATAATAAGTGAAGAATGACTTGGGTTTATTTTTTCCTTTTTTTTTTTTTGTCCCCCAATTCACAATGCAGACCAGGCAGAGGGCCTGTGTTGAGGTGTATATATGGGGTACATTTACTGTACCTCCTCTTTCTATACAGTCATTGTAAAGAACACAGCCTGTGGTAAGAATTGGGAGGCCTTTTCTTTTCTTTTCTTTTTTTTGGATTTTTTTAAATATATATAATATATATAGATTTAATATATAATATATATTTAATATCTATCTATCTATCTATCTATCTATCTATCTATCTATCTATCTATCTATCTATCTATTCCTTCACCAGTGCAACATTCCCATGACCAATATCCCAAGTGTCCTTCCTCCCCACCCCACTCAAGCCTGTACTCTAGACAGGCTTTCTACTTCCCTCATTCAGTCACATTTTGTTATGATAGTTCTCAGTGTAATTATTTCTTTTTGCCGCTTTCTGCCAGAATGGAGAGGTATGAGGAAAAGACATGGCCGGACAAGTTAAGACACAGGACAAGCTAAGGATAGCATGCATAAATGGTTGAGATTGATCAAACGTGTGGTGGATAGGGCATGAATAAATGATTCCTGTGATGAGCTTTATGATGAGAGCTGGACCCTCCATTCCTCCTATATTTTGTCTCTAAGAATCATTACACAAATGTTTTTTTTTATTTTTCTCAAAACCCAGAGAGGAGGGAGATCATTTTGTGTTTATCTCTCTACCTCTGAATGCTGTCTGGTCCAACCTTTGTGGAAAGCAATATGGAGATTTCTCCAAAAGCTGGAAGTTGAACTCCCATACGATCCAGCTATACCACTCCTAGGGATATATTCTAGGAACACAAAAATACAATACAAAAATCCCTTTCTCACACCTATATTCATTTCAGTGTTGTTTACAATAGCCAGACTCTGGAAACAGCCTAGATGCCCCTCAATAGATGAATGGTTAAAGAAACTATGGTACATATACACAATGGAATATTATGCAGTCATTAGAAAAGATGAAGTCATAAAATTTTCCTATACATGGATGTATATGGAACCTATTATGCTGGGTTTATTTTTTTCAATGATTTGCTAGTCATTTATGTTTTCTAGTAAGATGTCTATTCAGGGCTATTGTATAATTTTGATTTTGTTGGTTTGTTTGAGAGCCATACCTGAGCACTGTTCTAAGTTCAGTGTTCCAGAGTTGCTCCAGGTGAGGTGGCAGGGATAGAACATTGGCTTCTGAATGCAAAGCATGTGCTTCAAACCCATGAGTTATGCTTCTGGCCTGCATTCTCCTGTTTTTATTAAACTACTTCCTACAGATGAGCACTTCATTTAAAAATCTGAAAGGAATTTGGGGATATTTCTCAGTGGTAGAGCAACTCCCTTGCATGTGAGGCCATGAGTTTGGTGCCTAATAACTTTTCATTCCACAAAATGCAGCCCCCAGAATGGCAGAATGATCTTGGGGCCACAAGTGAAACCTGGCACACAAAAACACAGTATGTTTCCCTGAACCTCACAAAAATAACAATACAAAAAGAAAGTGAAAAAGGAAATTTTCATTTGAAATTATAATTTTCTTGGTGATAATATCAATAAATATTTTTAACTAAGAAAGTCTCACTGTGATGTACCTTGAGAGAATTCTGAAGCAATTTTTCTTAATTAAACATTAAGTTAAATTATTAAAAACATTATATCAAAGTTTAAAAAATGTAATATTCTGTAATAGAATATATGTTAATATTGACCATATGAAAATATATCTTATTCATATAAGTTGATTGTCCTAGTATAATTATTTAATATTTTTTGCATTGTTACTCTCCTGAAAACTAATAAAGATAATTTTTGCTCAGTCTGTCTTAAGTAAGGTGAGTTTTCAGAAATTAGTAGAAATGTATATGAAAATAATTTTAAGTGAGAAAAACTAAGGAAAATATTTTTTAGATTATAATCCTGTTAGTTTTGACATATAAAAAGTTAAGATTTTATAACCCATATTCTTTCTTTATATATATTTTATTTAAACACCTTGATTACATACATGATTTTGTTTGGGTTTCAGTCATGTAAAGAACACCACCCATCACCAGTGCACTTTCCCCACCACCAATGTCCCTTGTTTCCTTCCCCTTCACCCTCCTCTGCCTATGTCAAGGGCAGGCATTTTGCTTTTTTCTCTCTACCTCTCTTTTCCTTTATGACAATGAGGTTTGCAAAATTTTCTTTATGACACCGTGGTTTGCAATATTGTTAATTAAAGGGTACCATGCATGCCACATATCCATTTTCAGCATCCAGTTCTTGTCCAGAGTGATAAATTCCAACTATCAATGTCATAATGTACCTTTCTCTATTCTAACTGAAATCACCACTTTTTATGGCAAGCTTCCTATCATGGACTCGTCCTCCTGTCCCTCATCCCTATTTTCTCTAGATACTATTACCATATTGTCATTTATTATTCTTAGATGCCACAAATGATTATGCTGTGTCTACACCTCTCCTTCTGACTCATTTCACTCAGAATAATAATCTGATATGTTGATATATGTACAGATGATGCACTGTGTATGTATGGCTCGGTGTTTTTGTGTAGTCACAAGAAACAGAAGTTGCATACCTGTACATTGTATCCACTCATTGTTATATAGACTGGATTATAAAAAAACTCCCTGCTGAACTAAACTCTGTGACAGATGACACAGTAAAGATAATCTGTGAAATTCAAAATTGTGATCAAGTTCAGGCTATTCACCACCCTGGGTGAGAGTATGGATGCCCACTACTAGCATCTTCTCCATGAAGAAGTGAAGTGGCTGTTCAGGGGAAGGGTGCTCTCTCGCCTTGTTGGCAAGAGGGTAGAAGTAATGCAGTTCCTGTGAGAGCAGAACTCTGACTTTGTACAGCCCCAGTTGGACAAGGAATGGGTAGCTAAGCTTGTGTATTTGGCAGACTGTTCATTTTCTCTATGAACTTAATATTTCTCTGCAGGGGAGTTTCACAAGTAGTTTTTACAGTGAGACATAAGATAGATGTGTTCAAAAAAGAATCTGATCTGGGATAGCTGTGTCTGAGAAGGAGATATTGAAATGTTTCCACTCTTGCAAAAAATTTCTGATTGGCACTTATATTATGCAGAAAGTCATAATCAATATGAAAAACAGCATTTAAGGGCATTAGCTCACAACTTTAATCTTGAGTACATGAGAATCCACGGAAAAGAAAACTCTGGGTTGAGAATCCCTTCATGGAAGATGCCCACTCTTGTGCAAAATAAAATATGTGTTTTAAGATCACTGTATTTCTAAATCCCGCCCAACCTGGTCTGAAGAAGCAGGGTAGCAGGAAAGAAATATTAAACCAAGCTAGACAGGAAAGAATGATCATGGAAGAACATCAAGATATATATTTATCTTGATGTTCTTTCAAAGTTAAGATATCAGCAAGGGGACTTCTGAGAATTATGTTATGGGTGATTGTCCTTCCACTGTAACTTTACTTTGTCCTCTTTCTTTGTACCTTTGTTCTCATAATTAAAAATAAAAAAATAGAAAAAAAATATTTCAATGAAAGACAGTGTAATGATTATATCAAATTCAAAAAAATTAATTGTTTTAAATTTTATTTCTAAATAAACTTTTTTGATAATAATAAAAAAAAGGAAAAAAAAAAAGAATGATCATGGAGTCCATGGCCTTTTACCTTGTACTCTCTGCCTTGAGCCCCAAAAGCTAGAACACCTCTTTATTAAAACCAATTCCCAATACCAAGAGGCTTCAGGTCAAGAGAGAGAGACAAAAGTACATATTCAGTGGCCTTTTACATATCAAAAGAAGAGGTTTAAGAAAGGATGACATTGGGGGAACACCTTTGTTTAGGGTTGATACTGGGTATCATCTTACATTCTTGGAGCTGGCCACTGGGCTGCACACGGCCGCTCACTGTCAGAGGCTAGGAGCAGAGTCCTAACTCCTGGAGCGGCCGCCCGGCACACAGAAGAGCCACATTAAAAGTGTAAAGAGCCACATGTGACTCTCGAGCTGTGACTTGCCGACCACTGGCCCAGCACATGGCCACCCAGGACAGGCCTGGATTTGACTCCTGGCACCCCATATTGTTCCCCGAACCTGCCAGGAGCGAAATCTGAGAGCAGAGCCAGGAGTGACCCTTGAACATCGCTATGTGAAGCCCAAACTCTCCCCCCGCCCCACATTTTTTATTGCTCCCAAATATTCTCACCTGACCCTTCTTTTGTGGTCTACCCAGGTAAATCACCAAAATGCCATGCATATCTATAGTTTATCTCTTTCGGGAATGCTTTACAGATTGAATATACTGATTGTGATACGGATAGTGATTTTCTACATATTCTGAAGTCAAAGCAATAGTACAATGGTAGAGTGCTCACTCTTCATAAAAAAAAAAAAACAAAACAAAAAGTTCAACCACTGGCATCCAATATGTCAGCCAGATTCTGCCAGAAAGTGATTCCCGAACGAAGAGCCACGGCTAATCCCCGGAGTGGCCTCCAAACAATAACAAATATATCTTCAAATATTAGTCTTAATTTTATCCATACTGCTTTGTAGTTGGATCCTTTCCTGCTTATAAATTTAAATAATTCTTCAATTTTGGTGAAATCCAAATAAGCTATTTTAGAGAACCAAGATTATTTTATAAATAATATGTTAAACACTTAATTTGATAAAGGAATTTAAAATATAACCAATATTGTACAGTTCTCTCAAACCTTATACTATCTTTTTAGTTATACATATCCATCTTTTCTAGTTGAAAACAATTCCCAAGGTTTTAAAAAATATGACTATAAAATATTTGTAGTCCTATTTTTCTTTTAAGGTGAAATTAAAAGCATCAGGTGATTTTCTTGAACTGTATGGGACTAAAAGGCCAAGGTGTGACTGATTGTATAGATTTCTTTGCCTGTCACCAAAAAAATATTTTTTGAACTGAACAAGAAAGGTATAAAATTAAAGTAATTGCATACTTCAAATTTTAGTAGCAACATGAAATCTTGCTGGCAACTTGATATTTTACTGACATGGTGGCTTTCAAGCCTGTTGTGAGGAACAGCAGATATGAATGCTGCTTGTTTTCCCCAGTGATAAACTCAATAGTCATGTGGAGCAGTATACAGGCAAAGTGACACCATCTTCCAGAGACTACCTCTTTAAATCAGAAAGATATTCGTGTCCTTTGTTTTATTTTTCTTTTTTCTTGTTCCTAATTCACTATTCATTGTCTATAATTGTATGTTAGAGCAAGGCTTCTACACCAAAGAATTACAATCAGACATGATTTGTCAGTATAGAAGGCTTCAATTGCTAGTCAAAATCAAGTCCCCTGAAATATAGATATTATGCCACTAGCATTCAAATTTGGTCACGTTGTTGTATCAGAAAGAGGATTTTAATACTTTTGTCCTTGCTATTATTTTGTTGTTGTTGTTGTTAACATTATGCTGTGTTTCTTGGTTTGGTTATTGTTTTGTGAAACTGGAAAACATCTTATGGAGAGAATAATAAGTTTGGGGTGTTTTAAGAATAATGTGTTGATTTTCTAATATTTGACATATAAAATTAAATTAAATTTCCCCTACAAAATAAAACGATTATGGTGATTGCTATATAAACAGAATTTGGATTTTGGGTGGTGGTGGTGGTGGTGGTGGTGGTGTGAGTGTGTGTGTGTGTGTGTGTGTGTGTGTGTGTGTGTGTGTGTGTGTTGGACCAAAATAAAACTATTATGGCGATTGTTATATAAACAGAACTTGGATTTTGGGTGGTGTATGTGTGTGTGTTTGTGTGTGTGTGATTGTGTGTGTGTGTGTTTTGGACCATTGCCTGGTGGTGTTCAGGGATTACTCCTGACTGCCCTCAGTGACATTCCTAGAGCTTGTCAGGGTGAGAGGTGTGACAGGAATGGAGGCATCTGAATGCAAGGGACAGAACGAAGGTCAGCTAGTTGTAAGGCAGTGCTCAATTCACTGTAGCTCTAGCTCTTTTTAATTTATTTTTGGTCTTTTGAAAATAAACTAAGTTTATTGTTTTATACCCTTTATCCAACATTTTTAAGAATAAAAGCTCAAAATGTATCAGCAAAATTATTTTGATACTATACATATGTATACACACAAATATAATATATAAATGAGTGATCCAATGACAAAGATGAGTTTAAAACTCAAGACATTTACATTTGTTGTATTTTACTTACTTAAAATATATTTTTCCTTAGTGAAGTAGACTTCTACATCCATCCTAAATATAATGATTTAGTACTAATAATATCACAAATACATCCTGTTAAAGAGGTGAATGAGGTCCAGAGGGACAGTATGGGAAGTGGGGCACTTGCCTTACATGCTGCTGACCCAGGTTCGATCACTGGCAATGATGCCCTAAGCACTGACAGAAGTAATTCCTGGTTGCAAGATCAGGAGTAATACCTAAGCACAATTGGGTGGGACTCAAAAACAGACAACAAAAAAGAGGTGAAAATATTGTCTCTAGTTTTGAATTTTTTGCCAAATGGTAGAAAAAAAATGTGTGCACTGACAGATTAATGATTAAAAGACATAAGAAACTGAAAGAGAATCTAACCAAATATCCATAAAGATAACATGATAACCACTTTGCAAATACTATAAAACTATCAAAGTACTATACGGTACATAAATAGTCATTCTCTATATAATCATAAATTTAAATGATTAAATAATGGAGTGCACTCACTAGAGAATGTAAAAGGTTAGAATAAATCTGAGGTGCCCAACACTATTTCAAACCCACCTGTATGCTCAAATTATGGTTTCAGAGACCCCATTTGAGAACTGACAGAAATATCACAGTATATGGGGAAAATCACTAAAGGATTATTTGTAAATTACATACATTTCTGAACAGATAAAAATTGTAACGCTTTAGGATACCCTTGGTCATATTTATAGTTTATTGTCACAGCAGTCTTGCCTCTATTGCTTTTATATTACATCTTTCTTGTAAGAATAAATCTCAACAAAATTTATCAGCAAAATTTGTTTTGATTGTTCCTTAAAGTTGCTACGAGGTACTAGGAGATTGGATGTTAAAGTGTATTCAATGAATAATTCAATAATAATAATTCTGTCAAAATTGAATGCAAAATGTTAATATAGATGCCAGACTCTAAATCAGACGAATCAAAATTTCTAGGGATAACAACAATTTCTGTGGAACTCAAATTTAAAAAGTCCTGGATTCATTATAATGAGTACACCAAGGCCCTTGGTCATGCATCAAAATTTTTTAAAATTGTCTTTGCACTTTCATGCCTGCTCTGGGTCTCTCTCTTCTATCATCTGTCTGTCTGTCTGTCTGTCTGTCTGTCTGTCTGTCTGTCTGTCTGTCTGTCTGTCTCTCACACACACACACACACACAAACACACACACCACACAAGCATCCCACATGACTTTCTACTCAAATGTTATACTCAACTCCTGCTCCATGATCTTCATTTCCCTATTACCTCTGAAACATGTGTTACTACCAGGACTCTGAACAGCTCAAGTGAATTTCCCTTAATCTCATAAACCTTTATAAATTACTTTATGAAGCATTCCTAAATCACTCAAAATTACTATGCCCTCCTTTTCCTGAAATACTTAAATGATTCAACATCAGATCATCATTAGATACAAAACTTACATAGTAACTAAATACACAAAAAAATAAGTTCCTTTTTGGAATTTAGAATTAAATCTATTAAGCTTTTCTTCCATAAAATTGTAGTCATATTTTGGAAACATAGAATGTGCGCTAAATCTGCTGAAAGAAATGTTTGATTCCAACTTTTTGGGTTGGGTAGTATCCTTTCAAACACTTAGGAAATACAGGACGAATTCCAAGGATTTTGCACAAATTGAATGGCAGTTCAGGATGCAGTGCTGCATGTGGCATAAAATTTTATGAACAACAAAAATATTGAAAGCAGGAAAGGTAGGACAGCAGGGATAGTCCTACCTTGTATGCAGTTGACTAATATTTGATCCCTGGCATCTTAGATGGTTTTCTAAGCACCTTGTTATAAAATATTGTTATTGAAGTTGGCAAATACTTTAAATCTGTTAATTTATATAAATTACATATGTGAAGTCTTTGGGTCAATTCATCCAATGTGAAATTGAAATCTGAGTGATCTAAGTAGTACATAGACCAATATTCTAAAGAAAGCATAAACAGTAACAAAGAGCCACAAAGATCATTTGAGTTTTATCTTTTTCCAATGTTTATTGTCAAATTGTGAACGCAATTAGCATTTGGGATAAGTACTTTCTTTCTTTTTTTGTTTTTTGGATTTGGGGCCACACCAGGTGATTTTGAGGGATTACTTCTGGCTATGTGCTCTGAAATCAATTGCTCCTGGCTTGGGGGACTATATGGGATGCCTGGGGATCAAACCTCGAGAGGTCAGTCCTAGGTCAGCTGCGTGCAAGGCAAATGCCCTACCGCTGCAGCATCGCTCCAGTCCCTGGGACATGTACTTTCTGTTAAATGTAATAGTATTTTAAAAACAATATTTGAAAATTTAATTGTCTTTGACAATTGAACGTATTTAATCTATTCCATGATCTACCCTTTAAGACAAAAAGTATCTCTAGGATATCCGCATTCTTTAAGCAAACAAATGGAAATTATCCCATTCTCAGTTACTTCTTAGGCTATAGCCCCTGTTTGGGAATGATCCAGCAAATTTAGAGGGCAGTCTCACCTACTTAAGTCTAATGTCATTGCAGTAAAAGACCTTTGACCCAGTTCTTGACTCATTATTCCTATTTTTGTATAATATAGAGGCATCACTTGGACTACTCATTTTATGAAAGCTAAACATAGACAATATTATAATTCTAACTGCTCCAAGGTAAATATCTAACGCAATTTCAAAGTCAGAACATTATGAATAACTGGAAAATATGAAATGAAAAGCTGCACTTGGTGAATAACTCATGGGTATGACTCATTGTATTATCTAAAGGAAACATAAATGGCTTAATAGTTTGGAGGATGACTGTACTTTTGTGATTCTAATGATCTTGCCTCAGTGAAGGGGTGAAGTCTGACTTGAAGTGCTGTCTACAAGATTCCTTTAGGAATCTTTGTTTAGAAGCAAGCCTTGATGAGTGCCTTTGGCTGTTTAATTAAGAACTGTGCACATCCTAAATTGGATTGAATAAGAAAAGCAGATCGCTTAAAAATTTGGTGAAAGAAACTTCTCTGTAGAATTAAAAAATATATATAAAGGTAATTTAGGAGAATGCAAGAAAAGCCAAAAAGTTATGAGAGAAGAAAGTCCAAAAATAGGCTGATAGATGAGTTCAAAATAAAAAGAGCAGGAGGTATTAATTACTGGGAAAGAAAATCTGTTTTTTTTTTTTTTAGAGATACTAGTAGAATCTTGAAGAACAAGTAATAACAGAAATGACTTTTATGTCCCTACAGATGACTGATTCTGAGCAATAAAGCACAGCAGTGAAAATGTGCTCAAGGTAGATGTAATAATCCCAATTATAATTAGTTTCTTCTTCAGTTGATGAATGGCCTTATAAAGTGTGGAGCTAGTAAAATAAAGATGCTCAGGACAAAGGCACAGAGTAAATTAAATATTTCATATTTTTAATGTTTTAAAACTGTTACTGTGTTTAAGAGAAGTCAAGCTTACAGAACTCCTAATGTACTTGTTACAGAATACATGTTTTCTTATAATAGCCAATTATTATGAAGAACAAAAGAGAGTTCTATTTTCAAATAAGCAGAAAGTATGCTTGTGCTATTAACATTCTATAAAAGCTTCCTCATATTCCATCTTTGTGAAACTTCAAATGTGTTAATTTATGTAAAATATATATGTAAAGTCTTTGGGTCAATTTTAACTCAATGAAGTATTCTGAAGATATGTATGGTTTCTAGAAATTACATCCACCCCCCTATATTTTTATTCTCATTTTCTGAGTGTTCACTAAATTCTACAGAAAGAAAGAGTTTGGGACATTGATTATGTTTTATTATGTTAAAAAACTAAAGTAACTGTTTTCTAGATTTGGGGAAGCATTAACAAGGATATTTAAACAGCTAATAATTTTATCTCCTAATAATAGCCTGAAATTCCATTATTTTCAATCATTTTTGCCTCCTTAACCCTCTTCAAATATTGCATAGCTAGAAAGCCCAGTGTTAATTGGAAGTAATAGTATCAAATGTCTTTCTTCACTTGGTTCTTTACCTTCAGGGAAAGAAGAGTGATTGTGTACCATTATGAAGATATTAACTGTAGACTTTTGATAGGATTCCAGTACTAGATTGGGAACATTTTCTTATATACTCATTTTGACTTTTATCTAAAAGTCACTGAATTAATGTTTATAAAATTTTTAATTTAATCAGCAAAGCCTAGAAATAACCCAATATTTATTTACAAAAGAATAGATACAACAGTTGAATAGAAAAGGGTAGTAATAAATTCATGTAACAGACTACTTACAATAATAAAAGTATAAAGAATCACTGATGCATCTAGCAACATGGATTGCAGTTATTATGCAAAGAATAAGAAGCTAAAACAAAACAATTTATACTGCATTCTATTTGTATGATGACCTAGAAAAGTAAAACTAATTTATGGAGATAGAATATAAAAAGATTGCCTGAGGCTGAAATGTGGGTTTTGACAGGGAATTGACAAGAGAATATTTTTGTATGATGGAAATACCTTATAGCTTACTTGGGTGTTATTATGTAAATGTATAAAAATATAACCCTCCTAATGATGATTAATTCTAGATTATTTAAGCAGGTAAATTATTAATTTTAAATTTGGAAAAAATAAAAATAAATTTTATTTTAATTTTTATCTAGAAATATGTATACATTACACAGAAAGTTTGCATAGCATATTTCTATGTAGAAAATTGGTAATTTATTTATTAATGGGTTATTTTCAATTAATACCTAATTCTATTTTATTTTAACATTTATTTAACACTTATTAAAATAAAAAAATGGTTCAATAATTGTTTAAATTGTTTAAATACTTGTTAAATATACATAAATTGTTAAAAATAAGTATTACAAAGAGGCTCAGAGACCACAGATGTGTTCAGCAAAGTTCTGTCTATGTAAAGGTATATGTTTTATATTAGTTGCTCATAGGACCTACTTTTGAACTTTTTTATAATTATAGGGAGATGTTTGTGCATATAGAATATTTCCTCTAACTTTCTTATCTTGAAAATAATTTTATTATAAAAATAATTTATTGGGGCCGGCGAGATAGCACTAGAGGTAAGGTGTCTGCCTTGCAAGCACAAGCCAAGGAAGGACTACGGTTGGATCCCCCCCAAACCAGGGGGCAATTTCTGAGCGCTTAGCCAGGAGTAACCACTGAGCATCCAATGTGTGTGGCCCGAAAAAAAAAATTATTGTGTAGTAGTATGTATTTAATAACATTTATTTGTTGTTCATCACAAATAATGATATCCTGGTAGGTCACTGATTCACTAATAATAAAAGAAAATACCAAGTAGGGTGCTGGAGCAGTGGCACAACTGGTAAGGTCTCTGCCTAGCACATGCAGCACTGACAGCGGTTAGATTCCCATTTGGCATCCCAAATGGTCCCCCAAGCCAGAAACAATTTCTGAAGGCATAGTCAGGAGTAAACCCTAAGCGTCACTGGGTGTGTTTCTCCCCTCAAAAAAGAAAATACCAAGTAGACACACTGAAAAATAGGTTATGTGCTTGTATTTGCAAGACACTTTATTATGTCTGAATGTTTGCAATTTCTAAAATTTCTTATGTGAAATATAATTATGTGACTACATAGTGTGGATATACTATTTTAAACATACAAAAATTAAATATTTCAAAGATATCTAGAATTCATATTCAAGGCATTTATTTGTTCCAATTTCTAGCTGCATTTTCAGTGTTGCTTCTAAATGTTATTCTTTTTTTCCCCTTCTACTTTTCGTACTACATTAGTTGGTATAATTCTGGTTTGATTCTCTAGAAGAGTAGATTTTTATCAATTTTTTTCTCTGGAAACTGAACATCAGATTATCAAAAACTAGACTTTACTATAAATTTTTCATCCCCACCTTGAGATGTAGAATATGAATTGCTGCACCCAAGAGAGGTCATTGGAGATTTCTGAGATGTTTTGTTCAATCACGTCATGAGGCTATGACTAAGAAATAACTTTCTGAAGATGCTAATATTCTGAATATTTTACTGTCACCTTAACAGTCCTTTATACTTTATTTAATAATAACACAAATGATTGCAAATCACTGAAATAAGATGTCTTTGTCCTTAAGCAAAATTCTAAAGTTATATAATTGAGTGAATGCATCATTTCAAAGATGGGAAATGCAATGTGATGAAGAATGATTAATTGGGAAAGAAGTGATCATCATCAAAGAACAGATAGATGTTATCTTGTTTTTGGCAAATCCACTAAGAAATAAAATGTAGTGTATTGGAATTGACATAATTTCTAAACAAAAGCTGCTTTTTATATGCTGTTCCAAGAAAGAACGTGTGATTTCAATTTTAGGATTTTATTATATTTTATTCATTGTTTTTATCTGTTTTCTGCTGCTGTCTTAATGGTTTTACATTCATTATTGAATAGACTTCTAAATTATATAAGTTCAGAGATGTAAATTATTTTCCCATTTTATTCTGATTTTAAGATGCATTTGAAACTTGATATAGGTTTAATGCAGCTTATCTTTTCTAAAAACTGTTATTGACTTGACTCTTTTTGGGTAGTAGATGACATCTTAGAAATAAAACAAGTTATATATAATAAATTCAATCTGTATTGAGTATTTTTTTCTGCCATAAATAAAGTTTAATGTTAGGAATGATGAAATGAAACAGAAAAGGTTATATTCTTAGAATTCTTAAAGAAAAAATAAATGTATAAAAAATGTAATATAGACAATTACACTGCAACACAATGCAGACATATTTACAATGCTATAGATAACCAAAGAGGGTGTTAATAATTCAGAATGTGCTATTCAGAAAATAAATTACTCATAAAGTATAGGGACACCAGGTAGGAGAAAGAATATAAGCAAAACCAGGAAAGTATAACATAAAGTATAAATAAAGTATATTTAGGGTAAATATAAAGGATTATGAGTTGCTTAATAGTGTTCTACTAGAAAAGTTTCAAATATGTGATGAGTAAAGGGAAAATATACCTTTCCTTATTTAAGTGCAGAGTTAAATTATTTTATGCATTAATATTTATTCTATTCTGCAAATATACTAAAATTATTACTTAAATATGAAAAATGAATAAAACAACTAAGTCATAGTTATTTAAAGTGATACATGCATTTTACTTTGAAACTGACTAACTATAAAAGGAGACCAGTTAGTTTATTCAAAAATCTATGAATATTGAAGCTCAACCTATTAAACATATTTCTACTTATATATTTTATAGTTATTAATATCAATGACTATTGTTATTGAGCACTTCTTATAAACTCTATACCAGATTTTTTTCAGGCACTATATCATTTATTGTGAAGAATTATTGACATGGTGTCTTTCCCATGTTCTCTGTTGGATGTTCTACTATCTAGTTTGGTCATCTTTAATAATTTTGCCTTTTTTCATTTTTATGTAAACTTCATAATTGGTACTGTGTAGTGTTAAATGGTAGTGTTTCATCATGAATTCTGTATTGTCTGTTCTTTTGTATTTGTTTTATTTTGGGGGGCACACCCATTGACGCTCAGGGGTTACTCCTGGCTATGCGCTCAGAACTCCGTGAAACTAATTTCCTCTATGTTCTAGTAATCATTATATTTCTATATAAAGCTTACACTTTTTTCTTAATGTTCCACACATTCTAGTCCATAATAAACTGACTTCTCAACATCATCTCATGTTGTAAACAGAAATATTAACTTAATACACTCCAAGTTAAATTTTTGATATGCTTACCAAATTTGTACTCTTTACAATTATTTCAGTAAATTATTTCCGTAGTTGTAAGAGGATTCTCCCTAGTAGCATTCAGGATAGATAGAGATCCTTCCAAGAAATCTGGTGTTTACTAGGCTTGGTGAGGCAAGGAGGTCATCACAATGATTAAGGATGTGGTTTTATGCTAAGCCCTGTGTACTAGGAATATCTCAGCCAGCATGATATGCTAGGAGTCCTTTGTACTATTGCTTGGCCAATACTCAGGTCCATCCAAGGCTGCAATTGATGATCAAGAACCCAAGTGATATCAGAATCTAGCACATATACAGAATTTGCCTTTACATGGCTTTATCTCTACCTCACAATTCATACTTTCAACCAATTCAGTACAAAATGTTTTCTTAACTTTGCTCTTACTTTAATGCAAAATATTGAATGGGTTTACCTAAAAATATATCCATTCTATGCCCATTCTCAAAGCCAACACAGTTAATACTTTCATCCATTACCATTTTATTATCTATTTTTGCATTAGGTTCAGAGTTTTCATGGTCCTCAAATTCTTTATTTTACATACTATAGTGGTCTCAAAAAATCTTTATAGAGTTTATTTTATCAAGTAAATTATATTCAGTACTTAATTAAAACTAATAACAATTAAGGCTTGAGCAATAGCACAGCCGTAAGGCCTTTGCTTTGCGGCTGACCCAGGATGGACCTCAGTTCAATTCCCAGAGTCCCATATGATCCCCCAAGCCAGGAGTGATTTCTCAGTGCATAGCTAGGAGCAACCCTGAGCTTCACTGGGTGTGGCCCCAGAAAACTAAAAACAATTGATGATTAATAACTATTATCCTAAATGAGTAAAATTACACATCTTCTATCTCTCCTCAACTTGGCAGCTGGCAATAAAATGCATAATTATTTGACATCCAAAATACATTTTTGTTTAAGACTTTACTTCTATGTACAAGATGTAAATATTATATTTTGTAAAATAGAATGTGTAATGCATATTTATATAAGTATATGTTCATAGCATACTCATTTATATGAATATCTTTTTAATAAATATACATATAGTATATAAATATACAGATAAATATGTAAGTCTGTATACATTACACTAAATTATAGTATAAAAATAATTAGTATATGGTTTAATCATATAAAAAATTAGCACTGAAATATTTATTGACTATTATACATGTCATTAATATGAATAAATAAAAGAAATGTGCACTAAAATTGTAGATAGTTAAAATGCTAAATTATATTAAAAATGCTTATATGAATATACATATAAATTACATTTTGATTCTCTGTAACACTAGGAACAATAGATTTTCCTGTTTAAAATTCTCCAGATGTTTAAAAATCTTGCTTTAATTAATTTTGATATATCTACAGTCAATATGAACTTCAGTTTGCATCTGTTAATAATTTTAAAGCTATTCGTTTCTATTTAAAGTGTGATATAGAATGTGGTATACATAAAATTAATTAAACTTCGATTACTTTAAGTTTGAATGAAATGCAAGATAATTGAATTTGAATAATAAATGCAAGAAAATCAACAAATTCACCAAATGCCACATAGCTGTATAGAATTACCTAAGTGAAATAAATGTTTCTTTATTTTTATAACAATCATTCTAGTCTCATAAATGTTGAAGCCACATGATTAACTATCTGACGTAGGTTCATACTATCCATTCCAAACCATCAAACTTTTGAAATAAATATTCTTTATTTAAGCACCATAGTTAGTGCTGAGTGAAATAAGTCAGAGGGAGAGAGAGACGCAGAATAGTCTCACTCATCTATGGGTTTTAAGAAAAATAAAAGTCATTTTTGTAACAATCCTCAGAGACAATGAGAGGAGGGCTGGAACACCAGCTCACTCCTTGAAGCTCACCACAAAGAGTGGTGAGTGCAGTTATAGAAATAACTACACAGAGAACTACCATAATCATGTGAATGAATGAGGGAACTGGAAAGCCTGTCTGGAGTCAGATGGGGGTGGGGTGGGATGGAGGGAGATTGGGGACACTGGTGATGGGAATGTTGCACTGGTGAAGGGGGTGTTCTTTAGATGACTGAAACCTAATCACAATCATTTATGTAATCAAGATGTTCAAATAAAGAAGAAAAAAAAAGGAAAAAAAGCACCATGGTTACAAAATTACTCATTGTTGGGTTTCAGTCATAGAAAGTACACCACCCTTCACCAGTGCACCCTTCCAAACATCAATGTCTCTCATTTCCCTTTCTCCCCGCACCCAACGTCTGCCTGTTCTAAGGTAGGCAATTTGCTTCTCTCTCTTTCTCCCTCTCTCTGTCGCTTTTTCTGTCTTTCTTTCATTTTGACACTGTGATTTGCACCATTGTTAATAGAAAGATGCCTTGCATGTCACTTTATCCCCCTTCAGCGGCGAGTTCTTGTCTAAGTTATTAGTTTCAATTATCATTTATAGTAGACCCTTCTCTACTGCATCTATTGCTCTTTATGGCAAACTTTCTACCATGAGCCAGACCTCCTGATGCTTATCTGTAATGTCTTTGTGCATTATTATCATACTATCTTTTTTTTTAATATCTCACAAGTTAGTGAGATTATTCTATTCCTTTTTCTCTGATTCATTTCACTCAGCAAAATAATGTCCATGTCATCGATGTATAAGCAAATGTCATGGCTTTATTTTTTTTTCTAACAGCTACATACTATTCCATTGTCTAGATATTCCCATTTCTTTAGCCACTCATCTGTTGTTGGGCACCTGGGTTGTTTTCAGATTCTGTCTATTGTAAATAGTACTGTAATGAACATAGGAGTGCAGAGGGCAATTTTGTATTGTGTTTTTGAGTTGCTGGGGTCTATCCCTGAGAAGGGTATTGCTAGGTCATATGGAAGCTCAATTTCTAGCTTTTTTAATAATAATTTTAATGTTGACCAAGGTGGATAACAAATCTTTCACAGTAATATTTTTGGTACATAGTGACATTGAATCAGGGGCATTCCCACCATTAATGTTGTCATCTCTCACCCCTTTCCCAGCATGCATCCCATATCCCCCTCCTTTGTCCTCGGGGTGTTAGTATAAATGGTCCCCTCTGTGTCTAGCTTGTTGTAGATTGGGTATCGATTGTGTTGTCATTGGCTTTGGATTTGGTGTTTAAGTCTGATCATTTTTATAATTAATAATTTATATTAGCATCCAAAGAGACATAAAATGCTTTATATTGTTTATAACACAAAACCCAATGTACTAATCTCCCAACTCAGTTTGTTACCTCATTTGTAGCTATGAGTTTAGTCTTTGTTCATTTTCCTAATTTTAATATCCTTCATTTTTTATAGTGAAAACTTACACCATTTGGCTTTATTTATCTGCCTTATTTCATTTATAATTCCATCAAGCCTGTCCTTTGATGTTGTCACAGATGGCACAATTTTAAATATATATATATATATATATATATACATTGCACTTATTAAATATACAGCATTCTCTTATTCATCTATGGTTGTGTTCTCTACATTAATCATGGAAGAATTACCAGTTTATTGGTCTTAGGTATTGAATCAAGTCTGTCCTTCGATGTTGTCACAGATGGCACAATTTTAAATATATATATATATATATATATATATTGCACTTATTAAATATACAGCATTCTCTTATTCATCTATGGTTGTGTTCTCTACATTAATCATGGAAGAATTACCAGTTTATTGGTCTTAGGTATTGAATCAAGTCTGTCCTTCGATGTTGTCACAGATGGCACAATTTTAAATATATATATATTGTACTTATTAAATATACAGCATTCTCTTATTCATCTATGGTTGTGTTCTCTACATTAATCATGGAAGAATTACCAGTTTATTGGTCTTGGGTATTGTGCATTGTTGGTTGAACCAATATTCACCAACAGTATATTTGTTCCAACATTTGCTATATCTTGCTTGTTAAAAATTGGTCTTCTCACAAGTGTGGTGTTGACTCACATTTTCATAATGATTAGTGCTGTTGAGCACCTTAATTTCTTGTTTTTTGGAAGGCCACACCTGGGGCTGTGCTCAGATCTTAATCCTGGCTTTGTGTTCATGGTTACTTCCAGTCTCTGGGACTTATTTGGGGTGTGTGAATTGCACCCCTGTTCAATACATGTTAGACAAATACTCTGTCTGCATGATTAGCGCCCTGACCACTTTTAAGAATCTATAAATTTACAAGGTAATGGTTTGTATGCTTTCTTTGGGAAAAATTTTATTTAGCTTTTTGCTGATTTGTTTTGTTTTGTTTTGGGGACATGCCCAGTTGTTCTCTGGGCTTAGTCTTGTCTCTACACGTAGGAATCACTACTGACAGGACCTGATGTATATGTATATGTATATATGTGTATACATATGTATACGTAAATATACATAAAATGTAGTGCCGGAGACTGGACCATGTTCTGACATGTCCATGGCAAAGTTTCTACCCCTGTCCTATCTCTTGGGCTCCAGATCTTATTATTTTTTAATCAGAAATGTTTTCTAAGGAGTATATTTATTGTTTATATATCTTGATTATTATCCCTTCTTTGGACATGCATGGAATGCAGATAGTTTCTTCTCTTTTGTAATTTTCTTTTTAATTTTGGTGGGGGTTTCCTTTCCTCTCTTGTACAGAACTTGAATTTGCTATAGTACAACTTAGTTTGCTTTTGATGTTAAATAAAACCAAATATTATTTTTTCTTGTGAAAAAATTGATACAAGTGTATTTTTTAAATTATGAAGTAGTCATATAGATTCAACTGGATATAGAATTTTCCCATAAAAACTATTTTTACGGGTACTCAGGGTATTATAACCTGTGTGGAGGGAAACTGATTTCAATATGTCACACTTGGTATGCTATAGAGTTCTGTGTAATAGTAACAAAAAATGAGAAAAATGTACTTTATCTAATAGAATTGTTTTCAGAGTACAAAAACTGGGATACTATATATTGAATGACTCGTCAGTGCATAATATACACCCAGAAACTGGTTAGTTTTTTTGTTTTTATGTTTTTATTTGGGGGCCAACCTGGAAATGCACAGGGTTTATACTCTTTTTTTGTCCCCCAATTCACAACACAGACCAGGAAAAGGGCCTGGGTTGAGGTGTAGATGAGGTACATTTACTGTACCGCCTTTTTCTATACAGTCAGTGTAAAGAACACAGCCTGTGGTAAGAATTAGTAGGCCTTAACTCTTCTTTTCTTTTTTTAAATATATATATATATATATATATATATATATATATATATATATATATATATATATATATATATATCCTTCAATAGTGCAACATTCCCATGACCAATATCCCAAGTGTCCTTCCTCCCCACCCTACACTGGCCTGTACTCTAGATAGGCTTTCTACTTCCCTCATTCAGTCACATTTTTTTATGATAGTTCTCAGTGTAATCATTTCTGTGACTGCACTAAACGATCCCCATGGTGAGCTTCATGTCAGGAGCTGGACCCTCCAGTCCTCCTCTATTTTTGTCTCTGAGAATCATTACACAAATGTTTTTCATTTTTCTCAGAACCCATAGATGAGTGAGACCATTCTGTGTTTATCTCTCTCCCACTGACTTATTTCACTCAGCATAATAGAAGAAAGAAAGAAACTATGGTACATATACACAATGGAATATTATGCAGCCATCAGAAGAGATGAAGTCATGAAATTTTCCTATACATGGATGAATATGGGGTTATACTTTTGACTCTGAATTCAAAACTCTCACTTCCCTTTCTGGAGTGACTGTGGGGTTAAAACTCAGGATGGAAGTCATGTTGGTAACATGAATAGAATGCATCTTATTTGATGTACTATTACTTTGGGCTGTTTCCAAAAAAAAAAAAAAAAGTGCCCTGATTGGGGCCAGAGTGATAGCATTGTGGTAGGGCGTTTGCCTTGCACGTGGCTAACTCAGGACAGACCTGGGTTCTATCCCTGATTACCCATATGGTCCCCAAGCCAGGAGCAATTTCTGAGCACATAGCCAGGAGTAAACCCTGAGCACCATTGGTATGATGCAAAAACAAAGACGAAAAACTAAAACAAAGAAACAAAAAAGCCATATTTAAACTGTAAAATTATTTCCCAGTTTTGATTTATTTTATTTTTTTTCAGTAAAGCAAGGATAAAGTTCCATAAAAACATAGTCTCTGGTTAAGTCTTGCTTGCTAGTAGTATTCAATTGTTTAATTGGAACACAGCCAGGTGCGATATTTACATATAGTTATGAATGCATTGAGCTAGGACAGAATTGAGTAGCAGAAACATATCGAATAGCAGCAGCGTTTAATAATCAGACTACACTTTTATGAAATAGATGCAAGTAACTTCTTCACTACGCTTATATACAAAGATTTAGGTGCCGAAGTTTAGTTAATCATAATTTATTTAAGGAACTATGTTAATGAGAAATAGAAAAGGAAACCCAATTTTTTTAGTCAGGCTCGTAAATATAAATATAAGTGATTTACTATCAGAGGAAAGTGTTGAAGCCTAGTGCTTCTTTTTTTCTTTTATCCTGACTGTGAATTTAGCAGAAAAAAGATGTTTATGGCATGGGATTATGAAACATTAACTCTGTTTGCAATAATATTGGAACCAAAACAGCATTTATAGAGAAGGAATGATTGAAATGTTAGCATCTGTGCAAGGTAGAGTAACAAGAAATAATTTATCATGAAATGATTTATAACTTCGCTTTCAAGGCAGCTATTTTCATGGTACAAATACTTTGTATATGGGAAATGATTGCAACATGTGTGATTTCTCTACCATTCTGCATTACTTCTATAAACTTGGTGATAGAAATATAGCTAAATGTTTTCATGTCTAATTACCTGCATGAATTATCACCAAAGCACTTAAGTAAAATACATATCAAATCCCTCAATATTTAGAAATGAGATGGGTTTAGAGGCTTATTCTGATGAAAACACAGATAGTTGAAAAAACTAATTTAAATTCAGAGGAAACTATTTTCAAAATGCCCTGGTTCTTGTTTTTGTCCTCTACTTTACAGCTCTAAAATTGCTTCTAGTGTAAAACTTTGATGTTCTCTGGGTTCTGATATGGACCACTGGGCCTTGTTCCCTTTCTTCCCATATTTTCTGGATTCTTGAATATGATTTAATTCCTCTTTTTCAGTCATTACTTATTACTAAAAAGTAATGAGAGGAAGGACTACAGTAGGATGTTTGAAGGTGACTTACTTTTATTCTTTTGCAAAAAAAAGCCTTTGGTTTGTGATTTAGACACATATATCTAGTATGTGTTCACTATTTTCATATTACTACACGTGTTTATATATATTGTACCATTTTACTCTTTTACAGTGACATATTTCTATTTTCAGTAGTCTGAAACTAGGCAGTGGAGAGAAAGCAAAGGAGTTATGGTACTTGCCTTGCTTGTGACTTATCACTGTTTTGATCCCAGTATTTCATATGGTCCTCTGAGCTCTGCTGAAGCGATTCCAGAATACAGGGAATGGAGAAAGGCCAGAGTAGCACTGAGTATGACCACAAAACTAAAATGATAATTCTGATACTGATGATGCTGATTATAAAGTAGATAAAATCTAGAGTTTCCCATCAAAAAATAAGCGTATATACTTTATATCCATCTTTGTTTTTTGAGGAAGATTCATCCAAAAGGTGCTGAGAGTTGTGGAGTGCTCAGGACAATCCATAGCATCTATACTTGACCAACTAGGCAATGCAGTTCAAGTCTCTCATGCAGATGTGTGGGGAGATCCAAAACTACACCAGGCAGAGCTGGCAGAGAGTGGTGGGTGGGAAACCCATGTGGTACTTAGTTTTAGACTGGAGACTCTGCATGTGCAAGGCATATGTCTTTGACCACTGAATATCTCCCTGATATTTCACCTTCATTTTTAGAATATCTCCCTGATATTTCACCTTTATTTTTATAATGCAATATTGAATATTTTGGCAAACATTGTATTTCCTTCTTTTGTCCCTTTCTTCCAATTACATTTTGTGTACTATTAATATTTATTCTATTATCAGATTTTAATCCAGGAGTTCTTTATCCTAATTCAGAAATTTGGAAGTTCCTTATCTATCAACTATGCTAAAAATAATATACAATTAAGACAGGAATTAAAACTCTAAATGGGAATTTTAGTTCAAACCATATTTTTCCTTGGGGACATGTATTTGGTAAATACTTAGTTTTTTTCCTGGATTACTCCTGACTCTGTTTGGGTTTCACTCCTGGTGGTGTTCAGGGAAACTTATGTAGTACTGAGGATTGAACATAGGTCATTGATGTGCAAGACCAACTAAACTAATATTTAACTTATACATAAACTCAGTATTTGATTGCCTGAAATTACTCCATATATTAAGCACAATTATTTGTTTTAGCATTCACTCTAGCAAAGTACTTTGGCATCTGTAGGTGTACCTATCTGAGACCTGCCCATTTCTGGGAGGGGTCTTGGGAACTGAATATTAGGTGTGACCTTACCTGCAAGACCCCGCCCATTCCTGGGAGGGGTCTTGGAATAGGTAGATAAAACTTTGAACTAGGGGATTAGGGCAGTTTTGCCCTGCTGGGTTCTCTGGTTTTTGGGTCTTGGCCTCTTTTGGTCTTTAACCAGAATGGAGGTCAAAGGAAGATGGCTGAAAGGAGTTAAGATGCAGGGCTAGCGAAGTATGGCTGTGCTTAAAAGGTTATGATAGAAACCACACATGTGGTGGATAGGGTATGAATAAAGTTGATGCTTCCTGATGCCTGTCTTTGGATGAGTGATTCCGCTGTTCACCTGGGCCTGGTACCCGCTGGCTGGATGGGGGTTGCGGAGCCACATGGCCTGGGGTGGCAAAGAGAAATCCACCTCCATCCACCTCCATCCAGCCCCATCATTAATTATTTAATTCAACAGGCATCAATATCTAAGATTAGTTTTGAGTAGATAACAGTTTAATTGAATAAAGTAAAAATGGAAAGAAAAAAAATCACTGCATGTTATATAATCAGATAATTAATGGGTTAAAAATTACAAAATGTCTTAGGAAATAAAAATGAAGGAATTTAGAAAGGGGTAAAAATTTTAGATATAACACATTCTTTTTGGATAGTAACTTTCAAAAGACGAGTATGTAAGCCAGGTAAACAAATGGCATGAGATAGGGACTATATATTTGTTTTTTATGAGCCACACCCAGTGTTGCTCAGGGGTTACTCCTGGATGTCTGCTAGGAAATAGCTACTGGCAGGCACAGGGGACCATATGGGACACCGGGATTCGAACCAACCACCTTTGGTCCTGGATGGGCTGCTTGCAAGGCAAACGCCGCTGTGCTATCTCTCCGGGCCCTGCAACTTTATATTATAAACAGAGGTTAAAAATGTAGTATCAGATGGAAATGAATAAGCATCAAGTAGTAAGTAGGATTAATGCATTTGTTATAAAGTAATATGAAATAGACCAAAATATTTAAATGAAACCAAACATGAAATATCAGAGAACAGAAAAGTTTAGTATAGACAAAGCTAATTTTGAATGATTTTAATTTCAGGAACACAAACTATAAAGCTCATATTAATATCATCATGAAAAACTGTGTCCAATTTGCTTGACAATTAATGAAGTGAAACAATTTTCCATGTGCCATTTGGCCAGCTGTATTCTTCTTTGAAAATGTCTGTTTATTTCTTCTCCCCATTTCTGCATGGGTTTTGATATCTTTTGCTTGCTGAGTTCTACCTGTTCTTGTATATCTTACATATTAGCCCTTTATAGATGGTAGGTAAATAGTTTCTTGTAGTGAGATATCTCACATTACAGTGACTGGCACACATGAGAAAGAACAAAAACAACCCAATTTGGTGCAGATGTGGGGAGAAAGTAACTCTCACTCACTACTGCTGGGAATGCTAACTAGTCCAATCTTTTGCGAAAATTATAAAGATATTCATCTAAAACTAGAAATTGGGCTTTCATATGACCCAGAAATACCACTCGTAGTAATATACCCTAGGAATCCAAAAGCACAATATTAAACAGCTATCTGCATTACTAGGATCACCTCAACACTACTTACAATCAGGATCAGAAAAACACCAAGTGTCCAAAAACAGATGAGTGGCTAAAGAAACTGTGATACAATCTATACAATGGAATACTGTGCTGCTATTAGTAAAATGGAGTCATGAAATCTTCTTATACATGGATAAATATAAAGAGTATTATGCTTAGTGAAGTGATAGAGAGAGATAGACATAGAATAATCTCACTTATTTGTGGTATCTAAGAAAAATAGTTGGGGCTGGAGTGATATCAGAGTGAGTAGGTCATTTTCTTTTTATGTCGCCAACCCAGGTTTGATCCTGGGAAACCTGTATTGTTTCCAAGTCTACCAGGAATGATTTTTGAGTATAGATCTAGGGTTAATCCTTGGGTGCCATCAAGTGTGACCTTCCAAAAAAAAACAAAACAAAACAAAAATAATAGTATGATAATATTAATATTTCTGAGATAATTAGATAAGGACCTGGAGGACCATTTCTGGTAAAGAAGTTCAATATAAGTAGTGGATCATTAACAATAGATAAATCACAGTGTCTAAAAGAAAATAAAGGGGTGAGAGAAAGAGAAAATGTGTGAGTGTGTGTGTGTGTGTGTGAGAAAGAGAGAGAGAGAGAGAGAGAGAGAGAGAGAGAGAGAGAGAGAGAGAGAGAGAGAGAGAGAGAGAGGAGTAAAATGCTTGCCCCAGAAGCAGAGGCAGGCAGGGGGAAGCTGGGATGAAAACTGGAGAACTTGGTGGTGTACATTGTAAGACAACTCAATCATGAACAACTTGTAAATATGGTGTTTAAATAAAAGGGAAAATAGCAATATTAAGCAAGATTCTGTCTATGTTAAAACAAACAAATTAGAAGTCACAGTAATAAATGAAAATATGACGGATGTCCAGAATAAGTCTGACTGAAAATAGGAACCATAGTTAAAAGCCATGATAGTCTGAACTAATTTATGAGAGTATTGAGCTTTTTTAAATCTCTCTGTGACAATTTTGTTGAATCTGACTTTACAAAGCCTATTCTTAGTGTGGGAATTTTAGAGCTTCAAATTAGGTTGAAGCTCAAACACACACACACACACACACACACACACACACACACACACAATATTTCAAAGATGTTACTTAAAGAAAACTTTGATTCTGCATATACATATATACTTCCTTGTCCTTAAGTTTTGGATAAATTTACTTTGAATAAGTTATAAGCTCTCAGCAGACTCCATTATTTTATATTCTCTATAACAGAGCACCTATATATATATATATTCATCTTATATATATATATAATATAGACTAAGATCTTAACTTATATCTTTGAAGAACAAATTTATTTTAAAATTGATTTGTAAATTTTCAAATGTGCTATTTTAAGCCTTTACTGGAGTAGCACATAGGTTTGAGTCTCTGCAGCAAATGTGAAACAGTCTCATAGTAAAATATATTTTGAGAAATTAGTATGAAGATGTCATTTATATTTTGTAATGTTTATTAAAACTATTGACATAAATGTTCCATTTATGCTTTAGTGCTCACCATTTCTTTATTTGCATCTATATTTATATGCATTGATCAAAACTTGAAAGAAATATATCTTGAATAAAATATATAATTTTATAATTTTTCAAGTACCTCATACATAGAATTTCCATACCAGGTAATTATTATTTTATATAAGGCATTTGCTACTCACAAATTACTTTAGCTAAGTCATTGACTTTTAATTTCCACTTTATCCTACTTGAAAATTTACACATTTACACAGATTTACACAAGATATTTACTTTTTGTCTTTTATCTTCTTGGAATCTAAAAATCAAGCAGTTTTTTTTTTTAACATTCTCTTCTATTTGTTAGCAGTTACTCTTTCTCACTAGCACGAATAGAAACAAGTGTAAGAAGGCACCAAGAGGAAAAGGAGGGAGAGGAAAACCTCTGAGATATCAGGGTTTAGTTGCTGCAGTTTTTTCATGAAACAGTAACAGGCTGTGTGTAATGGCTATACTATTTATAAAATGATCTTAACAATGTTTCCATATTTTTATTTAGAAAATGTATTTTAGAATTTAGGAAACTTATTATTATTATTATTATTAAGTTACTATATTATTTTCCTAGTGATATAGTAATGACTGTTTTAATTGAGACTACTCCTAGCAACCATGCATATGTTAACTTCTTTATTTTTTAGCTGTAGTCCTGGTTTTAGTTTCTATTGAGTAACTCATATATCAGTCCCCTTTTCTGCAGAAAGTATAAAGCATTGGGGCCCCAAGAGGTGGAGAAGTGGTAGGGCTTTTGGCTTGCATTCCTGCTGACCTAGGACAGACTGCGGTTCCAACCCCAGGCGTCCCATATGGTCCCCCAAGCCAGGAGCTATTTCTGAGCACATAGCCAGGAGTAACCCCTGAGTGTCACCGGGTGTGGCTAAAAATCCAAACCAAACCAAACCAAATCAAAACAAAACAAAAAAGCATTGAACTAAGTGGTAGCATTTGGAATTTCAAAAACAGTTATAGTCCAAAATGTACAAGCAAGTTGGTATTTTCACTCAATACATTGAATACCCTTTTTGGTTGACTATTAATTTGAAAAGATACCTTCAACAGGAACTTGGCAGCTCTGAGAGATAAGCTCTAGTCCTGCTCTTGTTGCTTTGACATTCTGTAATAAAATCAATTATCAAGCTATAGAATGAACCTACTTGAGTATATCACATACTAATATCTGGTGTATAAGATAGCTTAGTATCAAATTCATCAATTTAATTATTACATCTTAATATAAACGTGTGTTGAGAGAAGGTTTAGGGCAAGAAAGATAAATTACTATCACTTAACACTACACTAAAAACAAAGATAATATAACTAAGGATTATGTTGTATAGCTTATTAAAAATGTTTTGGCTTGGAGCCAGAGTAATAGTACAACAGGCATGGCATTTTGCCTTGCAATTGCTCGACACAGGTTCAATCATCAGCACCCCACATGATCCTCCATGCCTTCCAGTAGTGATCCCTAAATGCGGAGCAAGAGTAAGCCCTGAATACCACTGGGTGTGAGCCAAAAATCAAAGACAAAAACAAAATGTTTCTGTCATCTACATCAGGCACACAATTTTAACAGCAAAAATAATGTTTTTGTTTTTGTTTTGTTTTTTAGTTTATGCTGGGGTGACTTTTTAAAAGTTCTCAAATTCCAGATAAAAATGAAAGGTTTTACATGTTGGAGATTCACGTGTGTTATCCTCAGCACCACCACGTTATGCTTCAGAGTATTAGAATCAACCCTTGAACGATGAGCTGAGAGTAGCAACAGAGCGATATTGAATGTGGCCTCAAAATGAAAAATATATATATTTCTTACACTTTATTAGAAATCAATATAATTCCACTCTTTTATTATCAAGAGCAATATTATCAGGTGCCTTCAAGAAATAGCATAATACCAGATATATCCATTAGAAATTCATAAAAGATTTTATGATCCAATGTGAGAGATCTCTTGAGTTTTCCTGTTGTACACTTAGTATCATTGCCATGGGATTTTATTTCCATTGTATCATTAGCTTTTAAAAACTCTTGCTATTTCATTGAGTAATATCAAGTCCTTTTCATATTTAATGTCATTTTCTGCACTTGAATTGAATAATAACCATTACTCATAATTCTATTAATTACTTATTTGGACTCAAAAGCCTTATTGCAGCTACTAATGGGTTTCCTTTGGAGGCTTGTTCACATGACACCTCAAATATAAAGCACTTATAGCCTTATAGCAAGATGCACTTCTAACCTCCCAGTACTAAAAGTGTTCGTTAATAGTACATCTAACTTCTAGGTGATGAAAGTAGTAGATGAAAATATAGCTGAAATATACTTATATTAATCGGGAAATTTTCTGGAGAGCTCTATAAATTTTATTCTTGTTCACATCCAGATGAAATGCCTATTTCTAATCTATTATGTTAAGAGAAATAAAGTAATGATGACCTACTTTTTACAGACTTATTATAAAAGATGTGAAATCAAACAATTTGCATGATACAAAGATAGTCAAGATTTCATATTCCCTTTTGAGGATAGAAGAGACTTTATTTAATTCTAAAAGAATATTACTCACAAATAACCAACATGATAGTAATATTAATAGTTTTTCCCCTAATATCAAGTTGTGATTTATGTATTTCTATTTAGGGTTTAGGATGTTTTGTGAGGGATTATTTATGCTCTTTTCTTTCTATGCTAACTTATCAATTAATATTTCATTTGGTAGAACTTCGTTGAATATTATGATAAATCATCTTAGTAAAATGTAAAAATACAATCTGATAAATAAGGAAACCAGTTTTCTTATGTAACTAAAATGATAATGGAGGGTCTAAGAAATTAGTTTCTTCTAAATTTCTTATCTTGTTCATCATAGCACTACTAACTACTGATTTGGAGAAATGAAAGTTAAGTAAGTGAATATTGAAGTTCATTGGCAAATTATATAAAAATAAAATGATCACCACAACCAACCTAATGAAGGTATCGTGACCACGTATTTACAATAACTCCTAATTTCTTCTGGTGAGAATGGTTAAGGATCTTCTTAGTGCATGTCAAATATACATACAAGATTCTGGCTTGCCTTGTATTCATACTACTCTTTAAATCACTAGAATGCACTCATCAGATTGAACTAAAATTCCACACTTTGGAAGCATCTCTCTGTTGATTTTTATTCTAAATCCTCATTGTGTTTCTTATTGTTGTGAATTTGACTATTCAAGCCCTCAGTTATAAGTGAAGTCATTTTACAAAGTTGAAACACCATAAAATGTATGCACTTTATTTTCTAGGCATACTTCAGTAAACTGCATGGAATACCATTAATAGCTCCTAATTAGTATTTTTGTTTAAATATACTTTACACATATTACAAATTTTATTTAATTTCTTTTTTAAAAAACTGAAGCAAAAATGCTATTGTGTATTGAATTACTGCAGTGTGACTGAGAAAACACATACATAAAGAAAAACCAGTGGAGAATTCAAACTCTTTTCAAATATTTCCAAAAAAAAAAAAAAACTGCCTAGGAATTGGCTAACAACTCATAAAATGTATAATGCCTTTAAGGAACAACCAATTCTCTTTATTTGAAAGTCTAGGGGCTGGGCGGTGGCGCTAAAGGTAAGGTGCCTGCCTTGCCTGCGCTAGCCTAGGACGGACCGCGATTCGATCTCCCGGCCTCCCATATGGTCCCCCAAGCCAGGAGCGACTTCTGAGTTCATAGCCAGGAGTAACCCCTGAGCGTCAAATGGGTGTGGCCCAGAAACCAAAAAAAAAAAAAAAAAGAAAGTCTATAAAAAGGTGATTTAAAATTAAATTAATATCTCCTACTCCTACAATAATATGAAGCAGGATCAATTTATCACAATTCATGAAATACTTAAAAGAAATTTCTATAAAGCTGATATCTAAAGACTTAAAAACTCTAATTTTCAAACTGTTGCAAAGGTTGCCTTACAATATCTTTTTAGAGAGTCAATATATATTTTTAACCTTTTTAATGGCCGTTTACTTCATGACATCTGGTAAAGTTTAATGATAATCAAAGTGAATATCTTATAATATCTATAATCAGTATGTAATCAAATCTGATGAGAAAAAATTTACACATGCTTATTCCATTCCTATACATGTGTATATATGGAAAAATATTTTTAAATAGAGTATTTTTAAGTGCTACCATTTAATACCTTGTGGTAGTTGTGAAGCTAGAAACACTCTTTTTTGTTATTGATGTCTTGGCATAAATGGTAATATTCAAAACTAATGTAAAATTAATTATGGCAATTAAATAATGTTTTTTTTTACATTTAATTTTCTTTGTCCTTGTCTCTAATCAAATACTGGGGCCTAGTACAATTATTTTCAGGGGGAAAAACTGCCTACAGAGGAGTCACTTCTAAATATTTGGCATATAAAAATGTTACTAAATGAGAATTTATTGCTTTTCACGAAAAAAAGGACATTTTACAACACTGTGTAATCATATTAAAATAATGACTGGCCTCACTAATGGAAATTAAATGTGATTCTGATGTCTGGCAAGTGTAGCCTGGGAGCTAGGTTTGCATGTAAAAGTGTAGTTTCTATCCCTGCTGAGCAGATTTTGAGTCTCCAAATAATTAGTTCTGTCAAATAACTAATTTTGTTGACAAGACGAAGTTGAGAATATACAACCTAACTCACATACTTTTTAATTATTTGGAATGACAAAATGATAGTATACAATGATGTTTCATTCCGGCTGTCAAACTTGATTATATTGTTTGTTTTATAAGTATCTGATGAGACTTAAGGTAATAACCTTGAAAGCAATACATACCCCCATTGTCATAGGATAATATAGGTATAGAATACTTATTGTAGCCACGAATTGTGTTTTTGAATGCATGTAATATATGATAGTTTTTCTACAGTTCACAAAAATGAAGCTAAAGCTTTAACTGTTCAAGATAGTAAATGTAGGGGCCGGAGAGGTGGTGCTAGAGGTAAGGCGTCTACCTTGCAAGTGCTAGTCTAGGACGGACAGCGGTTCTATCCCCCCGCATCCCATATGGTTCCCCCCAAGCCAGGAGTGATTTCTGAGCACATATCCAGAAGTAATCCCTGAGCATCAAATGGCTGTGGCCAAAGAAAAAATAAAAATAAAAAAACATAGTAAATGTAGGTAGTGGAGGAATAGCACAGCGGTAGGGAGTTTGCCTTGCACGCAACTGACCCAGGACAGACCTGGGTTTAATCCCCGGCATCCCAAATACCATATAGCCCAACAAGCCAGGATTAATTTCTGAGTGCAGAGCCAGCTATAACCTATGAGCATCAACAGGTAAGGCCCACCCCCCAAAAGAAATAACCCCAAAAATAAATATGATAATTAATCTATATGAATAGTTGTTCTTTTGATTCTACAAAGTTATAAAACATTACTATATGACTTTCTACAATGGCATTGCACATCCAATTTAACATTTTTATGTATATATATGACTAGAAATAATAAATAATATTTATATTTATGACTACTAACTTATTCACCCATACACACTATTTATCAGCATAGTCTTTTTAAAGAAATGTGGAACTTTGGTTATTTTCTAAATATAATTATAAAATGTTTTTGCTACTTTACTTTGTAGTTACTATTTTGAAGCATTCTTTTAGATAAATCATAACTAAAATATATGATCATGCATGTATTGAAGAGTGATCATTTTTCCATATGACATAAAATACTGTAAAATACTATAACATATAGACTAAAATAATCAACCAGGCTAAATGAGTTCTAATATATAAATGATGTTGATTTATTGACACTTATGTCTATTTTTAAATCTATAGTTCTCTTTGAGACTATCTAAAATAATTATAATCTTTGAGGGTGACTTTCAGTCATAATTTTCATAAAATTCTAGGTGATTAAAACAAAAAAAATATGGGCAAGGCTGCTGGGAAGCAGTGAGAGAAAAGAAGGGTGAGCCCTTATTGGAGATAAATATCTAGGACAGGGTGAGGGGTTCCTGACCTCCAGGTCTGCTGACAAAGGTCCCCCAATCTATACATGTTCTTTCTCTGAGTAATTTTACGAATACAGGTCAGTTCGGGGGACTAAGAAGGCAACTCTATGAGACTAAAGTGATTTTATGAGCTCTCAGGCCTTGGTGAGTGCAGCAGTCCAGAACAGAGTACAACAAACAGTCCAGTTTTATGCCAGGGACCATAAAACAAAGTTCAGTTACTGTATCACCCTATCAAGTCCCACTCATTCAATAAAATCTTCAAAATGTCAAAATAAAAAAAAAATTAGGTATTTTATAATACAAGCAGGCATGTTTATATGTATTTATAAATGATTAAATTTTACTAAATTATTTTTAAAAAGTTTTAAATCAATTAAAGTATGACTATTTTAAATTTTATTTTTAAATAAATGTATTATTAATATAGAAAACTAGTTAGAATATAATTTAATTCATAGTTTGAAAAAGTTAAGTGTTTATTGTTGTTTTGGGGCCACACCCAGTGACACTCAGGGGTTATTCCTGGCTATGCACTCAGAAATCACCCCTGGCTTTGGTGGACCATATGGGACACTAGAAATCGAACAGGGGTCCTTCCTAGGTCAGCTGCATGCAAGGCAAATGCCCTACTGCTGTGCTATCGCTCCTGCACTATAAAAATTTAACATTATCTAAAGTAGATAATATCTAAAGTAGGTATTTTAAATACTTCTTTTTATAAAAGCACAATAAGAAAGTACAAGTTAGTCATACATATACACACATATTCCTACAAATATACCTATAATAATCCTCATGATAAATAGATAGAATAATACATATATTCCATAGGATATGACTAGATAATCATAAATTTTCAGTAAGTGATGAAACAAATGGTGTATATGGATAAAATAATACCTAACTTATTTGACAGAGTAACTGTCTATAATTCCCATATATCCCTTGACTAAGTCATTTTATTTTGGGTATACATAATAAATTTAAGGAGTAAAATGCACATCTTTAAAATATTTTAATATAGAGGAAAGCCTAAGTTAATGTTTAGGTATTGATATTCTTATCAATACAAAAATAAAATGGCAAATTTTGTTGTTTTCTTTTTTTACTCATAATGTTGTATGTTTGTTAATAGCAATATAAAAGATTCCAAAGTTTAAAGTGCAAATTATTTATTGTATCAACAAAGTATGTAAAATATCATCTAGTGAACTTAATTTCCAAGAACATAAACAAAAAATAATAAAATAAAAACTATTAAAAATTTTAAGAAATACATTGGAAGGAAAAAACAAAATTAATTAAATTTGGAGGAATTAAATATATCATCAGGTTTTTGTTTCCATGCGTTATGAAATAAATATGAATTATTCCTGTTAAAATAACAAAATTCACATTAAATGATATTTCTGGAGGTTAAATTATCTATAAAACACAGTATTATATATATTAAAGACTATTACAATGAAGTACTACTCTAACACACAAGATATACAAGGTTCAAGTATTATATATCTCAAGCATAATGATACAATATTTCTTAAAGTACTTTACTTTTTAATTAATTTTTAATCAATTAATTTAATTCCCACCAAAGACCCATTCCTCATCTTTTCTTGTTTATCCTTTTGTTTCATTTTACTTAGCTGATTTATTCATTAGGTAATAAATACAGTTGGTCAGAGGAAACTAATCATAGCAGAAAGAAGTTTCTAGTTCTCCCTTCTATAAATAATGTTGTGTTTAAAGAGTGGTAGTGCACTTAGAGAAATAAGTACACTAACAACTACCATGACAACGATAAAAGAAATACAATGCTTGTCTTGAAGACAAGCAGGGGATGAGGAGAAGAGAAATGGGGACATTGTTGGCAAGAAAGCTGCATTATTTCTATATAATTATATATAATATAGAGACATATAATAAATATGTCTTATAATTTATATCTATACAATAATTGTCTTCATTTCAGCCCAACTTCATGAGAAAGTGATACCATTATCCCAGTTCTAAAGGTTGTAAATGGGGAAATGGGATGCTAAATAACATCTCCATAGACATACAGGTGATAAAAATGGTGTTGACTGTTGAGCCAGAGTTACATTATTCTAGGTTCTAGGCTTTGTATTATTTTTCATAATTCTATATCTATAACATATATTGTAGAAAATTGAATTTTTCTAGTTTTTTTGTCATTCAGTATTACTAAGTTTTTGATTCACAATGTTTGCTTAAATGCTAAAATTCAAATCTCCTAGAAGCATTATTATATTTTAATTTTTAGTTTTACTAACATTTGTGGTTACTAAATGTATGCCCCAGAGACAGGAAAGAAAGAGGATGAGAAAAAAACTGGGAATATTGGTGCCTTGACATGTACACTGTTGAAGGTTGTTGTATATTGTATGACTGTAACTCAATCATGAACATCTTTATCTGTGTGAAAAAATAATTTTTATGAACAAGCTTGTACACATGGTGTTTAAATAGAAAATAAAATTAAAATTAAAAAGAAAAATATTATCATAAAGCTTTGTTTCTGAGATTTATAAGAATTATTTTTAATTGAGGTTATTTATCAGGTTACCATAGACTAGTTCAATAAATAGTATTTTGCTAAAAATACATAAAAATTATTGATCAGGTTTTGAAAAAATAATACATATAATGCAAATATATTTTACCTGTTGAAATATCACTTAAGATAAAATCTTCAATAAAAAGCAATTTGCTCTTAAAAAATTTATATTACCAGATAGTTCACATTTCATTGAAAATAACGAGGAAATGTAAAATTTTGTGTCTGAAATCAGGGCTTAGTTTCCCCAGGAAATGTCTAGACTTGTGTAATGTTATGAAATTTGTCATTTATCTAGTATTTGTTTAGAAATAACTGTACTTTAACAAAGACATATCTAGAACATATCATCAAGGGGGGTTATTTATATTGACTATGATAAACTTATGGCAGTGGACTTTGTAATATCTATTACTATTCTATTTTATGCTTTATCTGTTACACTTTAGTTTCTTAAAGAAAAACAAAGCTGTAAATTTTAGTATATTATTTCCAAAGTTTATGTATCCATCAGACATAGACATATCATATAACATAGATTGTTTTGAGTTATCCTTATCAATATCAGGATCCCAGAACCAAATCTCTGCTTTTTAATTCATCATCAGGCATCATTTTGTGAACAACCCATTTGATTCAAATTAATTTGATCAGATTTCAAAGTCTATTAAGGATTCCTCAAATGATGGGAATGTTGCACTGGTGAATGGGGTGGGATGTTTTTTTTTATGACTGAAACCCAACTACAATCATGTTTGTAATTACAGTGTTTAAATAAAGATATTTAAAAAAAAGTATTCCTCAAGTTTACTGTTAAGTGGTAAAGCAAGTACAGAAATTGTCACAGGAAGGAATAAATGAGAAATAGCCTAAAATACAGTCCTGGCATTGACTTAGTATCCACAATTAGAAAAAAGTAAAAAGATCTACCTGAGTAGAAAATGTATTAAATTGCCAGTAAAGCTAGATTGTTAAGGCTCATTAAACACATAGGGTTTCTGCTTGCCCTTTTGTTGGTCTGTGACACAGGAGATAAGCCTGAGTAATTTTATTACTGAGAGAGTTTTATTTTCCACTGCAATAGCAGGGCTCATGTTTAGTACTTATTCTCCATTCATAAAAGTGAGCTCTAGTCAATGACTTTGGACACTGTTGTAGGCATTACAAACAGTTTTCTAGAGTTTATATTTCACACAGTAATTATAGGTCCTGATGACAATATATTTAGCAGCTAATTGAATGAGAATTGTAAGGTTTTTGCTTTATCTGGCCTTGTGTTATTCCTTTTAGAAGGAAGAAAATTAAGGATATATTTCACCAGTTGATACCTGGCAGTAGATTAATGACTGACATTTCTTACACTCTGCTTTGAAGAATTTAAATAAATACTTGATCCATTAGAGTCAGTGTCCTCTCATTGCTATCATTGTAATGGGAAAGGATTCAGAGGGGGGAAAATTAAACATTAATGTGTTAACATAAAAAAGGTCTTAGAGCACCTTAGAAACAGTATATTTTTCAGATTACTAATCAAAATAGAATCCTATTACTATGTATGGTCATGCCTATGTACCTGGAGAAGAAAATAAGCTCTTCTAATTTACAAATAATGTCAATACTTTTTCAAGTGAGATCATCACTTAAAATAACAGTGGTTGAAGTGCTCCAGTTGTTTTTACTAAGATTAAGAAGAAGCACTAAGACAAAACTCTAGGTACAAAATATGGTATTGAACTGGAACTAAGCTCTATGATCATTCTCACTGAAACTTTGAGTCTTGGGTGTTTTTTCGTATCAAGTGTCAGCAATTAGAAATCAAGTGTGCTTCCCAAGGTTTGATTTTTCAAGTTGATAAATTAACATAGAAAACATAATTTAAATTGAATTAAAAATTTTAATGGTGTGTCTAATATGCTAATAAATAATATTGGGCTGGGGTTATATAACTTAGACTAAGTTCTGTATGAATTTTAGTAATTTTAATTTGTAATAATTGTCACAAAAAACTGAAATTTTGGGAATTGGAGAGATAATATAGTAAGTATATCACTTGCCTTGCAGGATTTGGTACTGAGCATTCCATAACTTCCCCTGAGTAAAGAAGTAATTCCTGAGTACAGAGTTAGGTAAACCCTTACCATAACTGGGTATAGCCCCACCCCAAAAAAACTCAAAAAAAAACAAAAACAGCAAAATGTTGAGCTTTATGTTAGAAAATTAAGACATTAACACCTTTTCCACTTGCGGTTTACAAAAAATAGTGCATAAGTTAGCATTTGACTTAGAGAATATTATTAGACTACTACTACTCATGATAAAACAGTGTTGATGATCATTAGTAAAATTTTAATAATTAATTTAAATAGTTTATAAATGGATGAGAAGTTTATATATAACAAAGATTCATTATGGCTTATAAAGTAGGCTGGGTAAATTTTACACTGAATTCATAATAAGGGTTCTTAAATTTGGGATTCAAACATCTTCTGTGTTTGCAAACGATCATTGCAGAAAAATACTCCTAGAATATTGATCATTTATATTTGTTAATATTCCATAATTACTCTGTTTTATTTTTCAACTTTTAATTTTGCTTTTTAGATATTGCCTTTTCTATATAAAGTGAAAAATTATGACAATTCTGCAGAAAAGAACTCCATTAGTGTAGTTTTCCAGTCATATATGCTCAGTTTTATATCTGTCACATTTTTGTCATTCTAGCAATAGCTCAAATTTTTAAATTATCAGTATATAACTTATTTATGATCATCTGTATTTGATGTTATATTTACAATCATCCTGATTCCAATTAAGTACATATGCACAATATGATAAAAGTGACAATCAGTAAATATTTTATATGTTCTGACTGCTTCACCACTACCTAACTTTCCCAGTCTCCCTCCCTTTTCTCAATCCTCTCTATTTCCTCAGACACAACATTACTGAAAACATTTCAAAATTAGGCCATGTTATAACTCTAAAATAGTTCCTAACTTTTCAAATCAAAGAAACAGTATCAGGTCACTCATTTTAAAACTAAAGTTGATACCATTAAGTTTTGGGAGGAAAGCATAGCAAAAGCCAGGCTACACTAAAATCTAGGTCACTTCTATCTGTTAGTCAAGCTCCAAGAATGCAAAGATAAGATTTTTGAAGACAATTAAAAGTGCTGATTCCAATATACTTACAAATGATTAAAAAAACAAATGAGCCTTATTGTTGACATGGAGAATATTTTAGTGTTATTACAAATAATTCCATCAAAGTTCAAACCAGCTATGATATTCATTTAAGATAAAATATCCCCGACTCTCCTCAAGTTTATGAAATTTATAAAGCCAAGGAACTTATAGAGAAAAAGTTAGAAGTCAGTAGATGTTTCAAAGGGAACTACCCAGAAGACAAAAGTTCAAGATGAAGTAACCAGTACTAATAAAAAAAACTGAAGTTAGTTATCCAGATCAAGATAAGAATTGATGAATGTGTCTACATGAAATTATCAACAAAATTTTATTTTAACTTTAAAAAGCTTTTATCAAAAGAAATACATACTACAACTTTAAAGCTAAAGAAAAATCAATTTCTGACTGCAAAATTTCCAATACAGACAGGCAGATTGTCTGGTTAGAAACGAATCAGATGGTGACTTTAGATTAAAAACAAATGCTTCTAAGAATTACTAAAAATCTACACTGTCTCTGTTCTACAAATGGAGCCATAAAACCTGGAAGATAGTACATTTGTTTACAAATGACTGTTTACAACCCACTGTTGAAGATCACTACTCATAAAAGGAAGACTTCTTTCAATAGACTTGAAATAAATGGATTTCTTTCTGCTTGTTTACAATGTGCAAAGTCAAGCAAGAGCTGTATTGGAGGAGTACACGAAGATCAATATTGTTTACATTCTGCTTACACTATTCTACAGCTTATGGATCAATGGGGTCATTTGGTTTTTAAGTCTTAATATCTTTTTTGATTTTGGGTCTCAATGCCAGTGCTTTGAGCCATCTGGACTATACCCAATTGCTCTTGGGAGACCATAAGGTACCAGTGCCTGAATCAGGAATAAAACCCAAGAATTTGGTTTTTAGGTCAGCTTGTTATTTTAATAAATATATTTTGTAAGGCTATAATTGCTATAGTTACTTTTGTGATAGATTTGGGAGAAGTCAGTTGAAAATTTTTTGGAAGAGTACCAGTCTAGATACTGCTAACGACTTTTCCTTTTCATGGGAGGAAGTAGAAATATCAGCATTACTGGAATTTGGAAGTTGACTGAAACCTTTCTGATGAAACTATAGATGTGTTATCATTAGAAAGAGAAAACAAGAATTAAAATTGGAAACTAAAATATGTGTAATTGTGGGGGTCTCACAGTAAACACCAGGGGATAAAGATCTGATTCTTATGGATGATAAAAGAAAATGGTTTGTTTATGGGTCAAATCCTGCAGTACTCACTAATGCTTACTCTTGGTCCTATATTCAGGGACTGTTCTGGAATTAAACCAGAATCAGGAGCAGGCTGAATGCATTCCAGGAAATACTTTAATCTTTGTACTGTCTCCCCACAGAAAGTGGCTTCTTCCATTGACATCTACTCACAGGCTGTTCATATTATGGATAGCATGTTTTTTTTTTTTAGCAATAGTGTATTTTATTAAGATATGCAATAACTTTCCTAGACATAAGTTTATTGAACATTCCTTAGAATATATTAGATGTAAAGGTCTCCCTTTTTTTCTCTTTCTCACTTCATTTAGTTTCCTCAATCTAGCAGGAAAGTTTTCATCCTTCTTATTACTGAGTAATGACCCATTGTATGTATATACCATTATTTATTTATCCAGTAATCTGTTATTAGGCACTTAATTTATTTTCTGATTTGAAATTCTGTGAATAGCACTGCAAGGAGCATTGGGGAGTTTTTTGACCTAATGTTTTTAGATTCTCAGGATAGAAATATAACTTTTTATGAAAAACAAACCGCAAAAAAGTGTTCAGACTTGGAGAGATAGTATAACAGGTAATGCTCTTTCTTGCCTTTAGTCAGCTTACTTGGGCTTGATCCCTAACACTACATATAATTTTTCAAAATTGTCCAGGAGTGAAGTTTGAGCACAGAGCTAAGAGTAAGACCAAAGAACAGCTGAGCATGGCACCTCAAATACCATTTTAAAGAAAAATGTCTGATTTGGGGAGGTTGGGCCACACCTGGCAGGGCTCAGTGATTATTCCTTGCTCTGGCTCAGAAACCACTACTGGCAGACTTGGGGGACCATATGTGATGCTGGGGATTGAACCCAGGTTGGCCCCAAGTGGGCACATGTAAGGTAAATACCCTACCGCTGTACTATCGCACTGGCCCACAGGATATGTAAATTTTTAAATGAAATTTGGAATCAGTGTTTGAGCTTCTGTACAAAATAGAATATATGAATTGTGTAAATGAAATAAATATTTAATATAAAATGGAATGAATTCTACATAGATCTAAGTCCAAATTTTACACTTTCCTAGCTATATCACTTCAGGTATGTTGCATGAATCATTTTGTTGACATGTCCAATTTGAATAACAGTATTACTAAGAAGGTTTGTTCCATTGCCAGAAGGCCAATCAATTGAGATACCTAGTAAGAATGTGAAAAAACTTTAAGAGTAATAAGCCAGAGGGTTGGAAGATGGAAGACTCATGTCCTCAAACTATCCATCTTGTCTGCAAGGTCACTTAATTGCTTTTTATAGGAAAAGATCAGGGAAGCACCATTTTAGAAAATGCAGGTGGCTATTAGGTAGTGTCAGAATGACCAATAAATTTCCTCTGTCCCTTAAGGCACATTAAGCAAAGGTAGTTCTGAGTAAGGGCTTCAGTTTATATCTTAACCTTTTAGGGAAGGGAAAGATAAGCAGTCAAACCTGCTTAAAGAAAATCTGTGATTTTTAATTGAATCCAGTTGAGATTTTTAGGCCTAGTCTCAGTCTTACTTTCCATCATCATCATCCTCATCAAATTTAGTAGTAACATGTATGACCTAGGGTCAAATCTGACAAATTTTGGAACTCATTTAAGGGCAGTTGTTAATAACACAAGATTGGCAGGTTATATTCTAAGAAAAAACTTGAGTTGTTCTTGAATTTTTGTTTGTCTTGTCTTATTTTATTTTTCTTTCTTCTAAGTATTATTTTTTTTTCCTTTTTTTTTAAATTGTGGAAAGCTTTTGTTAATTCTGTATCTGCTTTTTTACAGATTATATTTCTTTTATAGTCTATAATATTTCAGATTTTACAGATCATATTTATTTTACAGAAATAGATTTCCTTATTGTTGTCCTTTCAATGCTATATGGTGCAACTCTTAAAGAAAGCATCAAATTAGATTATTTTTTTACTTTAGATTACTATATATACATGTATAAATCAAAATATATATGCCCTGATTTGCTTGATGCCACTTTTATTTGATGTTAAAACAAAAGTGATCAGAAGGAAAAGTTTTCTTGTTAAACATCATTAAATTAAAATTAAAATAAAAAAATGATAGGGAAGAACATTTGTTGAACACAATTAAGTAGACATATTTTTCTAAATATAAAAAACAGAAGATATATTTTATATTAAAAAGAAATCTCCTATAACTTCTTTTGTAAATAAGTAAAATAAATGTTTGAGCATCAATTATATCTCAATGTATATTTTATGTTTCCTCAACACATATTTTAAAACTTTGTGTTGTATGCAGGTTGTAGTTCACAGATATTGACTATTCTAATAAAGGTTTTTCAGGTTCTGGTATTATTGTAGGAGAAAGTTCTCTAAAGATGTCTTAGAGTTCTAGAAGTTAGTTTCCTTAAGTGGCTATTATGTGGAAATTGTTTTATTTATTTTTTGGATGTGTAGAGATAATCAGAAAACACTTCAAATAATGCCTGGTCAAAATGTGTATATAAGAAAGCATAAGCACTTCTTTAAAATAATTTTGGCTGTTAGTTTCTCTATTTTAGTTGACAACTTCTGTAGTTGTGATTGATATTTTTTCTGTATAAATCATTGCAAAATTGAGGTCATTACTGGTCTGTTTATGACCCAAAGCAATATTCAGCTTATTTTGGCAAATAAACTACACAGCTTTTGACTAAACAATAACTATATATTGATGGCTATTATTTATAAATGTGCTTCTGTGAAATAGAAGGTTTTGCATTATAAGATGATGGAGCCACTCCCATCCAATTTTTAAAATAGCTCTCCTTTACCATTTGAATCTATTATATGTCATAGATACTAAATGTTTATGTAGGAAGAAATGTTTTTATACACCATTTTAAAATGATGATATTAATTCTGAATATGGAATTGCATGTCCCTTAATTCTGTACTGACCAAATAATGTTCACTAAATTGCAGACTTTTAAATTATACCATTTGTAGTAGTTTCAAGTAATTCTTACATATGTGATTCTTAAAAGTTTCCTCTGCTCTTACCAGAAATATAAAAATTATCACTCTGTCCTGTTCACCTATTTTTAAAATAGATTTTAATTACATAGATATTCTATTCATTTAGATAGATGATTTACCAGATGATAGTGATCCATCTTTGCTAGTAAAGTATTAAGACATGATGGCTATGAGGAAAGAAAAATATTGCTTGAACATAAAGCTTAACAGTTCATTTTATTTTATTATTTTACTTTATTTTATGTTTTTGTACCACATCTGGCAATGGTCTGGGTTTCCTTCTGGCTCTGTATTTAGGAATCACTCCTTGTGGAGCTCAGAATACCATATGTTGTACAAGTTATTGTATCCAAGTTGGCTATAGGATAAGAAAACAAGTAGTAGAGGTAATGAGATAGCTTTTATGTATACACAAATCTAGTGCATCTATGTATACTTTTAAATTAATAGCATAAATGAGATATGAAAACTATGAACAACTCTCCACCTAGTCATTTTGTTTTACTTTTAATATTAATCTTATATTACACAACATGATGTATAAAATTAAGATTATTAGGATTTCATATTTTAAATATTTCAGCACTACAATACTCCAAAATAATGCTTCCCTCCACCATTGTCCCAGTGTTTCTCCCTATTCTGCTCCCTGGAATAAGCTTCCTACAAAAGACAAGTTTTCTGTTTTGTTTCCTTTGGCCATTTATTATTCTCTTGCTAATATTCTTGATATGTCACATATGAGAAACATTAGTCAGTATAAATTACTTTCCTTCTAATTAGCTTCATTGAGCATGATAATATCCAGATACATTTATGTGGTAGAAAATTGCATAATTTTATTTTTTCTTAAAGCCTGGTAATATTTTATTGTATATTTATTAAAGTTTCTATATCTAGTCATCTATTCATGAATACTGAGAATTTTTTCAGGTTTGGGCTATTCTAAACAGTGCTGCATGATGATATTTTATTTCTGAATAGAGTTTTTGAGCTCTAATGGTAAATGCCGAAAAGTAAAATTTCTAAACAATATAGAGGCTTTAGTTCCTAGATTTTTTTTAAAGCATATCCATATTGATTCCCAAAAGACTTAACTAATGGACATTCCTATCAACTGTAAATGAGAGTCGAAATGTCCACACACACACACACACACACATACACACACACACGCACCCACACACAAAAGACCCTTTCAGAAATAATAGATTTATACAATAAAATGACAGGCAACAAAATCAATGCACAAAAACTTGTGACTTTCCTGTATGCTAATAATGTCTTATAATGCCATAGTAATTTAAATTATATATATATCAAAAATTTTCCTCAGAAAATAAAATAACAGGGAGTTATCTTAAAAATAAAAAGACAAAAGAAACAGTAAAAGCACTTTCAAAAGAATAAAAGCAGACACATAGAATTGGAAAACATCTTCTTTATGGATGGGAAGGATTGCTATAGTCAATAGGCAATCTTACCTAAAATATTTTACATAAAGATAGGGTCCCTATAATAAATTCCAGGACATTTTAGTCATAAATAAAACATTCTTAAAATTTACATGGTATGATTGATATCCCCAAAGAGTCAAAATAATCCTAGGAAAAAGATAATGAGAGACATTTCTCCTCAACTTCAAACTAAAAAAAAAAATTCAAGCTTTAGTTATCAAACAAGTATGTAATGGGATTAAAGATAAACTCAAACAAATGGAATAGAATTGAGAGTTCAGAAACAAATTCCAAGGTCTATGGATAGCTAATAAAAATAAAAGTACAAAAAAAAAGTACAAAAAATATAGCTAGAAAAACTGGATATTTCATGCAGGAAAATAAATCCAGAGCTGATGAATAAAATCAGATATAATTAGATTAAGACATTGATATCAGAATTAATCCAAAAATTACATTGAGAAGCATATAGATATATTCATGACATTAAAATTAGATTTATTCTCAATGATTCAATACTATTCATAATTCAGTTTAATATTTATTATAAATGGATTCCAGGAAACTAGATATAGTAAAGACATATTAAAGGACATGTATTGCATGTACCTGATCTCAGTTTAATAGCTGATAATACATAAAATCCTCTAAATAAGTAATGATACTGGAACACAGAGTGAGGAAGAAGCTCTGAGCACCATTAGATACGGCTCCGAAACATATAAGCAAATAAATAAATTAACCCAAATAAATTACATACTTAATTTATTCAATTCACTTAGCTAATTACAAGATATAGTTAAAAGCTGTATTTTATGGAAAAATTAATTTCTCATTTTAAATTGAAAATAAATTAGGAGAAAAAAAACAGAAAATATTTAAAAGAGTGGGGTCTTAATTCCCTATTTGTGCATATTGTCCCCCAAATGATGTTACAGTCAAATATACAATTAACTTACTGTTCTTTGAGATACTTTGTATAACCAATTACAGAGATGTAATTTTTTACATAAATCCTTATATGAGAATGTTTTTTATTTCTCTCTCTCTTTTTTTCTGTACACACCTGGCCATTCACAGATATTACTCCTGGCTCTATACTTAGAAATTAATCCTGGCAGGCTCAGGGGACCAAGGGATGCTAGGGATCAAACCAAGTTTAGACGTGTGCCAGGCACACTCTACCAGCTGTGCTACTGCTACAGCCTTAACAATGTGTTTTCTTTCTTATATTTTGGACCCACATAAAGTATTATAGTCATAGAGATCAAATTTTATGTAGCCTCTAATATGCTTAGAGAAAAATTAAATGTGAAGTGGTTTGAAATCTTCTTGTAATTTAATCTTCTCGATTAAACCAAAATTTATATCAACACATCTAGAATATTTTTCTAAATGTCAAGATGAAAGACATCAATTGCGAGGTAAAGATCATCGAAAATGGGAGCAAAACCAATCTCCACTTACAGGTATAATCAGGTTATCAAATGCTTAGGGAGAATTCCAGTGTTGGACTGCATGCCTTTCCAGTATGGAATTCGCTCCAAACTGTAGACACAGAATTTTTATAATTCAGAATGTCATAGTTATTCACTATATCCCGTGAGACTGATCTTTACACACATTAATAAATGGGAATTTCAAGCATTAATAAAATTGAAAAACTTTATGCTTCATGAGATGGGAATTAAATAGAACCTCCAAATCAATCAATGCATTTCTAAAAACAGCAATCTGCATTCTAGAATTTGGCAATATTTAGAAACTTATTTTTATATTACTTACATATGATCTCATCTACATGACAATACATCCACATAAAAATACAATTATTATATTATTTGTAGCAGTATCACAAATTTATAGGAGAAATGTTCAAAATAAGGGTTTTCAAAAAGCATTGGCAAACACTTGTTATTTTAGTATGTAGAATGTGCTTTTCAGGTGAAAGAAGTTTAGCACAGCGGCGTTTGCCTTGCAAGCAGCCGATACAGGACCAAAGGTGGTTGGTTCAAATCCCGGTGTCCCATATGGTCCCCCATGCCTGCCAGGAGCTATTTCTGAGCAGACAGCCAGGAGTAACCCCTGAGCACCACCGGGTGTGGCCCAAAATCCAAATAAATAAATAAATAAATAAATAAAAATAAAATCACATTATCATGTTACTATCTATGTTAGGCATTGAAGGCCTTGCCTTCAAAATAAATATCAATTAAAATAACTTTATAAATTTTAAAATAAATTTGCAAATAAATTTAAAATTTTGAAATTTTCTACAAATGCCAAAACACCAAACGTCTGTTTTCTCTCTTTATATATGTTTGTGTGTGTGTCTATATACATATATATATAGAAGTGATGCATGAAAAGTTGGACATTACCAGCAGCAATATTGCAATAAAACTAGAATTGTTTATGAGCATAAGATTAATACCAGCAAAGACTCTGTTGTATCATTTACTTTTAAAAAAAAATCTCAATTATGTTGATTTACTACCTCCATTAATTCCAATGTGCTAAATTCAAGATCCCCATGAACTCAGACATAATATTTTCTGAGTTCACATTCTCCAGAGTTGCCCATACAAACATTTTGGAAAGGTCCTCAAGACTTAGAAACAAGTTTTCAGATTTAGCTTTAAATAATTTATTAGATGTATGAAAATTGCCTATTCAAAAGAAAACATGTAAATCATCCTTGATTAACTCAATGGTCCTAAGTAGGTGACTATAATTTTCACAGAAGAGAAATAAACTTTACCTAAATTTCTAAGTAGTAGCAAATTTAACATTTTAAAATCAAGTCCTATGTGCCAAATACTCGTTTAGCATTTGACTTAATCTTATTTAAGTCTCTTAGTATTCACATTAGTAATTGCTATTACTATTGCTACTCCTAAATTGAATAGAAATGGGAATTTTAAAAGGCCAAGTAAAGGCTCAAAATGTTTCACCTAGAAAAAGGTAGAAATGAAACTGGAAACATTGATTTTAAAGCCTAAAGACAGTATTGTTAAAAACTAAGGTAGAAGGGTAAAAAGTCTATGTAGATGGGGATAAAGAGATGGTATGGTGGGTAGAGTGTTTGCTTTGCATGAAGCTGACTCAGGTGGATGCAGCACTGTATACAGTCCTCTAAGTACAACCATGAGTGTGATCCCTAAAGCAGATCCCTGAGGACATAGTCAAGAGTAAACCCTGAGACCTTCTGTGTGTGGAAATAGAAAAGGAAAGAAATGAGCGAGAGGTGGTGGGAGGGGAGAGAAGTGGGGAGGGAAAAGCGGAGAATAGGGAAAGAAAAAAGGGAAGGAAGGAAGGAAGGAAGGAAGGAAGGAAGGAAGGAAGGAAGGAAGGAAGGAAGGAAGGAAGGAAGGAAGGAAGGAAGGAAGGAAGGAAGGAAGGGAGGAAGGGAGGGAGGAAGGGAGGGAGGGAGGGAGGGAGGGAGGAAGGGAGGAAGGGAGGAAGGAAGGAAGGAAGGAAGGAAGGAAAGAAGGGAAGAAAGGAGGAAGGAAGAAAGGAAAGGAGGAAGGAAGGAAGGGAGGGAAGAAAAAGATAGGAAGAAAGAAAGAAGAAAGAAATAAAAAGAAAGGAAGGAAGGGAAGGAGGGAAGGAGGGAGGGCAGAAGGGGAAGAGGAAGGTGGGAGGAGGATAAAGGGAGGAAGGAAAAAGGGACAGATGGGGAGGAGGAGGGAGGAATAGAGGAGGGAGGAATAGAGGAAGGAGGGAAAGAAAGGAGGAAATGTAGGGAAGGAAGAATGAAAGGGAGAAAGGGAGGGGGAGAAAAGGAGGGAGGGAAGAAGGAAAGAAGGATGGGAGGGAGGGAGGAAGGAAGGAAGGAAAGAAAGAAAGAAGGGAGGGAGGGAAGGAGGAAGGAAGGAAAGAAAGAAGGAAGGGAGGGAGAGAGGGAGGGAAGGAAGGATAGAAGGGAGTAAAAGAGGGAGGAAGAAAGGGAGGGTGTCAAAGAAAGTCAAGTTTATTCCCGCCTGACAGATTTTACTATTTACTTTACTAGTAAAAACTAGCAGAATATCTGTGTATAAACTAAAATATTCAATAAAGTAAGACAGATGTGGAAAGGTTAGCATGCACCTACTATCAGTCTTTCCCTTACTGTTATTTCTGGGTAAGAATTTATTAAATAATACTATTTAATAAGACTCTAAATAAATGGTAATAAATGTTTGTAAATTTTTATTTAAAGAAAATATACTTTTAAAAAGTTCTTTATTTTTAAACACTGATAGTTTTATTTGTTTTAATTCCTTTATCTGATTTTTGTATTATTGTCATTCTGGTCTCATTACATATTACGAAATATTATTTTCTTCTTTTTGAAAGGTGTATGCCAAGTACTTATTTCTTCCAAAATATATGGTAGAGTTCACATTTTTATTTATTCACCATTGGTTTTCAAACTATGTTTTATCTTCATATTTTAATACATCTTTTTTTATATATACAATCTTTAAGCACCATGATACAAAAAAATTCTTTTCGCTGAGATTTCTAATGTTTTTGAGATTGTGTAAGGAGATGAAGAAAATGGAAATCTTGGATCATCATAAAATGTTGGAGTATTTGAGATATTGTTTACTCCTCCAAAAAGAAATTATATTTTGAGCCCGTTATTTACAATATCTGACTAGCTAGATACTATCATTTATAGCATTTCATCTATATTCATAGCAGTTGAGTTTAGGAATTGTAATAATGGATTTTTATCTGATCTGTATATACAATAGGCTTCTTTACTATATCCCTTTTATTGCTATTTTATACCAAGCCCTAACCGTCAAGTTTATGGAAGGAAATTCACCACTGCATCTATTGTAGGATATTTATTTATACTTTTTGAGAGTAGAAAAATTTCAGGAGATTGGCTATGGGATTTAAGACCTGTCACTCTAGGGCCAGTCTTCTAAAGCCTCATCAATAATGATTGAAAGTTGTTCATCTCTGCAGGCAGTTTAGTAGCCTACAAGAAATCACTTACATATTGGACTTTAACTCCTGAGGGAACAGGCATGATTGACAGCCTGAACAAAGAGGACAAGAGTGAAATGAGCCTATTAACTAGGAGTGAGTGAGTGTCTCCTGTGGGCATGGCAATGTTTACTTCCCAAAATTTAAGTTTGAATGACCTGAAAGTTTTAAAATGAAGAAAGACGTTTTATTCAGTGGAAGGATATGGGGGGGGGCAGTTTTGTTCCAGTAAATATAAAGGACAGCTTTCTTACTTGTTTTTAAATTTAATTCAATTTTATTGACTCCATTGTGATTTACAAAGTCCTTCATAGTTGGATTTTGGACATACAATGAATCAGGGACAATCCCACCACCAGTGTCGACCTTCCTTCACCAATGTTCCCAGAGTACTTCTCATACCACCATCCATTGCTCCCTGGCCTGCCAGCTCAGACTGTTTTCTATTACTGACCTCATATCAATTATCATATTATATCATATCAAAACAATTAGAGATGAATAGTGACTTTTTGACTCTGCATTATTGATTTATTACATTTTATTAATGTAATTGTATATATCTTAACGTGCAATTCACATAAGAGATGGATGCAAAGACTCCTTCATATTACTCTTGGAAGATTTCACTTACAATTAGAAATTATGTATATTTTTTTCTTTCTGAGTGGAAGTTGCAATAATCTCTGTCATTCTTAAGAGATTGTCACCTAGCATTTGGTCTTTCTATAAAGCAGGGGTCCTCAAACTTTTTAAACAGGGGGCCAGTTCACTGTCCCTCAGACCATTGGAGGGTCTGACTATAGTAAAAACAAAACTTATGAACAAATTCTTATGCACACTGCATATATCTTACTTTGCAATAAAGAAACAAAACAGATACAAATACAATATGTGGCCTGCGGGCCATAGTTTGAGGACCACTGCTATAAAGCATAGAATAATTTTATCCCTTCATGGCTGTATCCTTAAACATAATATAGATCATTGGAGTATAAGAGGCTTCTCAGTGTAGACTAAGGCATTGTAGTGAATGGTGTTTTAAATAATATAAAATTTTTATTTTCTAGAAATATACCAGATTGTAAATGATACGAAGGAAAAAAATGAAACACCTGTGCAGTTATAAGAAAATGAATGGTCAGCAGGCATTCATAATTAAGCCAAAAATAATAACATTATAATAATGTTACAATATAATTATGTACTTGTAAAATAAAAAGAAAAGGTATTACAGAACTGCCTTTAATATAGCTTTAATACCTTCATTACTCAATATAAACATTTAAGTCTCAGGCTAGAGCGATAATACAGTAGGTAAAGTACTTGTAAGTGGCTGCCCTGAGTTTTATTCCTAGCACCTATATAGTCCCTCAAACTCCACCTGGAGTGATACCTGAGCAGAGAGTCAAGAGTAACATATGGGTATCACAGGATATGGCCCCAAAATCTTTTGAAAATACAATTTTGTTTATTAATTTTTACAACAGATAATTTGAAAGAAAGGGTAACATTACAAAGAATGAAGTGGCACTGATTACTTGTACTTTGAATTACTCTGATTGCAGTGCCAGCTTAATATGAGATCTTTTTAATTCTGTCTTAGTTTCTACATCTTTATGACTGATTAGTTGAAGCCAAGTAATAATATTTCCTCATCTATGACTTCCAGTGTGTCTGTCAAATAACGGTTAAATACCAGTCATTACTGGTGTTTGTCTTTGGTAAAAGATCTTTGAAAGTCCAAATGTAGCAAAATCATAGTCTCCAGACAATTTGGAAAAATATGTCTCTCAATTGCTGTAATTCTCAATGTATTATATCATACATAAATGAGGACTAATCCTAATGGATCCATTTTCCTGAGTCCAGTAAAACATTACACACAATTGTTGATTTGACTTTACCTAACATAAAGTAATCTTAGATTACATTAAACATGGAAAAGTAATTTTGGAAGCAGAGTTACAATTGACATCATAGGCAATTTTGATACTTGTAGGGGATAAAGCTTTTATAGGAATTTACCAGGCACTAAATTTTCCAAAGTTATAGCAGTGCCTTCATAGTCTAGTGAATAGCATTATACTTAATGTCGAAAATTCACTTTAAATAAATACAATATAAGCTGTCCAGTTCCTGAAGTATTCTGCCTTTTGTCCTTATCTACTTTTAGCCAAAAGTTGAAATTTAATTACTTATTATTATTTTAAAGAAAGTCACAGGTGTCTTTTAAATTTAATTTAATGAGTAGGACATTAGATAGTACAACAGGTAAGGCCTGTGCTTCTCTCATGTTCACCTGATCCTGGATATTTCATATGATCCCCAGTACCATCAGGAATCACTGAACACAGAGGTCAGAAGGAGACACTGAGCATCTCTGGTGCACCCTAAATTAAAAAATATAACTAGATAAATAAAAAAGCAAATTGAACTTAATAATTAAATGAGCAGATAATTGTTTACATGATCCTAATAGACAATAGTTATAAATATCAGTGTCAATAACTCAGGAACTCAGAAAGTATCACTTTAAATACTACATTTCTAATCCAGTAGGTTAAAAAAGAATACACAGATCAGAAACTATATGATTGAAAATATGCAATAATATACAAAGTTAAAAAGTTTAGCTAGTCTAGCATGAAAGAAAAAACATAACAAGTAAGTATTTAGTGTTTATGAAAAGCACCTGAACTTTGAGAAAATTAGAGTTTAAAACTTCTCAGAAGTATCAGCTATGAAAAATTATTCAGCATGATACTCTACACAAAAGCTTACCACAAAGAGTAGTGGCGCAGTTAGGGAAATGACTACACTAACAATTATGACAATCTTAATGAGTGAAAGAAGTAGAAAGTCTGTCGAATATAGGCAGGGGAGGAGAAAGAGGAAGGAGATTGGGGCATTTGTGGTAGAATGTTTCACTGGTGAAGGGGGTTGTTCTGTTTATGACTGAAACCCAACTACAATCATGCTTGTAATCATGGTGCTTAAAGATTTTATATATTACAGAAACTTTGATGTAGCAACAAATTGCTTGACTTTTTTTCTAGTTGAGTATCTCTCTCTCTCTCTCTCTCTCTCTCTCTCTCTCTCTATATATATATATATATATATATACATACATATATACTATAACTTTTCTATCCAATAACCTGTCCTTACAGACTTGACTTGCTTCCAGTTTTGGCTACTGTGGACAGTGCTACAATCAAGATAAGAGTACAAATGTATTTTCTGGATAGAGTTTTGAGACCCTTGGAGGAGATCCTAGAAGTAGAATTGCTAAATCCTGTATAGGCTTGATTATTTTTATTTCAGAAGTTGCTATATTATTTACCATAAAAGTTGGATCAGTTATATTCCCACCAGTAGGTAATGAAGGTCCCTTTTTCCCTAATACTGCTTTTTGTTCTTTGCAATGTTTGCCAGTCTCAGTGATTTCTCATTGTTTTGATTTCTATTTATCTGATTATAATTTATGTAGATCACAATTTTCATAAACCTTCTGTCTATTTGTATGTTTTCTGATAACAAAATCTTAATCTAAAAGCTAGAAATAGCTGGTAAAGAACTACATCAAAATTTAAGGATAAGTATATTCAGGTTGGGAGTGTATCTTTCTACTTAATGGTTCATTAAGGGTCACTTTTTATCTTGCTTGAGGAATAAGTATTCAGTCTTCATTATAACTAATATTCATCTTCATGACAACACATTTGATTGGTTCTCAATGATTATTAACTACATATTTATAATAATTTTTATTGTTGGTTTGGGGCCATACCCAGTGGCACTTAGGGAGTGTCTGACTTTGTACTCAGAAATTACTCCTGGCAGGCTTGGAGGACCATATGGGATAAATATCAAACCTGGGTCAGCCACAAGCAAAGTAAATATCTTGTCTGTTGCATTATCATTCTGGCCCAATTATTTATAATTCATAAGACATGCTTTCAAATCTGTCACTGCTCTGGTGTAATAAATAGCATCTTTCTAAATTATAGAAATTTTTCTGAAAAATACTTAGAATAATTTGCATTAATTATCTTGGATTTTATCCAAGAAGAAAATTTTTATCTTATTTTTGTTTGTTATTGTCATTCTATAGTTGCATAAGTCTATCCTATAAAAATACATTTTACTACTTATATATAAACTAAAAATACTTAGAAAATAATTATTTTCTTGTGCATGCTGAGAAATTGACCGCTCATAGATGTCTACAGTATTTGAGGGGTTCAAATATTACCTGCTTCTTGAAAGTCTCTCTGTATATCTCTACTAGCTTTACTTCATTTTCATAAATTAAAACTTATGTGTCCTGCAACATTTATCAGACCAATAAAAGTTAGAATATGCTCTTTATCATTCAAAGCTGTGCCCACATTTTTTGTCTATCAAACTATTTTTAGATTTTTTGTTTTTGTTGAAAATCAATAAACTATAGTAACATATAGTGTTCAGGTATTCACATTATTGAAAATTAACACATGAATTGCCGAGCATCCTTTTTTTTTTCCTTTTTTGTTGGGCTTCTCAAGAAAGCTCTGGGTAATGTTGCTGGCAATATGGTATTGCCGGACTCAACAAGAAGAACACCAGGACTTCTTTAAGAAATGTTGGGGGGCTAGAGTGGTGGTGCAAGCAGTAAGGCATCTGCCTTGAGCGTGCTAGCCTAAGATGGACCGTGGTTGGACCCTCCAGCGTCCCATATGGTCCCCCAAGCCAGGAACGATTTCTGAGAGCATAGCCAGGAGTAACCCCTGAGTGTAACAGGGTGCGGCCCAAAAACAAAAACAAAAACAAAAACAAAGAAGGGGCCGGAGCTATGGTGCAAGGGGTAAGGCGTCTGGCTTGCACATACTAGCCTAGGACTGACCGCTGTTTGATCCCAAGCGTTTCATATGGTCCCCCAAGCCATGAGCGATTTCTGAGCGCAGAGCCAGGAGTAAATCCTGAGCTTCACCCGGTGTGCCCCTCCCCCCAAAATAAATTAATTAAAAATATGTTGGGGATTTTATTTCTAGTTTGACCCTGCCACTTTTTCTTTTTATAAGCATTCATTTGACTTGGAGTTCACAGGTTTTATTTTACTTAGAAACCAAGTTTATTCTTGGTTATTCATCCTCTATAAGCTACTTATGAATACAATCATAATGTTTTTGTCTTATTCTTTCACCTAGAATCATGTCCACCTGTAATGTTTCAAGTTTCAGGATTTCATCTTAAATTTTTTCTTAGTATTTAATTTTTTATATATACTACATTATCTTTTATATATGTCAAATGAGCATCTGTGTTGTGTTGGATTATGCTGCTCTCATAATCCAGCAATAAATATTGCCTTGAGTTCTCAAATAAAAGATGTATAGACTTTCTGGCTGATTATTTTGAATTAGTTGTTTTTATTATTGTTATTTTGTTGTTCATTTTTAACTTCACATAATTGTCTGTGTGGACATGAAATGTAGATTGGAAATCCAGGGCTTCTAGATCAAATAAAGGATTAGATTTAGTATTCTGTTAATTTTTCTGCTACGAAAAATGAAATCATATGATCATATCAATAGATGCAGAGAAAGCATTTGATAAGGTCCAACACCCACTTTTGATCAAAACTCTCAACAAGATGAGAATGAAAGAAAACTTTCTCAATCAAGTTGAAGCCATCTACCACAGGTAGATCTACCACAATGGCAAATATCCTCAATGGAGAAAAACTAAAAGCCTTTCCTCTATATTCTGGTACAAGACAAGGCTGTCCACTCTCACCACTCCTCTTCAACATAGTACTGGAAGTACTTGCTATAGCGATCAGGCAAGAAAAAGATATCAAGGGTATCCAGATAGAAAAGGAAGAAGTCAAGCTCTCACTGTTTGCAGATGACATGATACTCTACTTAGAAAATCCTAAAGACTTTACTAAAAAGCTTATAGAAACAATAGATGCATATAGCAAGGTGGCAGGCTACAAAATTAACACACAGAAATCAATGGCCTTTTTATACACCAATAATGATAGGGAAGAGATGGACATAAAGAAGGCAATCCCATTCACATCAGTGCCACACAAACTCAAATATCTTGGAGTCAATTTGACCAAAGCTTTAAAACATATGAAAATAAAAATGTATTTGATTACACTTATTTTATATTTCAAAGCACCAGAGCAATATTAATTGGGGCATAAAAACCTTTTTAAATAATGACTTAATTATAACTTGAATGAAATTTAAAATTCAATATTTTTATCATATTATCCAAAATTTATGTCCTCAAGAGTCAGATAGCTTTGTGGATTATGGTTTTGAAACATGCAGACACGAAATATTTTCATTGTTGCAGAAAGATCCTGAGGATGTGGTGGCATGCAATTCAACTTTTACTGCACAACATAGTTCATAGACACAAGTTTATTAAACTCCACTTTTAAAATATGTTGATGATTATACATCTTATTGTACTTTCTGAGTAAAAAATAATTATTGCCATTTACTTTTGAGTTATATGTTTCCTCTATTATTTCCCTGTTTCATAGGAGGTAGTCATTCTTTCAGTGTTGTGATCTTTGATTTTTCTTTTTATCATTGAGTTTAATAATTTAATTATGATAAATATGAGTAATTTTCTTTATTTTATAGCTAAGTCTAAATATTGAACCATTTACAACATGCATTTTTCTTTAATTAGGAGAAAATTTGGCCATTAATTAATTAACTTTCTTCTCTGGGATTCTAATTTTCTTTTCAGCAATTTAACTCAGAGATGCACTTAAAATTCAATTCTTTCTCTCTCTCTCTCTCTCTCTCTCTCTCTCTCTCTCTCTCTCTCTCTCTCCATACACACACACACACACACATACACACACACATGTATATATTTGGTTTTTAGCCACACTCACTGACACTGGATTTATTTCTGGTTATGCTCTCAGAAATCGCTCCTGGCTTGGGGGACCATATGGGAAGCCAGGGATTGAACCGTGGTCCTTCCTAGGCTTGTGTGGGCAAGCCAGAAGCCTTAACACTTGCGCCACCATTCCAGCTTCAAAAATACTCTATATTTTCAGAAATTCAAATTCAGAAATATACATATATATTTGATTTTTGGTTTTTGGGCCACACCTGGCGATGCTCAGGGGTTACTCCTGGCTGTCTGCTCAGAAAGAGCTCCTGGCAGGCTCGGGGGACCATTTGGGACACCGGGATTCGAACCAACCACGTTTGGTCCTGGATCGGCTGCTTGCAAAGCAAACACCGCTCTGCTATCTTCCAGGCCCCAGAAATACATCTTATACAGAATAAAATACTTATACAACTGAATATTCTTTAAAATTTTAGACAATATAGTTTACATCTTTACATAGTTCATTTTATTCTATTTTATATTTTAATAACATCCTGGGTTATCAGTCATATTATTTTATTTTACAATATTGTATAATGAATATTTTGTATTCATTGTATAATTGTATAATGAATATTTTGCATTTAATTTATTGAGTATCTCTGATCTATGTTTTAAAAAAGGCATCACTCTTGCTCTGATAGATTTTTAGATAAAGTTTGATTTGAGCACTTTGAGATTCTTTTTCAGCTTGGCTTAGTAAACCTTATCTCTGTGAAGAATATTTTTCTATTATTAAGGTCTATCCCTTCAAAAATGTCATCTTAATGCTTTATATAGGTAATTCTAAATTTCCACCATCACTGTGTGAAGGGGGTGTTCTGTTTGTGACTGAAACCCAACTGAAGTCATGTTTGTAATCAAGGTGTTTAAATAAAGATATTAAAAACAAAAGAAATTTTTCTCTAGTGTGGGAGGAGGGAGTTAGGGGGGCAATGTTGTTGGGAATGTTGCACTGTTGAAAGGTGCTGTTCTTTTTTATAACTAAAACCCAACTACAGACATTTTTGTAATAATGGTGCTTAAATGAAGATATTAAAAAATAAAAAAATAAAATGGAATCTTCAAATAAAAATATTTTTGAAACTAGATAGAAAGAACAGATGTTGAGACCCTTGTTCTGGATGGAGCCTGGTTCAGATATGGACACCATAGGGCCTGAGTACAACAGAAAATTTCTAGCCCTAGCACTGAAGCACCAGCCATGTTGGCAGTAATTGCTGAGAGGGGAAAGAATTTCTTCTGAGCTTCATTTGAGTAGCCTAAAATTCAGAAAGCATATATATGTCTTCAATGGTGTATCAGTTAGCTAATCTCTATCAATGATCATCAATGTCAAAGATTTTAATCTCGCTGAAATTTTAGTATTATTGTTATTGGTTACTTTAAATAAGTACTTTACATGCCTGATGCCTGGCCAAAAAAATGGAGTTTAATAATATTGTTAAATGAATTAATTAATTTTTAAAGTTTTAAAATATAAATCTCTAAGTGCTGGAGTACTTAAAATAAGAATTTCATTGTGTTTAATTAAGCACATTAGACACTCTGCCAGACTCAAAAAACAGTTTATAGAAAGCCTAATATCCCTTAGGCAACATAAAAGCCATGAGTTAAATCTACTATAAATGAGGCTGAAAATAAAAACTTCAACAAATATTCAGTCTACTAATTTGCTGATCATTGTTGGAAAGTAGCTACAAATCTCCTTAAAATAATTAGCATGTAATATTGGTTCAATTAAAGAACATACAGAAATAATTCTGATTAAATTCTTTATCCTCAAGTCCTGTTTTTATGTTAAATTTTCTAAATGAATTTCTGATTTTTAATATTTTTTCTTTCACAATACTATTAGAATGGAATTTCTAGACTCTAATAGAATGGTTTTGATAATGAAGTATCCAATATGCCTATTAAGGGAATAATGGGAATACATATGCATTTCTCAGTTAATGTATGTTGCACAATTATAATTCATCATAAGACCATAGCTATTCTGAATTTTCTTTTTGTTACTACAAAAAATGTGGTCTTATCCCTCAAATTTATCTCTGAAAAAATGGTAGCCTTAAATTTATCTTTTAATGTATGAAAGGCTTAGGCATTTTACAGGACTGAATGAAAGATATTTTTATAAGTACATGCTAAGTGTTTGTAACCAATTTTTCTACAGCATTTAGCAATATCATATTCAACCTTATTAAAACTTAATTTTTAATTAAAGAAAAGCAGCAACAGTTAGGGATTTTGTGATTATTCTATCAACTATTGAAAAATATTAAGTCTATGATGTCTATGCAATAAAATTATTTACCTTTTGGTCATTTGTATTTTTGTTGTTATTGCTTAAGGATTAAAATCTGGTGAGCCAACCATGACTGGCAAGACACAGACCAGCAACGTCACCAATAAGAATGACCCCAAGTCCATCAACTCCCGTGTATTCATCGGCAACCTAAATACAGCCATAGTCAAGAAAAGTGATATTGAAGCCATTTTCTCCAAGTATGGAAAGATAGTTGGATGTTCAGTTCATAAAGGGTATGCATTTGTACAGTATATGAGTGAACGACATGCAAGAGCTGCAGTGGCTGGAGAAAATGCAAGGATCATAGCAGGTCAACCACTTGGTAAGTCATGCACAGCTCAATATTTCACATCATATTTTTCACACATTTGAATAAAGTCTTATCATTTAAAGCCCAACACTACCACAATATCTATATATTTTATTTAAATATAGTGCTTATATAATGTAATATTATTTTCTTATTGAAATAATATGTATTTTTGTCTTACCATTACATTGCTAAATGTAAATGTAATAGTAAGCTTTCATTTTAATGATTTTTACCTTCTAAATTATAGGAAAACTAGGAAACTTCAAAATGTACATCATTTTATATTTATTTGACTTAATGAGGTGTTTATCTTCAAGGAGACATATATGTTACACAAAATATGACTTTGTTTTTAATACGCTTATATTTGATCATAAGGGTTAATAAAGTAAATCTATAGCAAAAATTTTTTTTAGAGCTGGAAAAAAAACATAACCCAATCTAATCAGGAATCTTAATGTATCAGGTCTGTTTGATCATTTATGATTCATATATTTACGTCTAATATCCAATGATCAATATAATGTTTTAAAGAATAGAAAAAACAATCTAATGTATAATGAAAATTTTTTGAAAATTTAGTAATAACAAAATTGAAAATTATATCAGCTTGCCATTCAAACTTATTTTATTATACAAAGTATTCTTCAGTATTTTTCCAGCTATCTAAACTTCAAAGGCCCAGCACATACGTTATGGTTTTTCCATAAAAATTATTTCACTTATTGGCTACTTCATCATAAAAATGAAACTTCCTTTCATAAAATTTTGAAGAAAAATTATGAGTCTTCTTTTTCCACCATAGTAAATTATAATCTGTCACCATATCTTATACATTATGACCAATCAATCCTCTGTTTTAATCTATGCCAAAAATCTTTTTATTCAAGTGGTTAAATGATACTTAAATGATTACAATAATCTTTAACAGGTTTACCTCTTCTCTCTTTCTGCAAAAATGTTTATTTAAAATAAAATTAAAGACTAATCTGTTAGTACAAAGTAGGACTTACTTGCTTTGTATGCAATCACTTTGGCCAACTTGGTTCAATCTCCTACACCACATATGATTCTTGATACGTGATTAGGAATCACTTCTGAGTATAGAACTAGGAATTGATCCAAGCACGCTGAGTGTAATCCAACCTCCTCCATTACTAAATTTAATTAAATTCAATCAATTTAAAAAAAATAATAAAAGACGACCAGAGAAATGGTTGAGTATCAGCCCAAGTGATCTAACACTTGAGCTAACTTCCTGGTTCTCTTTTATGTGCAAAACTCTGATCACTGTCATCAACCTGTCCTCCAGTCCATCATTGAAGGGGGTATTTTGTAAACCTGAAAGTAGTATTCTGACTATAAAAAATATTTTGTTATAATCTGTGCTTTTGCTTTCAAGGATCTCATGCAGAGTAACATTTAGAATCAACATACAAACCTTCAATAATTCTGTAGTTTCATCTTGATTATGGACTTATTTCTGCCTATTTACACAATTTGAATTCCTTTACTTGAAATCTATTTTTTCTATGTTTTTGTAATGAAAGTGTTTTCATAAAAAATAGTTTTTATTTTAATAATGTTGCCTTTCATTTTATTTCCCTGAGTTTATCTAATTTAAAACAATGATCCTGATATTTTAGGCAAAGGCCAAATTTCTAGTTTTATTGGCCCATACTTCTTCAGCCAAATTCTAAATAAGTGTCTTACTTCTATTGTGTCCTTACTTTTGTTTTTGATTTTGGGCATGTACCCAAATTAATAACAATCCATGTCTAGGTCAGTCCTTCACCTTTGTAATTATTTTGATCTCAAGTAATATATTTTGAACTAGGTTTTTGAATATTAATAAACTTACTAGTACTATTAAAATTTTTAATCAATTTATATATTAAGGTGATAATAAAAATAATAGTCTAAAGTAAGTTCTTATAGATTTATGAGATAGGTGGGTTTATATTTAAAATAAAAGAAGGTTCTGCATATGAAAAAATCTGAGATATTTTTTATTTTTAATGATATCTTTATTTAAGCACCATGGTTACAACATATTTATAATTGAGTTTTAGTCATAAAATGTACATCCACTTCACCAGTGCAACTTCCCTGCAACCATTGTCCACCCATTCCCTTCTTTTTCCATCCCACTGCCTGTTTTCAAGACAGGCATTGTATTTCTTTCTTTATTATTGTCATGGTAGCTGTTAGTATAGTTATTCTTCGAACTTCACTTACCACTCCTTGTGATAAGCTTGTTTTCATGGGCTGGTCATTCCAGTTCTCATCTCTGGTCTCTGGATGCTATATTATACTGTCTTTTATTATTCTTAAATCCCACAGATGAGTGAGTGTATTCTGTACTTATCTCTCACCCTCTGACTTCTTTCACTCAACATAGTAATATTCAATATTATCCATGTATAAACAAAATTTGTGACTTTATTTTTTCTAACAGCTGCATAGTATTCCATTGTATAGGTAGATGTACCACAGTTTCTTTAGCCACTCACTGTTGGGCATCTGGGTTGTTTCCAGATACCAGCTAATGAAAAACAGTGTTGCTATGGAACACAAAATTGCAGAGGGAAACACAAAATGGAGCAAGGAAATTCCTCACCAGTGGTGTTGGAACAACTGTTCAGCTACATGCTAAAAAGCAAAGTCAGACCTCTACCTAACACCATACACAAAGGTCAACTCCAAATGGATTAGACCTTGATATCATATCCAAAAACAATAAAGTATATAGAAAAAACACATAAACAAAACACTTCATGACACTGAAACCAATGGCATCTTCAAGGAGAAAACACCATTGTCTAAACAAGTGGAAGCAGAGATAAACAAATGAAAATACATTAAAATATTGGTTTTTGGTTTTTTGTTTTTAGTTTTTGGGCCACATCCAGTCATACTCAGGGTTTGTCCTGGATCTGCAATCAGAAATTGCTCCTAGCAAGCTCAGGTGACCGTATAGGATGCTGAGATTGAACCTGAGTCAGTCATGGGTCATCCGTGTGCAAGGCAAACACTCTACCTCTGTGCTATCACTCGGGTCCCCAAATTATGAAATTTTTAATGGGAAATATTAATAGCTACTATTTTGATTCTTCAAGTAAAAGAAATTTCAATCTGTTGAATTAGAATAATGTGCTGAAAATAGATCATTTTTTTAAAAACCTTTAATTGAAAAATTGATGTTCATAATAAAAATATCTTTGAAATCTATCAGCAGTTTGATGTATGAATTAATATGATAAAACACTAAATGATGGAACATCCACATGGAATCTCCTAGAAGAATTATTGTTTCAAGTTCAGGCAATAAAAGGCAAAGAAGAAAATTAAAGAGGACATGGTAAAAATGAACTTTAATAATAAGGCAGTAAGTGAAGAGGGAGAAAATAGTTTTTATATGTTTGGGTTGGTTATCTATTTGGTAGTCTTGTAGATTGTTAGGATGGTGATGAAGAAATTTCTAAAGGAATAATTTTAGGTAAGAAAATGAGTTTTCAAAATTAAATTAAATTAAATTAATATATTTAGTGAGGTTACTGTAAATTGATGAAGCTAGTCAAGGTTTATGTTTCTAGTAGAAATGTGGACACATAAGTCCAAACTTTTTTTTTTTATGTTTATAAGTCCAAACTTTTAAGAGGCAAAATTTGTGGGTTATCAAGAAAGAGTTAACACCATATAAATGGATAAACTCACCTAAAATATATGTAAAGTGAGAAGAGAGAGTGGCTAAAAAATCAACTTCAGAAAATACTTTGAATCAAAAAAAAAATTTTTTTTTCCTAAAATACCATTGGAGAATTAAATCATCGCTCGTTTCTGGGTGCCAGAGCAAATAGCACAGTAGGTAGTGTTTCACATGCATAAGGCCTACTACGTTTCAATTCCCAGCTTTTCATATGGTCTCCCCAGCATTCCAGAAATGATTTCTGAGCTCTGAGTCAGAAGCAATCCCTAAGCATCACCAGATGCGGCCCCCCCAAACAAAAGCAATCAAACAGTAAAGCTAATTTCTGCTACGTAATCTATTTATTCTAAGCAGTAGTTACAATATTGAGTGGCTCATGGTGACTAAGTCTTAGTTTTAGAATATTTAGAATACCTAAGTCACCTCTTTAAAGTGTAAGTTGTTAAAACCCTCTAAAAATTATATGTGCAAATATTGCTATGTGTTCTATAATTTAACATTTTATTTATGAGAAATTAAACAATATATTTAAAGCCTGAGCTTCTTTCCCAACCAAAGTTGTATATACTGGATTGATCTGCCCAGGTGAACAGAAAAGAAAGAAATCTCCCTTGACAAGTTTCATTATCTTTAATAAAACCATTAGCATGAAATGGATATTTTCCTCAAACCACACTACCCACACAGCTGGGAGGATTTTGCTTAATGGAATGAAGGGATTGAAAATGTGAGAATATGATTTTCATTTATCCATTTTGTAAAATGTTTTATTTTTAGTGAAAATATTTTACAATAATATTTAAATAAGTATTTTATATCTCCTTAACTTTAATAAAATTATATAAGAATATAAGCTACTTTTGAAATTGATGACACCCATGACTAGAGATAGTACATTGAATAGGGTGCTTTTCTTGAAAATGGTGGATCCCAGGATTTATTTCCAGTATATCCTATGGTTACCCAAGCCCTAAACACTGACAAAATAATCAAAATATAATGTACTAAAATAATTAAAAATAAAATAAATTTGTGGCTGGAGCAGTGGCGTAGCAGTAGGTAGGGCATTTGCCTTGCAAACAGCTGACCTAGGACGGACCGCGATTTGATCCCCGGCGTCTCAAATGGTCCCCCAAGCCAGGAACGATTTCTGAGGGCATAGCCAGGAATAACCCCTGAGCGTTGCCAGGTGTGGCCCAAAAACCAAAAACCAAAACAAAAACAAATTAAAAATAAAATAAAATTGATGTACCTAGAATAAATTAAGGTACATAGAATCATGAGAGAGCTTAGAAATAGAAACTCAAAATAATACAATTACACTGTGGATTTTAAAGTAAATAGTTATAAAAGATCTTGGTTAACTTAAACCTTGCATTATTTATAATAACTATTTTGACAAAGGTTCTAAATTCTATAACAGAAAACATGGAAAGGCACTTTGATTTAACATCACAACAATCATAAATAATAATAAATAAATAAACAGTATTTAACTCAAGGAATATATTAAAGCAAAGTTTATTTCACTTTTTCCCTTTAAAGAATAAGGTAGTTAATAATTAAGGTAGGGGACTTTACTTTGGTTAGAATCCTATATATTTACTATTCTGGAGTAATTAAATGAAAACAAATAAATATAATTTTCTTCAAAATACTCGTCTTGATTTTGTCTTAATTAACTAGAATTGTGGTTTATATTGGACTTCTATGATGTAAATATATTTATTTTAAGTATCTTCTGTCACCACTTTTATGCTATTTTCTACGAAAATTATGCCTTTGGTGACATGTCAGATTGTCTTCTAATGTGATTTGAAATCAACGTCATTTTGCTCTATAAAGGCTGCTTACAATTAGGACATAGTGGTATCTGAGTACATTTTTTGGCTACATATCCCCTATCATATGTTTGGAAATATGATAATTGAATATGTAAAAGGATTTCAAGTAAATAAATTGGAAGGAAATGAAAATGTGATTGCATTTCGATTTAATTACTTTATTATTCAAAATAATGAAGTATTGTTCTAATACTTATAAAAAGGATATAATGCAATGCTTCCTGCTCAAAATATGTTTCTATATAACTTATTTTAATAACAAATTAAATTGCCATACTAATATTATATTACAATTTTATTTAATATGGATTTAAAATTTATTAAAATTTAACTTATTTATACATTCTAACCTAAATTCAGGCTCTATAACTTTTTCTTCCCAAAATTGTTCAAGTCAAAGTTTTTAAAAACTTTTAAAATGTTCAATGATGTTCATACTTATATGGAAGGTCACACATAAAGTGTCCTTTTATACCAAAATATGCAGATGCTGGAAACTAAGTCTAGATCAGTGCCAATTTCTGCTGATTGCACTGAGCTGATTATACAGGTTATAAATAAGTATTTGTAATGTCTTTATTTTTAGACTATTTTACTGTTATCCTTTTTCTTATAAGTATAAATTACAGGCCAACCCATAAAGTCTTATTTCCTTTTGTCTCATACTTATACATATAGGTGTATATGCATGGATACATGCATGGATAAATGCTAATATATTATGTCAGGGCAGCTAAACAAAAGCAAAAAAACTTATTTAATCAAACTTAAATTATTAGTTTTATTTTTTGCATAACATTCACAGATGAAAATCAGTTATTATTTTAGGAGAAAATAAACACAAAAAGTTAATGCTCTTTTAGATATCATTTTTTGGTTTCTAAGGAGAGACAGCCAGCAGATAGGCACCTGCACTGAATGCTGCTATTCTGACCAGGTCAGCATCATAAATGGTCTCCAGAGTCTCACCAAGAGTAAATATAATATGTAAAGAGAGCTCTATCATTGAATATCAAATCTAATTGGGGCAAAGAATTCTTAAAATAGACAGTTAAATAGATATGTTCATACCATAAATATCTCCTAAACGATATTTAAAATTAATAAATCAACTTTAAAGAAAATCTAGTTAAATTTCCGAATCCATATCATTCTTGAAGGAATGAAAATGCTTCAGCAGAGAGAAAATTCTGAGAGCAATACTTAGTAAGGACAAAGAGGAAAACAAATCTAATCTTTGTAACAATAAATCAATTTTCTTCTGTGATTAATGGATTTCAAGTGTATTTTCATGTCAACTATTATTTTGCTTCCAGGGTGATCTTTTCAGAATATAAATCTAATTATATAACTCTTTGATTTTTTCCCCCTCCCTCCCTCCAACTCTTTGATTTTTTTTTAAATCAGCAACATCTCATTTTTATCAGAAAACTGAAACAAAACAGAATTTTTGTTGCTACTCACAGTTCTTTTGCTTGATGTGTGCATCGATTTGCACCTCTACACACTAATGTCATTGTTCTTTTCAGCCTTGACATCGGATTCATCCAAATTGACAAAAAATTTGTTCTCTAAACAAATCATCTGCTTTGCTAATCAAGGACTTTGCACATGATCTTTACATGGAATCCCTCACTGTTCCGCATCAATTCCCTACTTCTTCACTCTCTTCACTTAGTTATCATCCTGTAGATCTCAGAAAAAATAATCACTACTTTTAAAAAAAATTTTAAATAGTATCTTTATTTAAACACCGTGATAACAAACATGATTACAGTTGGGTTTCAGTCATAAAAAGAACACCCCTGCTTCACCAGTGAACATTCTCATCACTAATACTCCCATCTCTTCCCCAATCCCACCCCTGTCTGTATTCCAGACAGGCTTTCTACTTCCCTCACTCATTGACATTGTTACCATAGTTCTCAGTGTAGTTAAGAAATCTGACTTTATTTACTCAAACTTAGAATGAATGTTTTAATTATCTTCTAGTATCTTTTCATTTAAGTTATGTACTTATATTTATTACTTTGCAAATTATGTTTTTTATTTCTTTTTATTTATAATATCTTTATTTAAGCATCTTGATTACAAATATGATTGTGATTAGGTTTCAGTTATGTAAAGAACACCCCCCTTCACCAGTGCAACATTCCCACCACCAATGTCCCAAATCTCCTCCATTCCACCCCCTCACCCCTGTACTGTAGGCAGGCTTTCCAGTTCCCTCATTCATTCACATGGTTATGGTAGTTCTCAGTGTAGTTATTTCTATAACTGCACTCACCACTCTTTGTGGTGAGCTTCATGAAGTGAGCTGGAAGTTCCAGCCCTCCTCTCATTGTCTCTTGGGATTTTTGCAAAAATGACTTTTATTTTTCTTAAAATCCATAGATGAGTGAGACTATTCTGCGTCTTTCTCTCTCTCCCTCTGACTTATTTCACTCAGCATGATAGATTCCATGTACATCCACGTATAGAAAAAATTCATGACTTCATCTCTCCTGACGGCTGCATAATATTCCATTTTGTATATGTACAACAGTTTCTTTAGCCATTCATCTGTTGAAGGGCATCTTGGTTGTTTCCAGAGCCTGGCTATTGTAAATAGTGCTGCAATGAATATAGGTGTAAGGAAGGGGTTTTTATATTGTATTTTTGTGTTCCTAGGGTATATTCCTAGGAGTGGTATAGCTGGATCGTATGGGAGCTCGATTTCCAGTTTTTGGAGGAGTCTCCATATCACTTTCCATAAAGGTTGAACTAGACGGCATTCCCACCAGCAGTGGATAAGAGTTCCTTTCTCTCCACATCCCCGCCAACACTGCTTGTTCTCATTCTTTGTGATGTGTGCCATTCTCTGTGGTGTGAGATGGTATCTCATCATTGTTTTGATTTGCATCTCCCTGATAATTAGTGATGAGGAGCATTTTTTCATGTGCCTTTTGGCCATTTGTATTTCTTTTTTATCAAAGTGTCTGTTCATTTCTTCTCCCCATTTTTTGATGGGATTAGATGTTTTTTCTTGTAAAGTTCTGTCAGTGCCCTGTATATTTTTGAGATTAGCCCCTTCTCTGATGGGTGTTGGGTGAATAGTTTCTCCCACTCAGTGGGTGCTTCTTGTATCCTGGGCACTATTTCTTTTGAGGTGCAGAAGCTTCTCAGCTTAATGTATTCCCATCTGTTGATCCTGCTTCCACTTGTTTGGAAAGTGCAGTTTCTCCTTGAAGATGCCTTTAGTCTCAATGTCATGTAGTGTTTTACCTATGTGTTGTTCTATATACCTTATGGTATCAGGTCTGATATCAGACACCTAATTTTTGACAAGGAGCAAGAAATCCTAAGTGGAGCAGAAAAAACCTCTTCAACAAGTTGCTGGCAGAACTGGTTAGCCACTTGCAAAAAAGCAAACATAGACCCCCAGTTAACACCATGTACAAATATTCTTTTTTATTTCTCATTGATAACATTTCCTTGACATGCTTGCTAATATTCATTGAAAAAAACACAGTATAATAAAATGAAGGCTGAGAGGGAAAAAGAATGAAAAAAAGAGGAATAGACAAATTGAAAGTTTCCTAAAAAATAAGTACTGTAGGGGCCGGAAAGATAGCATGTGGAGGTAAGGCATTTGCTTGCATCCAGAAGGATAGTGTTTCGAATCCCGGCATCCCTTCTGGTCCCTGAGCCTGCCAAGAATGATTTCTGAGCGTAGAACCAGGAGTAACCTCTGAACTTTGCTCGGTGTGACCCCAAAACAAAACAAAACAAAGCAAAACAAAATAAGTACTGTAGCTGAAGCTTGAAATGCTATAAAAAGGAAGATATGTTGGGGGCAGAGAAATAGTATATTGGGCAGGGTGCTTGCCTTGCACTTCTAATCCCTATCATCCACCAGCTGTCCACATCAGTCTGACTTCGATGAAAGAAATGCATAGAATCCGGAATCTTTAAATATAGGAACCTGATACCTACAACAGCTAAAATGTGAAAAAGTTTCACCAGGACCATGGAGAATGACTCGGGTTGGACAGACTGGTATGCCTGGGGCCCAGAGTCGGTCTGATGCCAATAAACCTCGAGGGTGAGGCTTTCTTGTAATCAAGCCAAGAATTTTTTTTTCTGTTTTCCCCATATTTTTCTGGGCCTATGCAAACAACGGCGATTGCCCCTGTCACACTTTTACTATTTTTTCTTTAACCCTTATCCTTTAAGAAAAACAAATAAAAAAAAATACTGAACTTAAAAACAAATAACTATAGTAGAATGCCTGTCTCTAATACAGGCAGGGATTGGGAGGGGGGAATGTTACATTGGTGAAGGGGGTTGATCTGTTTGTGACAGTAACCCAACTATAATCATGTTACTTAAATAAAAAATATTAATTAGGGGCCGGGCGGTGGCGCTGGAGGTAAGGTGCCTGCCTTGCCTGCGCTAGCCTAGGACGGACCGCGGTTCGATCCCCCGGCGTCCCATATGGTCCCCCAAGAAGCCAGGAGCAACTTCTGAGCGCATAGCCAGGAGTAACCCCTGAGCGTCACAGGGTGTGACCCAAAAACCAAAAAAAAAAAAAAAAAAAAATTAATTAAAAAAAAGAAAAATTCCTGAGTGCAGAGCCAGGAGTGAACCCTGAGCATTGCCAGTTGTAACCTGCCCCCACCACAAAATATTTATTTTCCTTTGTAAGATATCATCATTCTCTCCACAAAGTCAGAAATTCCAGAGTATTTAATCAGCCTGTTATAATTTTTCTGGTATGATTCAGTTTTTAATAAAGATAAAAATGAACAAAAATGTTATTCAAAGATGATGTAAATGATGCATTTATTTATCTTAAAATTGTATATTAAAATTCTTCCTTAAAATTACCTCATTTTATATTTTGCTCTATTTACTTTTCCATATTTTTACAAGACTTCACCATTGTCACATTCAAACACCAATTACTTTCTTTGATTTTTTTTCACACCAATGATGAGTCATAAGAAATGTGTGAGATATATCTTATTTTAGTGCCTAAGAAATAAAACTTGGACAAATTAACATGCCATATCAGAGAGAAATTACAGAGAGTAAAGTGCTGGTTTGCAAGAAGTCACCTGTATTTGACCCTAATATTGTATATGGCCCCCAGTAAAATCATAAGTGAACCCTACAACATAAAAAAAGAAGTAAGCTTTGAGTACTGATGTATATTCCAAAACCTCTATCTCCCCAAAATAAATTAATTTACTGTTTATCATACAAATGGTGATGCAGAATATTAGACACATATGTTATTGTGTACTTTATCATCTAATCCTAAATATCGTTCTGAGAATGACAAGATTCTATCAAAGATTATCATTTAAATCAGTCTTAAGCCAAGACTGTTTTGCAAATAATGGAACAGGAAGTCCTTATTTTTTTTGCATTGTATTTGAAGTAGAATTGTCAACTTATTTGATCTTTCTCATTAGATGAATATTATGCATTATATTAGTCAGTTCTACTAGCTGTCAACCTTGACATTTTAAAATTTAATGTAATTAAATTTTCACTCATCATCAGGGAGATCCAAATCAAGACAACAATGAGATACCACCTCACACCAGTGAGGTTGGCTCACATCAAAAATAATGGGAACAACCTTTGTTGGAGAGGATGTGGTATGAAAGGAACTCTCATTCATTGCTGGTGGGAATGCCCCTTGGTCCAACATCTATGGAGAAAAGTCTGGAGAGTGCTCAAAGAACTCAGAATTGAGCTGCCATTTGACCCAGCAATTGCTCTCCTAGGCATATATCCCCAAGATGGAAAGACATTCATTCCAAAATACGTATGCACCCCACTATTTATTGCAGCACTCAGTATAATAGCCAAATCTTGGAACCAACCTCGATGTCCAACAACAGATGAATGGATCATTAAGATGTGGTACATATATACAATGGAATATTACATGGCAGTTAGAAATGATACAATCAGACTTTGCAGCAACGTGGATGGACCTAGATCATGTTATGTTAAACGAAGTAAGTCAGAAGACAAAAGAAAAACACAGAATGGTAGCACTATTCTGAAACACCTAGAATACATAAAAAACAAAAAAAGGACATTGAAGAAGCATAACTGCTAGAACCACAAAGAAAGACTTCATAAACTCCATTCCCTGATCTGCACAGCCACCAAGATCTCTAAAAACAGGTCTGATTTTACCATCCAAGATAAAGTAGAAGTCTTCCACATACCACGAAAGCAGCAAGAGGAGAATAAATGATCTATTTTTTTTTTTGACGTCTTTATTTTGGTGTGGAGATTACGGTTGATGTCTCCAGAAAAAAAAAATAATAAAATAAAATAAAATTTAATGTAATAGAAACTGTACCTTCCTCAGAACAACTATAAAATACAATCAGTGTTCTGGATATAGAGTAAGGATAGCAGACTCTATTCTCTTTATCTCAAGGATTAGACTATTGGATCTTGTTTTTAATCTTTCAGATTTTAGCTACAATGAATAAAGTAATAAGAAGCTGAATGAGATAGAAGATGGTATTTTGGGTGTTTATGATTCAAACCAGAAAGTGGTGCTCTTGTTTCTTTTATCATAATTAGAAGCAAGTGAGGTTAGGTCGGAACATCCACCTGTAACCGATAAGAAACAGCTAGAATATAAAATTTTAGCAAGAGATTAGTTTCTCTGTGGCATGAAGTCAGTAAACTTGAAGAATTCATTTATTAGTAATCAGTTTAAGCTTGTGAAAAGTAAACAGTAATGATTATTTTAGAACAGGGTGCAGAAATCATGCTCTAATGTTCTTAGAAATTTGTCTGCCTATAATTACTTTTTGGTTAAAAATACCCAGATTTTACATTATAAATTATTCTGTCATGGAACATCTAGAATTTAGAACTACACTATTATGAATGTTTTTAAAAAGAAGACATGGGTATGCCACCATGAATAGATAATAATTTGTGAGAATAAAAGGTTATTTATAGGCTTGATGGAATATGATTTTGGAAGGAGAAATATTTAAAATTAATTAAAAATATGAGTAGGTAAAAAAATAATTCCTAACAATTTCCCTTTGCTCTAATTAAGACAGAAGTGAAAAGAACAGCCTTGAATCTGAAAATAAGGTGTTGTGAAGGTAAATAAAATGATGCCACATTATGAAAGCTCTTGAATATCATATCAAAAAATTTAATAGTTATATTTATAATATTGTTAATATAATAAAGAGTAACTTAAAATAGTATATTGTATGTTTTAAATATCAATTAACCTGTTATTTTTATAATTCTGTTATTTAATATGTATATTAATTACCTCTGTGTCAAGTTATTAAATTTTCATCATTTTTAATTATAAATTATTGATTTATCTTCTATTCTATCAAAGACATATCATATGTAAGGTCATTTAAAATAAACACTATACTCAGAATTGTTGTAGTTGTTGCAGGCTTTATGTTGAATATTTCATAAGTGCTTACTTTTTTAAGATATATATTTGGTATATACAATGTTTTGTAATAAATATATATACATAAATACACATCTTTAGATACATATCCTATTCTTGACAGTATTGAATTGAATTTTGTTGCCTTTGGGAGGCTGTTTACCTGATTGTATTGTTTTATTTGGTAGCATAAATGGTAATAATAGGTGGTATTAATAACTACCTAGTAGTTTTGAAAACATTTCCTCCCAGTGATAATAATTAAAAAAATTTCAAATTTTCCCAGGAGCCACTGGGAGACATAAATCATGTCTAGTTAAGAATTATCTCTTTATAAAATGAAAAAGAATTACCTCTTTAGAACAATCATAATAAAGTAGAATCCATTAATTAAGAGATGTTCAAATGATTTTAATAATATATTTTTATAAAGAAACATATTATTTTGATAATTATTTATAACTTACACTAATAATGGAACTGTTGTTGTCCAGAAAACAAATATTACTATATTAATTGGGGATAATTAAAATATCATACTTATGCTTATGAATATAAATCACTATGTGTCATGTTTTTTTTTAATAATTAAAATCTCAAGCACCACCTTGCATGCAGTCAAACCAGGTTCAATCCCCAGCAACCTATATGGCTCCCAACTCCCCAGGAGTAACACCTGAAATCAGACCAAGTAAACCCTGTGCATAACTGGTTGTAGCCAAACTACAAACTGAAATAAAATTTTATTTTGTGTTTTGAAACAGCACAAACACCAAAATAAAATTGATCTTTCCATTCATTTGCATGCTTTTATTTTTATTTAAAGTACCATTATTTAAAAATGATTGATAGCTGATGTTGGCATATTTACATCTTTGCTAATTTGAAACTAGAAAAATTCTTTTTAAAAGGCCTTTTTTTTCATATCTATAAAGTGTTTTTAGGTATTTTAATTTTATCAGACTTCCACTTATTCAAACATTTCAGATCACCACAAGGAATTACAAAAAAATTTAAAAGGAACAAACTATTATATAAAAATACTCAGTACTTAGGCTACTCAGATGCTCCAAAATTATGTTCAAATATTTTTATTCAACATTACAAATAGAAGCTTGCTAAAGCAAAGAAAGTGAGAATTTCAGCCCAACTGGTTTATGTTTTCTCTTGCAAATGCATTAGTTCTATTGTTCATATATCCTTTGCCATTTTGATAAGTCTGATTATCCTAGATATGTGTTCAGACAAAAATTTTATATGATATTTGAACATTCAGTAAAGGAAAATGGACTGCAATGTAAGGAGAAATAATTTGTACGACATCTATATCATAACTTCCAGAGAAATGTACAAACCTTTTAGAGGAATTTAAGATAAGAAAATTTTAAAACAGACAAAGACTGCTTCTCATAATAAAGACCATTAAAAAAGCACCATAATATAAATCTATTTGATATACAATAATGAACTAAAAATTAATAAAAGCTTTTTTTCTGTTTCTAAAGGACACATGCAATAATGATTTCTTAACGTTACAGCTTAAGGAAGTGTAAACTTCTCAATACATAACTTATGAATTGGTCCTTTAAGATAATTGAATATGATTTACAATGAGTGCATGACATTTGGTTAATAAACCCTTGAAATTTTTTCTTTAAAACTATGCACCATAAATATTTCCCTTCTTCATTAAGAAATTATTTACACAAACCCATGTTTTAAACAGCTAATATTCCAATCAAATTTAACCATATAAATATGAGAGTCTTGTATACTGTACATGAGTTGACATATGAAGAGTTTCTTAGGAGATCATCATCACGTCACTTCTATTTCCAATTTTCTTTCTTTCTTTTCTTTTCTTTTTTTTGGTATTTTTGGGCCACACCTGTTTGATGCTCAGGGGTTACTCCTGGCTAAGTGCTCAGAAATTGACCCTGGCTTTGGGGGGACCATATGGGACACTGGGAATCGAACCACAGTCCTTTCTTGCCTTGCTTACAAGGCAGACACCTTACCTCTAGCACCACCTCTCTGGTCCCCTATTTCCAATTTTCATGTTTGATTAATTTGCCATTCTAAGAAAATATGTCTCTTTCGTTCTTTTTTTTTTATTTTGGGGCCACACCAGGTGTCCCTCAAGGGTTACTCCTGGCTCTGTGCTCAGAAATCGCTACTGGCAGGCACGGGGGACTCTATGGGGATCGAACCGAGGTCCTTCCTGGGTCAGCTGCGTGCAAGACAAACGCTTTAATATGCTATCATTCCGGCCCGAAAATATATTTCTTAAATTTTTTGTGTATGATAGTTTTATCCATAACCTTCACTAGACTACATTTCAAGAATTTATTTGCTCACGTTTTGAAAATTAAAGATAACTTTAATTCTGAACAGGAAGGCAAGATTTTACCTTGAAGTGCTGACCGGAATTCAATCCCCACACCGCAGTTGATAGATATCCTGAGGACTGATGCGTGAGTGCAGGATCTGGAGTCAACTTAATCACAATGTGATTCAGAAACCAAATATGCATATATTTTGCATAATACATGTGATATATATCATATAGAAAATATATAGTTTTTGACATATATATCCTTAATTCTACTATGCAAGGTAGACAAAGACATAATATTCATTTATTGAGAAGTATTCATCTACTTTCTTCCATCTTTATTCTTATCCTCCACTGTTTTCGGATAATACGTGTTAAAAACAATAAAACAATACTTAATCGGCTGAAACGTGCAACATACATTTCAGGTTCCAGTAATTAAAGGAGCTATTTAATATGCTGTAAGCACGTTCTAATTAGCAAACTTCCACAATAGCATGAATTATAAAGCTAACGGCTTGTTAGTCAGTGAGATCTGTGGCTCCTCATATGAAATAAAGCCTCTGGGATTTTCATCAGTCTTTAAATTAGGTTAGTTAACAAAATCACTGAACCTAAGTTGGTGAAAGCAGAGAAAAATTTATGTTAATATTTATGAAAAATTTCACAGAATAACAGGTTTTTTTAGTTTAAATAGCATACAACAAAGTTACATAAATATATATATGTAGTATGTAGGTGGATAGAGTTAGATAGATCGTATAACATAGAATACATTATGTTGTATTTCAATCTTGTAAATCAAATATATGTCAATGGAGAATTCACCTCATCATACTGATGTAATATGCATATTCAATCCTTATGCATTTCAAGTAAGCTTGCAAAGAGTTGCCTTGAATTGTGACCTTCTCTTTTGTAACCTAGAATTTTTACAGTCACACCCATAGCTTAGGTATTGTTACTGTTATACTATGCTTCATGATTAAAATTATTCTTTACCTCTGGCTAATTTTACCTCATAAATTCCCCTGCTCAAAAAATTAAACTTGTTGCACTCCTGCAAGAAACGTTCTGATCCCACATTCTCTGTGTGTGGTTTCATTTATTTTATATTTCATATTTCTCCATACATCAGTCCGGGAAACCCACTCTCCCTGAAGTGGATTCACCAAAATTGCACTGGTGCTGCAAGACAAGCCGCTTGCAGCATACCACCCCATGTTAAACTCTAAGATATATACATAAATAATAACCAATAAAAATCAAAATATAGTGGAATGTAAAGGAGAATAATAGGCAAAACTAAAATAGATGATTACCCTTAAAATAATTTAACTGTGGAGTAAAATATGTGTAACACAAAGTCACATGAAAACTGAAATTGAGAAAAAATGGTAAAATATGATATAAGGCCAAGAACCATAAAACAGGATCAAAATATTGTGAATTTATGGGGTTATTATAAAAGAAGATGTATAATATAAAATAGTCTAAACAGAAGCAGGAATATACAGATAAACATAATACAAATAACAATACCAACACCACTATAAATTCTTCTGGTAGGTAGCTTGATTCATAACCAACAATGTTCAGATGCTCCTCAAAACGATTTTCAGTATTCACATGTGGGGTCATGCATGACTTAGTATATGGAAGGCAAATCTTTGTTTAAGAATATTTTAAGGGGCCGGGCGGTGGCGCTAAAGGTAAGGTGCCTGCCTCACCTGCGCTAGCCTAGGACGGACCGTGGTTCGATCCCCCGGCGTCCCATATGGTCCCCCAAGCCAGGAGCGACTTCTGAGCGCATAGCCAGGAGTAACCCCTGAGCGTCACCGGGTGTGGCCCAAAAACCAAAAAAAAAAAAAAAAAAAAAAAAAAAAGAATATTTTAAATATTGGGGCCAGATAGATAGCATGGAGGTAAGGCATTTGCCTTTGACGCAGAACGTCAGTGGTTGGAATCCTGGCATCCCATATGGTCCCCTGAGCCTGCCAGGAGCGATTTCTGAGCATAGAGTGAGGAGTAACCTCTGAGCACTGCCAGGTGTGAACCAAAATCAAACAAACAAGAATATTTTAAATATTTTACAGGTATGGACAAACATATTTCTTGAAAATATAAGTTTGTATTTAAAGAGCTCTTGGAAACTAAATGAGGTGGTAATAATTAGAATATTAATTTTAAGGACATTTTGCTACATTTTTTAAATTTACTAGATCTAAACTGAAACATATAAATAGAATTTAAAATTTTCAGAGGTTTGAAAGAAATGCTTAATAGCATAGACTTTCTCTGAACCTTTTCATATGATAGTCCTAAACTGTCCTTTTACTGACTACACAGTTAGGAACACATTACTAATGGTTTCTGTGTTCTTCTTTTTTATAAAATGAAGATAATCATAAACAAGCAAAATTGTTATTAAGGATAAATAAATTAATGTGCAAAAATGCCCAAAATATTTTGTATCTGGCCCAGATTTTAATCATTTTGAAAAGTAGAATAATATTTTATCAATTATATACCACAGATTTGTTTTATCAAATTACCTGTTGAGGAACATATAGGTTAAATGTTTAATGTAAAGTTAATGTTTCATTTTAGGCTTATGAATTTAGGCTAAAATTTCATGTTTTGGTATCTGTGAGTAATGCTGCTACAAAATAATCATCTGTAAACTAGTATCTTTATATCTATTAAATATTGAAAAGTGCTTCTGCTAAAACAGGGGTCTCAAACTCAATTTACCTGGAGGCTGTAGGAGGCAAAGTCGGGGTGAGGCAGGGCTGCATAAAGGATTTCACACAAAAAAAAATGTCCTCAAACGTCATTATTAACAGTTTTAATTATTTCTTCTGAACATGAATAGAACATTGAGTGAAGATCATGAACTGTTCTTTTGAACATGACATCTTTTGCCTATTCCTTGCTGCCAGAGACTTGACAGCGCTTCTTCTCACAAATCTGAACCACATTTGGCTTTAGAGAGGAAGCAGCTGAGACCCTCAGTATGGCTTGAAGATGATCATCATTAAGTCTAGACCTGTACTTTGACTTATTGAAGTTCAATGTGGAGAATAACTTTTCATACAAATATGTGCTCCCAAAAAGACACATGGTGCGCTTGAACATTCGGGAAAGGTCAGGGAAGTTGGGAGGCAATTCTCTCAAAAATTGCCCAAGCATGTCTGCTTTTCCACTAATCTCCCTGAACTTGGCTTTGAGATCAGAGTTGCATTGCAGGTCAATGAGCTCCATTTGAAGCACAGGAGGGTCATCTTGCATATCAAAGGAAAAGGGGTCCACAAAAATTTGGAAAGTGGCTCTGTGCTTTTTGAAGTCTGCAAATCTGTGATCAAATTCCTTCTCTAGCTTAAAAATAGCATCAACATATTTCTCACCACTGAATGGTAGCCTTCATCCATAAGTTCCTTGCATGCTGGGAAATGGCAAAGGTTTGTTTGAAAGGGATTTCTATAACACAAGTTTTGTGGAGAATGCTCTCACGTTGTCATAGGCAGCACTGATAAGCTGCCCTGGGCCTTGTAACATCTTGTTTAGTACATTCAGCTTATGTGTGATGTCAATAAGAAAAGCTAAGTCCATGAGCCTTTTGTGATCACTCAACTTAGAAAGAGCATTCCCTTCCTTCTCCATGAAGGCTTTCACTTCTTCTCTCAACTCAAAAAATCTTTTCAGGACATTTCCCCTGCTGAGCCAACGTACCTTAGTGAAATAGAGCACATCTCCATAATTTGACTCCATTTCCTCTAAAAATTTATGGAACCTCCTGTGTTTTAAGCCCCTGGATCTGATTTAGTTGATGCATTTCACAACAACAGACATCACATTGTCACACAGCAGGCATTTACTGCAAAGGGCCTGCTGATGGATAATGCAGTGAAAAGCAATGGCCTTCTCTACAGCCTCCTCTTCAAGTTTTTTTGAACAAGTGCCACCAGTCCATTTTTCCTCCCTGTCATCGATGGCACTCTATCAGTTATTTTTCCAACAAACCTCTACCATGGCAAACCTGCATTCTCAATGGCATCACACAGATGCCAAAATATCTCATTAACGGTGGTCTGGCCATGCATTGGAATTATTGTGAGCAGCTCTCTGTCAATTCAAAATTGTAATCAACACCACAGACATAAATTGTGAGCTGCATAGTGTCTGTTATATCTGTGCCCTCATCAAGAGCAACTGAATATGTATCAAAACATTTGGCTTTCTCACACAGATGATAAATGTCACTTGACATGTCAGAAATGCGCTCTGCCACAGTGTTGGCAGAAAGGCTGATTTTGCTAAACTGACCTTTCTTTCTGAACAGATAATACATGCAGCCTGTAACATGCATTATTTTTTAACAAACTCTCCTTTTGTGAATGGTTTCCCTGCCTTAGCACTCATCTCACTAACCATGTAACTAGTTTTGACTGATGCAACATTCTCTTTGGTTGCTTTCTTGAAGAAATCTTGTTGCCTCATTAGACATGCTTTAAAACTGGCAACCGTTTGGCTCTCTCATTTCTTTGATATTTTGCACATTCCTCAGCATGTTTAGTTGAATAATGGCGTTTCAAGTTGTATTCCTTGTGCACTGCAACTTTCTCTGAGCAAATAAGACATGTTGGGATGCCCCTGTACTCAACAAAGAAATACTGTGTCTCCACATTTCCTGAAATTGTCTTTGCTCGTCATCAATCTTTCTCTTCACTGCAGTATTTGTTGAAGTCATGATGAAGGTATGACAAACTCTAATTTTGTAAGAAACTTCTCTCCCTTCTCTCCCTTAGGCCTCGATAATGCAAGGGACAGCGGGCAAAAGCAGCTCAAATGATGTCTGTGCTAGGTGCAATGTATTAGCAATTATTCACTTACCAAATATTCGCAATAAAAAATTGCATTAGTAAGAAAAAAATCGCAAAAAATTGCACGAAACATTTGCTTACCCTGAATGGAACTGCTCGGGGTATGCAAATGTTTAATGCAATTTTTTTCTTATTAATTTGATTTTATTGTGATTATTCGGTAAGCAAATAATCACGAATACTGTGATATTTGAAGGCGGTTGTATGGAGGGCTGCATGCTTGCACTCGCAGGCCACGAGTGCGAGACCCCTGTATTAAAACATAAATTCCATTTGTATTTAATTAGTTTGTTAGTTGTTGCCTTTGCAAAATTTGTAATTGTTTGAAGGTCAAATCCAATACAGGAAGTGTTAAGGATTGCCAAAAAGTGATGTGGATCTAACCTACAATTTTATTTACATGTGTAAGGAATATATTCTACCACTTTTTAAGAAATCTGAGTTTTCTATGGAATTTATATTCATATTAATTTTTCTCCAATGGCTTCCTTTTTCTCTCCATACTCAACAAGTTTGTTATTTATCATATTTTGATTTAGACCAATCTTGCCAGTGTGAAGTATGATTTTTGTTATTTTTTTATAAATTTATTTAAACACCTTAATTACATACATGATTGTGTTTGGGTTTCAGTCATGTAAAGAACACCACCCATCACCAGTGCAACATTCCCATCACCAATGTCCCAAGTCTCCCTTCGCCCCACCCGACCCCCGCCTGTACTCTAGACAGGCTCTCCATTTTCCTCATATATTCTCATTATTAGGACAGTTCAAAATGTAGTTATTTCCCTAACTAAACTCATCACTCTCTGTGGTGAGCTTCCTGAGGTGAGCTGGAACTTCCAGCTCTTTTCTCTTTTGTGTCTGAAAATTATTATTACAAGGGTGTCTTTCATTTTTCTTAAAACCCATAGATGAGTGAGACCATTCTGCGTTTTTCTCTCTCTCTCTGACTTATTTCACTCAGCATAATAGATTCCGTGTACATCCATGTATAGGAAAATTTCATGACTTAATCTCTCCTGACAGCTGCATAATATTCCATTGTGTATATGTACCACAGTTTCTTTAGCCATTCGTCTGTTGAAGGGCATCTTGGTTGTTTCCAGAGTCTTGCTATGGTAAATAGTGCTGCAATGAATATAGGTGTAAGGAAGGGGTTTTTGTATTGTATTTTTGTGTTCCTAGGGTATATTCCTAGGAGTGGTATAGCTGGATCATATGGGAGCTCGATTTCCAGTTTTTGGAGGAATCTCCATATCGCTTTCCATAAAGGTTGAACTAGACAGCATTCCCACCAGCAGTGGATAAGAGTTCCTTTCTCTCCACATCCCCGCCAACACTGTTAATTCTCATTCTTTGTGATGTGTGCCATTCTCTGGGGTGTGAGGTGGTATCTCATCATTGTTTTGATTTGCATCTCCCTGATGATTAGTGATGTGGAACATTTTTTCATGTGTCTTTTGGCCATGTGTATTTCTTCTTTGTCAAAGTGTCTGTTCATTTCTTCTCCCCATTTTTTGATGGGGTTAGTTTTGATTTGCCTTTCCCTAATAATCAGTGATTTTATGCACTATTTAATTTGTATATGAGTAACAATTTCATTCTTTGTCTAAAGTCATTTACAAAGATTATGACATTGTTGTTAGAAACTTTGTTTTGCTAGAAAGAGATAAATTTCCAAATAAGAGCATAGCTGATTAACAAGATAAAATCAGATAAGGTAAGCTTTCAGTCACCCATTGTGAGGATTTATGATGATAAGTTTAAGTCTAAAAATTCAGTGATAGTTTGAAGTAAAGAAAGAGGCCAGAACAATAGCACAGTGGATAGGGTATTTCCCTTGAAAATAGCTGACCAGGATTAGATCCCCGACATTCCATATGGTCCTATGAGCCTGCCAGGAATGATTTCTGAGCACACAACCAGGAGTAACAAACAACACCAGATGGCCCCAAAACGAACAACAACAATATATATATATATATATATATATATATATATATATATATATATATATATATATATATGGTAAGAAGTTGACACGGAGTTAATTAGGCAAATAAGTTCCATTTTCAAGAATTATAATGAAAGGAGATTAATATTTTGAGTCATCTCCATAGTGTTTCCCAAGGAAGCTGAACTAAATTGCATTCTCATCCTGAACAGAAAAAAATGTTTCCACCACAGCACTAACAATACTTACTGTAAGTCTTTATACATGATTCTCATAGGTATATAATTGTAACTTTGGTGTAATAATTTCTAGGTCTTTTGAAAAAAATCTTTGTTCATGTTTTTATATATGTTCATGTGATTGTATTCATGATGGTAAATTTTTAATTTCCTTATTCTTTTCTATATTAACCCTTTCACACTTGTGTGGGATAAGCTTGGGAGAAAATAAAATAAAATAAAAATCTGCCTTGATTGCAGCAAAGTCTCCATAATATTTTGATACAATTTTCAGTTTTAAGTAAGTTCCTGTGTATCAAAAAAAGTAGGTTTAAGGTGTTTGATTTCTCCTGAAAACTGACTAAATCCTTGAGTCCTCATTCAGACTTAAGAAGAGGACATATAGGAGGTATTTATACATTTTTTAAGGAAATCAATGTATAAACCTGAGGTTATAAAGTAATTTTCAGATCATCTTAACTGCGAATATCTCATTCCGATGGATTTATCTTCCAGCCTCCCTCCTTTCAGAACCTCTCATCAGCTTTGTATCTGCTTTGAGATCAGCTGGATGCATAGTTGACTATCAATAACGACATCAATAAAGAAGCAAATGTCTCTGCTAGAACTTAAAACCTCACTCTCTATGATTTGGCACTGAGATAATTCTCAAGTAGAGAGATCCCTGTGAAAAGAGTGATTAAAAATACTACTTGAGGGCTGGAGAAATTGTACTGGGGTTAATAAACTTGCTTTGCATGTTGCCAACATAAGTTCAATTGTTGAGACTACATATGGTTCCCTAGACATCACCAGAAGTGACTCTTATCAACCTAATCAGGAATACACAAGCACTGCTGGCTGTTAACACAAATCTCTCCCATACTCATAATAAAGGAAATGAAATAATTTCTATTTGACATTAACTACAATAAAGAAATTATAAATAAACTTAACCCAAATAGAGATATTCTTTGACATTTTTCCTGAAGGAATATGCGGTAGCTATGCCTGACTCTTCTGCATTTGCTATTAAAATGATTCAATTGTATCTTGAAGTAAAGCAATTTAATTAATATTTGAAATATTCTGGGAGGGAGTCACTCACATAGAACTCAGTAGAGTTTGAGGAACTCTCCAAACATTCTTGGGGTGTACAGGACACCATGTAGTGCTAGGGGTCAAATAACCTTATTTAAAGATAAATGAAAAAATTATTAGCTGAATTGATGACTTTCTAGGGTTAATAGTTAACCACACTCTAATGAAGAAGAATAACTTGAACAATAAGAAACTGTAGGGAAGGAAATTTGAGAAATAGAAAATACATGTTGATACTTCGGGCAATAACTGATTAAGATAATAAGTGTAGAAAGAAAGTGGTTATACTTTGTTTCAGTGCTTCCACCTTGAAGTTGTACATTATATGCCTCTAAATCTTTGGGACTAGTTCATGGTGCTAGACAAATATTGGTTAAAATAAATCCATATTATTCCCCCACGGTTGAACCTCTATAGTAAATTTAAGTTAAAATGAATCATTTAGGCTAGATCAATAGCACAGTTGTAGGGCGTTTGCCTTGCATCTTACTGACCTGGGACAGACTGAGTTCAATCCCCGGTATCCCAGATGATACCCCAAGCCTGCTATGAACAGACTAGCCTCGCCAGGTATTGCCCAAAATCCAAAAATAAAAAAATAATGAAATTAAAAAAAAAGAATCATTTAAACCTCATTTATCCTCACCTCTACTTTCAATGTCTGCCCGCAAAAAAGAAAAAAAATTAATCTGATTCTATAGATGTTTACACTTATCTGATGGCCATGAAATGACAAGAATATATTAGGGATTTCAGTAAACTTCAATAACTTTAAAAGTAGAGTCATATATAAAGAATGAGTAACTACATCAGAAAATCTTTGAAGTTTTTTTTTTTTTATTATGGCTCTTAGATATAGAAGATGCATGATAGAAAGTGTACTTTTTCTTAGCCTTCACATTCTTCTAAGTGAATTATGTAAATAAAACCACTTGTCTTTCACACAAAACAGAAAAAACAATACTTCAGAGTTTAGCAAAATTAAGAGTGATGTGGTAAAGGGTTCTGGTAAAAAGAAATAAGAATCATTTTTCTAGTTAAACCTACGAGACGTGAATATATTTGGGGAAGAGAGAAACAGCAATGGTAGTTGCAAGGCCATTGTTGACAAACATGGATCTCAATCTCCCAGTATAACCTTGATTTTACACGTATATGTACATTGTCTTTTAGATAAAGCAAACCGGAATTTATTTTAGATAAAAACAATCCCTCTTGGAAATAAAAGCATCATGCTCTCTATACTCTTGACTGATCCTCACTTGATTTTATAATCTTGCCTAATCTAGTAATTAGTGGATTTAGGTTCTATATATAGAATATTGGTTCCCCAAGGAGTGCCAAGAGTTATCTCTTAGGACAAAGCCAAGAATTAAGCCTGACAACAACTTGCTTTAAAAAAAAAAGAGGCATTTACATTTTACATAACTTCTTTAAGCTGACATACAGTAAAAGTGATGTAATCTTACATGATTTGCTAGGGAAAATGTTTTTTTTTTTCCCACGTGCCAAGAATAGAACACAAATCATTAACATGTATATACCTGTTGAGGCAATGTTTCCTATATCTAACCCATATGCCTCATCTCACCATTTATGAGAGGCATCTGTTGCCACTGAGTTTTGTACCTCAAATGGTTTCAAGTAAAAATATGTATATATGGATCTGGAGGGATGGTGCAGAGGTAGGGCATTTTCCTTGCACGTGGCTGACACAGGATGGACCTCAGTTCGATCCTGGCATCCTATATGGTCCCCCAAGCCAAGGTGATTTCTATGTGCAGATTTCTGAGCATCACCGAGTGTGGCCCCCCTAACATGTGTGTATATATATATATATGTATATATATGTATATATATGTATGTCTATACATATATAATAAACTTAAACACTGGATGTGTCCTAAAGGAGCATCTAATAAATTATTTAGTAATATTGATAAGGAAATAGAGTAGCCTTCTCTTGAGGTATTTAGGACACCTGAAAATTCCCAGTGTCTGTGCTTTAAAAAATGAGAATTTAATAAAACGTAGTCATAAACCCAAATAAAATCAAGCTATAGGTGACAGTAGACCTTTAAGAAAATTAATGTTCTTGGCCTTTGTGGCCTATTTTTTTATTGTATGTGTATATATATTTATAAACCATTAACTCAGTGATATTAACAGAGAGGCAGAAAATTAACTGTTGTACAAACATTTGCTTCGGGATGAATTAACTTCCCATATGTATAACCATTTTAAAATACTTTAGAATACTAAATTAAACTCTTAAAAAAAACTTTAAAACAAAGAATGTGATGATCTCATTCTTAATAGAGTTTTATTTTCTTATATTACTTTAATTCTCTTCCTGAATTGAAACTTAATAGGTTTCTTTAGAAACTTGATTATCATGATGCAATGTAGTTTTATAATAAATTCTTTGCAAAATTAAGTAATCATGGCTGAAAGATATTTATTCATGTTTATGGCCAACACTGTTTTATAATTAGCTAAAATCATTTCAGTATTTTTCACTTTAAGTTAATTAGATCATCCCACACTTAAGAAACTAGAAATGTAACAACTTATTGCAATTTCTGGCAATTTATGATGCTTTGCTTTTTAGCCACAATGTGTAAAATCAATCCTGAGTTGCATCTCTTAGAAAGAAAATAACGTGATTGTGTGAATAATTGTACAGTATTCATATTATGCATACATATAGTAAACCAGGTGAGTAACTTTAAATACACAGTGCCAAATAATTAAAAATATAAAACATTTCTACTAATAATCCAACCCTCTCTTTTCTATGTGAAAAATATTCTGAATCCATGATTTTAGCAGTACAAACATTCTGACATACTTTTCTCCATTACCTGACAGTTTTGTTCGATTTTTCTCTGCTACGTCAAAGCAATTCCTTTAACCACAAACTCCATCACCTTACCACAATCGTTTCTCCCACCATTTATCCTTATCCTGTGCAATATTGACTTACATCATACATAGTATCTGCAGCCACTAAAATTGATATTGCTAGATAAATTCAAATGAATAGAAAGTAAATGTCTAATGCATTTTTCTGGACCAGTACAGGATTTTAATAAAATATTTCTTTCCTAAAATAAAGTTTATGAACAATACTTTTATAATGAAAGTCATATTTCTAAACATACAAAACATAGATACAAATTAAATACTTGCTGATAATAAATCATAAATAAATTTATTTTAAAACATGTTTAACATTTGTTGGTAATACTAATTTTAATTATGTAATTTTTATGGTATTGTGGCTTACATTTTAAGTAATTAGGCATTAGATTCTAACCCTAGAGTTTACATTTTACACTTATTTATTTGCCATTTCCCACTTTGCTTACAAAGTCAGCTTCATGGTAGTTGGGAAAAGATTATAAACAAACAGTGTCTCTTCTAGTAGCAAAATTAGACTATTGTGAATTAATGTATATTAATATCTTGTTAATATCTAACAAATATCTTCTTAAAATTTTATGAACATCTGGGCACTTGACTAGCCCTAGAAACTATTTTAAGTTGTTTTGAAAATGCGATTTATATTTTCTCTTATATTTCACTAGCTGGTACAGTTCCATTCTAGGAACCATTTTTCAAAACAATGAACATTTAAATAAATGAAGGTAATTGATTAGAAGGTTTTGATTAGAAATTCAATGAATAATATATTCTAAAGTTTTGTCTTTACAAGTAGATTTATTGAAATTCTACTATATGATTTTGTAGTTCACAGAAGCAGCTCTAGACACAGTATATATTTGTAGTATCATTATTGCCAATATAATATTTTCCTTTAACTATCCCAATAATTATCCTAGTTTCTAAATATTAAGAATTATTAATCATTATAATTTTACATTTATGATGATAAATTATTGCATTTATAATTATAATTAATTGTTATCATTAATTATTAAGAACAGATCAAGTGTACTACTATATGTATTTTTTACTGTTTCAGATCATTTGTTTGTGTAATAAAGCCATGAACATTAAAAAATGATAGAACATAAAATGACCTGCTCACTTTAGTTTGCCTGTACAGCATGTTTATTATGCTATTTTTACATTCTGTTTCAGATTAATTGCTTTCTGATCATATACATTTGCAAGTACATTGTGACAAATGATAAACATAAAATAAGGTCATTTTACTTGATTAGGACCAAGAATGATTTATGCAAAACTATATTAAAAATGACTGTTTAAATTGCACATTGCCTGTACATTTCATAATTAAAGCAAAGGGGTATGATGTGTAGAAATGATAAATGAGAGTGAGCTAGAAATCATATAAATGCATTAAGTAGCTTAAAATTTCAGTAAGGATATATTCAGGATTCTTACACTAAGTACTTCATTGAATAACTGAAATAAATCCAGGGTGGAAACAGATAGTATGGATTCTTTTTTTCTTTCCAGATGACAAAACTTAGAAAATTTTGCTCAAGATAATATAGCTAGTGCATGTCAGAACTTGAATCATCTCAGCACTGTTTGACTTTAGCCTCCTAGATTCCTTGAGAGATTCTTGAAGGATGATAAAATTACCTTTGTTACTTAATGATACCCACAGCACATTATTTCTTGTGGTTAGTTTTAATGTTGACCTCAAACTTTTTACTTTTGTCACACTCATAACTTCCTGTAGAGAAATCATTTCTTCTTCCAGTTGTCAGAACTGCCAGTCATGAAACTTGTTCTCACTAATAAAACAGAATTGAGAAGAATATATATGACTTCACAAGAGACACATTAAATGAGCTTACATGGTTTGATTTCATGACTTCTGTTCTTGCCTGTCATTAAAAATACAACCCTTCCTAAATAGGACAGCATCATTAACTTGAATCGATGAGAAGACCAAACAATGACCAAATTTTGAAATAGTTTTAGTCACAAATTTTTTTATTACTGGTATATTATTTAAGTGGAACATAAATATTAAAGCCAGACATATTTGAAGTTATTTGGTCTACATCGTAACTTAAGAAAGGAGATTAATTAAGGTAACAATCATCCACCTAAACTGATCATTAGATCATTTTGCGGTGGTAAACCTAAGGTGCCACAGTTCTTTGTCAGTGAATTTACAAAGCTAAAATATTTTTAATTGTATGCCGAGTAAACAAATTACATAGGTTGTCAGAAAAAAAGAACTTTTATCAAAATATACATTCCCACTACATACTGACTGAAATTAACTTGTTTTATTGAAGTTTAGCTTTCTTTGTATAGGAAACTTCTATAATAATCTTAGGAGTTAATATTATGTAAGTGATATTCTATTGTATATATCTATCAAAATATTGTCATTATTAGGTAGCTTTAAAGGGGACCCCAAGTTATTTTATGGGAAGTAAAGGAAAGGAATATAAAGATAGGGAAATGGGACAGAATGAGAAATTAAAGAACTATTGAGACTGTTCTTTGGATTGCTTTAATTGTGTTATGTCACTGAATATAAACTCTTTAAGTATGTTCTTAGAACTTATGTCATATCTGTAATACTATAATATATTTATTATATGTAAGTAAAAGCCAACATGTATAATCTATATTGTATGAATTTTAAGATTGGAGTTGTTAATATCTAAAATTTCAGTAGAGTTGCCACTGTTACCTGAGCTAATGAGAATATTTTGATATACACATGTAAGTGAATATATATGACACATTTAAATGATGACAAAAGTGACAAGACTGAAAGTCACAGTAACCAAAGAAAATTTTGCTGTGCTTTAACAAGGAAAAACCAATGCAATTATCCAAATAGAGTTGTGGGTGTAAGGCACGAAAGAAGTCAAAAGTTTACAACATACAGCTAAGTAATATGTTCACTTTAAACAACTATGATTTAGTTATTGATTTTAAAAAGTCTCATTTAGTTAACATGATGAGTAATTTGTAGTATTCATGATTTATTTTTATTTTACAGATATGTTAAAAGCATAAAGAGCATTATCTTCTTTATATGGAAGTATCAATACATAACTAGTCTTATGTTTATCTACTTGTAGATAGTATATCAAAAGTAACCTAAGTGAAGGTCAGAGTGAAGATATGGGTTTACTTTGCTATGACCATGCAAGATTTGAATCCCAGCACACCAAAGTCTTCCAGATTCCCACTAGTTGTGATCTCTGAGCAGAAATCCCAGGAAAAAGCCCTGTTGGTGTGTAGACCCTAAACAAATAGATAAAAATGCAACCTAATTCAACACTGAGTCCTGCAAGAAATTTGCAAATCTTACATAGAATTCTACTTATCACAAGAAATGCTAATATATGCATTTTGATCAATATGCATCTTGATCTTTTAAAGAAAGCAATGAAATTTCGTACTGGTATTCTCAAAGTAATTTTGCTTTATCAATTTATCCTTCTTTTCCCTAGTCTAATTCTAATTCTTTCTTACTCCCTATTCTCTAGCTGAGGCAGAGAATCTGCTGGTACTTACAGTGATATTTAATGAGGACAGCAGTCTGGAGTCCTTAATCTATTTCAAGAAAGATGGGAAGGTAGTTATGACAATGGCTTCCTATTGACAAACCCCTGTCTTAATTTTAAATAAATTCTGACACCTTATAACAACGCTTAAATATATGATTTGTGCCATAAGATGTATTTAAAATCAAAAGCAAGTAGTGATTAAATTGTGAATCTTTAAAATATAATAATTTTTTTCTATACAAAACAAGTATAATGCAAAATGTCTTCATGACAGATCCTGGGAATATTGACATATTCATTATGAAAAAATACTGATAGCTACCGCACCTATCCATCCCATTTGTCTGTTTTCTGATAGTCTCATTGGTAGCTGGGTGCCCGCTCCCATTTTCTCTTCTAGAAGAGAATTCCCTATGCTGCTTGGAACTACAAACCAATCTTACTAGAAAGACTAATGAAAATTTTTGTAAGAAACCTTTCTCCACCAATATAACTTGTTGACTGGAATATTTTGCTATTTCATGAAGAAACCTATATTCTTCACCTAGTCATTATAAAATTAGTTTTGAGTACTTTGGAATTAGAAAAACTTTTGTAAAAATTATTTTCTCAAAAACTATTTAGTTAATGCCTCTGTCTCTGACCAATGTTGCTTAATTATAAACAATTCAGTACTGTAATAATTTAAAAATGTTCATGCACCAAATATCTTTTTGTTTAAATGATCTTAGTGATTAATATAAAGCCACTTTTTCTCTGAAAATATATGACTTTAAAGGTAGTATTTAAAAGATAAGCACTTGGGGCCGGAGAGATAGCATGAAGGTAAGGTGTTTTGCCTTGCATGCAGAAGGACTGTGGTTCGAATCCTGGCATCCCATATGGTCCCCTGACCCTGCCAGGAGCAATTTCTGAGCATAGTAGGTAGGGCCAGGAGTAACCCCTGAGCATTGCTGGGTGTGACCACAAAACCAAAAAGAAAAAAAAAAGATAAGCATTTACTTGTTGTGAACCAGCCTTGTTTTATTTATAGGCTGCCTTTTAATTAAATTATCCTTGTATTACATTGAGAGTACCTCTAAAAATTTGATTAAAAATACTGCTATTTCTGTGAGTAGAACTCACTACTTATTTTTTTTTTGGCTACAATAACTCTCCTGGGTTTAATTTATTTCCAAATTTTGCAATTATGTTTTTTTTCTGGGTTTATGTTGACCTACATATACTAAAATTTGAATTTAAAATTTCTGGTTGCTGGGGATGAAAGTTCTCCTACAGAGATAATTAGGCCATATGAATGTAGTATTTCAACATGTGCTGTAAATTCCAGGGAGGATTGTCCTCTATAATTGCTTTTAGCACTTTTTGACTTTGTCCTTGGCACAATGGTGAGTTCAGCAGCATCTCCAAAGCATCATTCTCTTAAGGTCAACAGCCTATGCTCTCTGTTCGGGACTGAGACTGTGATGGAATACAAAAGCAATCAACAGTCAGATTAGGCTATAAATAGCATAATAATATCACATTGAACATTCAGTTTCCTGTAATTATCATTAGAATATTTTTCTGAATATAACTGAATGTTAACAAAGGTCGAAAATAGTACATTTGCTTCATTCCTGTGGTTATTCACCTAACAACTGTATTAAAATTTCTGTATAATTTTTCTATTTATTTGAAAGAAAAATAGGATGGCATAATATTTTATCTTCATATACTAGTTGGATTAATGAATGGTTTGGGGCAGGTTTGTAAGTAGGGTGGAATTTTCGTAGATTCAAATTGTAATTTTGTAGTCACCAAATACACTTAAGAAATATCTCAAAAAGAAGAAATAGACCATTTTTTTTATTCTTTTAAAAACTGTGAAATTATTAACATATGTTTTGCTATGACCCATTTAGCACTTTGGCAAAAACTTGTTTCTGCTTGAATTAAATTTGTATTTCCTGCTGATTCTTTTTTATGAAAATGATTGTAAATTTAGATAATAGTATTAGACTATTAGTTTGGTTGATAGAGGGAACATTAGACACATATAATAGAATAGGAAATAATATGCAATTAGTGAATAACATAAGGCAAATATCTTTCTAATATATAAGAATATTTTAATGGCATTGTTATATGAAAATACAGGAATTTAGGAAAATTAGTTATTTCAAAATGTGACTGTTATAATAAATTATTTAATTAAAACCTTTGATTAAATTCTATTAGGGAAAGGTAATAGGGCTGATCAGCTTTGAAATAAATGGAGAAATTTATATGAAAAATTATAAGACTAAAATTATAATAATGTCTGAAACATAAACTAAAGAATGTAGGTAACCTAAGTTGGACAGTGGGAGGGAAGTGGTCTCTGTATAGTAGTGGAAGAGAGAATAGCATTTGGAAAGTATGTGATAATATGTACCTTAGTAGCTAACATTTATAATCATAGTAATTACATATGAAGACAGTGCATATGTGAGAAATAATTCCTGTATCATGATCTGGGCAAAAATTACATAAGGAAGTATAGAATTATATTTCATTCTTCATTTCATTTATGAGGATTGTATCCAAAATAACTAACTTGGTTGATATCACTAAAAATTCATTGTGTTCCTTGAATAATTATTGAAAATTTACTTTGAAGAGCACTCTATATACGAACTACATTATTTTAATTATTTTTGAAGAAGGTACACAATCCAATGGGGCTCCAAGTCATCATCCAGCTTTATGTCCATTGGTCACTTTTAGTGTTGCTGAAAGAACAGGAGGTTTCAGTAATAGCACCAGGGCTTTCTACATGCAACACATGTACTTCTCTAACCCTTTGAGTTGTGTCCATGGTTCAAAACTTATTTTGTTATTTCACGCCAGTGCATTTTAGTGTATGTCTTTTTCTGTGAGTATGTGTGTGTACAATTGATACTAGAGACTAAAGCTACTGCAATACATTTTTACATGCAATTATTTATTTATTTTTTGCTAATAATTCAGTTGTTTGTTTTTCATGATAAAATCTCAGTCATGCACATGAACTGTTCAACATCCTTGGCCAATGCATATTTTACACCACCAATTTCTACAGTATTCTTTCTACTTCTCCCCACCTACCTATGAGCATAAAGTGTCCTTTCTGTTTTTCTTACTCTCACTATTTTTCTCCTGCTCTTGCTTTTAAACAATGTGATTTGCAATATTGTTAGGGAGGGATATCATAACTAATATTTTATCTCTTTCATAAGCCAATTCTTGTCCAGAGTTGTCATTTCCAACTAATACTATCATAGTGGTTCCTTCTAACTTCATCTCCCACTAATTGTGGGATGTTTCATACAATGGACTCTCTTTCTGGTCCTTATCTTTACTGTCTCTGGATATTATCACCATACAATTTTTTATACATTATATTCCACAAATGAGTTTTATTATTTTATGTCTATCTCTCTCTCTTGGATATATTTAGCTCAACATAATACTCTCCATTTATATCCAAATATAAGCAACTTTTATGACTTTTTTTTTCCCCTAACAGCTGCATAGTATTTCATTGTGTAGATGTACTACAGTTTCTTTAGCCACTCACCCCGTCTGTCACTTAGGTTGTTCCCAAGTTCTTGCTAGTGTAAATAATGCTGCAATAAACATAGAGATTTCAGGGCTTTACTACATTTTTTTTCGAGCTCCTGAGGTATATTTTTAGGAGTAAAATTACAGGTCATATGAAAGCTCAATTATTAAAATTTTGATAAATATTCATATTATTTTCCCAAAAAATGCTTGCCCATTTGTCATTCCCACCAGCAGTGAAAGAGAGCCCCTTTTCTCTTCTCATCCACAACAGGACTGATTATTCTTGTTATTTGTGATGTGAGATGATATCTTATTGTTGTCTTGATTTGTTTCTTCCTGATGATTAGTGATGTGGAGTATTTTTTCATTTTATCATTTGGCCATCTAAATTTTTTTGAGGAAATGTGTGTTTATTCCTTCTCCCTATTTTGGATTGGACTAGATATTACTTTCTTGCTAAGTTCTATGAATATTGAATACTGAATATTAACTCTTTATCAGATGGGTATTAGGTGAATAATTTCTCCCATTTGAATATTGAATATTAACTCTTTATCAGATGGGTATTAGGTGAATAATTTCTCCCATTTTATGAGTATTCTTTGTATCCTAGTCACTATTTGCTTTGAAGTGCAAAGGTTCTTAGTTTAATATAATTTTTTTTTATTTTTATCTTTGCTTGCTCTTCGTTGGCTAGTGGTGTTTTACCCTTGAGGATGCCTTTACTTTCAATTTTATGGAGAGCTTTGCCTACATTTGAATACATTTAAGTGAAACAATTCTAGGATAGTTCAAGTTGGACAGTTATATAAAACTGATATATCTTCTTGCTTAATATTAAGTAAAGTCGTCCAGAAATTATTTACCATCACATTTTTAATTGTCATTATGTTTTGACCTAATAGACCCATTTCTTGTCCCCTACTTTTCTATTATTAGAAATAAAATTGCTCAGTGTATAAAAATAGTATTCTTCATATTTCCTAAATATTATTTCTTTGTTCATTTTTTCTTTGTACAGGTTTAAAATTTTGATTTCCTTTAATTGTAGGTATATTGGAGCACAGATATATAGTATATCAAGGAAGTGACTGACTTTGCTCTGATTATTGTAGACCCTATTTCAAATCTGGCACCCCAAATGGTTTCCCTGGATATACCAGAAGTGATAAATGAGCAGAGAGCAAAATTTAAGCGCTGAACACAAATGGGTGTGTCAGAAAAACAAAATATATTTAATAATCCCTCTATTGAAATTATTGGAATGTGAAATTTATAGAGATGTACAAATTTTTCTTTTCTGGCCCATCTCAAATGTGTTTAGCCATCAGTAGCAAAGGCTACTGGGAAAGGCTACAAAGGAAAGCATCAAAATGTAACATCTTATTGATATATCAAGTAAAAAATAATTAAAGAATGACTTACATCATTTCTAAGAGACAGGCAGTGAATAAATAACTCAGTACAGTGGTCAAAGCACTCAGAGGCTTCTAAGTCCTAAGCAGTGTTTTACATTAACCCTCTTAGCAAATATCTCCTTCTAGTGGATTTCTTGCTAGTTGTAATTTGAGTTAAATCATGATCATTTTTTCTGTATTTGTAAATAGTTTTATACATTGTCAATGGATCATTCATGGTTTTATTCATTGTAAATGGTTTTATTCATATGCTTGAAGAGAGTGAACAAGCAGTCTAGGCTAATATTGATAGAGTCCTTTCTTCCTTCTTATGGGTAGGGACAAAAATTATATTGATGGATTGCTTTTCTTTTCTTCTTAATTAATTTATTTGCAGAGGTTATTATATAGTTGTTATTGTTGTTACAGCTACAAAGTTGTTCACGGTTCAGTTGTACAATGTACAGCACTCTTATCAGTGCACATTTCCAGCCACCCAAATCCCCAGTTTTTCTCTCATATTCTGTTGCCTGCCTTGGCACAGACTGCATTTCTGGAGGCATTAAAAACTTAGAAACAATGATCTCATTCATACTCTTAACAGTTATGACATATGCACTTATCGATTCACAAAAGTGATAATGTCATCATTTTAACTAATGAAATTTGTAAAATGATTTATAAGCAAGTATGATTATGTGAAATATTTGTTGATATTTCTTATTTAATCTGATTAATTTCCCATAAAGTATCAATCTAATGAAATGTATCAATCTTTCAAAATAATATCTAAACTCCTGAAATCAATATTGACAAATATGGATTTGTAACATCCTTAATTTGTTCATTTTATTATAATTAATTAAAATAGACTATTGGAAAGAAAATTTACTTAGCAGAGTGAGGGGAGAGGAAAAGAAAGAAAAATGTGTTCAAGAGCAGATATGGGCTTCTCCTGAGGAAAATTAGCCTTTATTCTTACATTTTAATTATTTATTTGCTGTTTGTACTAAGTTCTGTTGAACTCAGGGCATACCCCTGGCTCTGCACTTCTGGTGATTCATATGGTAACTGAACCATGTGGAGTGCTGGGGATTGAACACTTATAGTCTATATTCAAGATGAATGTCTTACCTGCTATAATATTGCTTTGACCCAGATATTTAAACTAAATTCTCAGAGCCATAATTGTGCGATTATGGATTATATTACTCAACTGTGGAGGAGAGAGTATCAAAATAAGGAAATATATTATCAGACAAGGTCAGATCATATCCTTATAGAACAAATTTCACCATATCAAACAGATGCAATGAGGTATAGAGGTGATGAAAACAGAATAGAATAGATATACACGAAAACAGCAGTAAGAGTATTTTGCATGTTGTACATTAATGCTGTAAATGCTAACACTGTTGTATCTATATTACACTACACTATAATAAAAAATGTATTTAAACAGAAACAATGCATGTTAAAATAGCAAAGTGTTAAAAGATCCAGAAATTATGTGGAACACAGAAAAGCTAAAGTATCCATAGTACCATTTTAGAAGAGTAAAAAATAAAAATTAGAGATGAAGGAAAATAAGTCAATAAAGACAGAATAAACAAAATAATGCCTTTCAGCATACTGAAAGCATTCAAGGGAAATTTGAAAAACTGATATATGCAATGAAAGCCATTAAATTCATTTGTGAGTCTGTGTGTGTGTGGCTAGAGAGTGCTTGTGATTCTAAATAAGGACGTTAGAATAACTGAGCATTTGTGGCAAACAGCTAATTAAAGATTTTTTCAGAAAAAACTATTTAAAGAGATTCCAGTAATAGAGTGAAGTTAGTTTTTAACTACTCAGCAAAGCTAAGGTACTGGGGAGATTGATACAGTTATTTACAAAAGATAGAGAAACACTTGTTTCTATGTTTATGGACAATTGTTTGTATTTTCCTAATAGATTAAAAGTGGAAGTCAATGCTTAATATCCACCTTACTCTCTGAACAACGATTTAATACTTAATAATATAATAATCATTGGATCAAATACTATGCTTTGTCTTATACAGTATTTCTTTTCATATTCATAATGTTTATTTCTATGAATCCAGTTGCCTATCCCAAAATATTATATACAGTAAAATATTTTAAAGAGAGCACTTGAAAGTATTTTCTAGATATATTTTATTATAACTATTATAATTAATTGCATTTTTAATCTCTTATTGTACTCAATTTGTAAGTTAAACTTTATCACAGATATGTTTGAATTGGAAAACCATAGTTCACATTGGTTGCAATAATATTCATGGTTCTAGGCAACAGTTGTTGGTTTGTCCTGGAATATATTACCTGTGATTAAGGGTGAATGATGGTTTCAAAAAATCTAGAGTTAGCTTATTATTTCATATAATTTTTTCTCTTTTAGATGTAGATCTTGATTGCTTCAAAACTCTGCTGTTAACTTGTTACTTTATGCAATATTTTTTTTATTTTATATGCAAATCTTGAAAATTTTATTCTAATCACAAGACTATTTAAGTCCTATAAAGTTCCCAAGAAACAAGGTATATTATGCCAATAGGATGTTACTATGTATAACCACAATTTCTTCATCTGAACCTCAATTCCCCCCATCTATAACATGGGGAAAATGGCTTAACTATGAATAACCTATGCCATCTTGTTCTTTTTTTCTGATCTCTTCACCCAGACAGTATTTTCAAGGCTTAAAGAACTAGAATGTAAATTCCACCTGAGTTAGGGTCAGCAAAAGTTATAAATCCTGCCTCTATTCTCCTCCAGTGCTGTACATCTTCAAAAATATGCATGGAAAAAAAGACAGCATCAATAACATTTTCCCGTTGTCACAAAACATACAGCCTAAATTGTCTTGGGAACAAGAATGGGGATGGGTTGATAAAAAAAAAGAAATAATCCTCTTACTCCACAATTACCATAATTATCAACTATTTCATCCAGCCTGTACAGTAATTACCAATCTCATCCAGTCCCTTAAAATATAGAATACATCATTTTTGTCTTGGAAACTGATAGTAGAAGTGGAAAATTATCATATGTGTTTGATGTATTTGTTTGTTTCTAATTTATGTCTTTTTTAATAATTGTTTTAAGTATGGACAACAATCCTTTCTATATTTAATTTGACTTTCTTGAGCCAATTTTCTGCAGAGATATAGCTTCAGGTTCCAGAAGAACCTAAGGGAAAACTGTTTAATCTTAGACACACCAGTGGTTTGGGACAGATTTAGAGCCTTTAGTGTAAGCAAAAGCTGAGTGATTAAATTGGGTAACTTTTTTCCTAACTCTCAGCAGTCAATATGTTGTGGCGAACTTAGATCTTTGCTGTGTTGTTTTTATGTGCAGGGAATTGCTTCACTAGACATAAACCTTTTTCTTAAACTGTAGTTAAAGATAATGTTTTAAAGAGATATTTTTAACATTTCATTTTTAAGGCTTCTTGTGCTAACATATTTGCTTTAAATTATATGAGTCAAGATATATGTATTTGGAAGATAATTTATTATACAAATTGATGAATACTAGTTGGCTTATTTCAACTTTTATATTTCTAAGTCCAGAATTTAATGATATTAAAAATTGTAGTGTAAAATTAGAAGCTTCTATATTTTTATTATTATGTAAAAATGTATGTTCAAATACCACAAATAGAACTAAAGTTTTGCCTAGGCAATTAAAAATCTTTAAATAAATTATTTTTCAAGTGATTAACTTGGAATCATCCGACCTTTCTTTGATTTAATTCTGACCATGTGTTTTTATATCAATTCAAATCTCAAGATCAATTTATTTGAAAAAAGTGCTCTGAAAATGCTTAATTGCTCTGCCTTCCTCTATCCTCTCAATGTAAGTTTTCTCCTCTTAGTAGCTATTCTTATGTAGTAAGAATACTAAATTTCCAAAGGCAAAAGGTCAACAGCTATCTTCCATTCAATATTATAACCAGAGCAAAAAACTTCATATATCAGCTGCAAATGGTAACTGCTTCTCTGCAACACTTTCAAAGGTACCTACTACTACTTGTTGGACTATGCTGTGTATGTAAACATTTCAATGGGATTATTATGTTACAGACCCTACCCTGATCTGTGATTGTGCCCTACCCTAGGGTGTAATCTGGCATTCTGCTCCCACCCTAGGGTGATACCTGATTCTGCTCCCACCATTGGGTGGTACCTTATTCTGGGGGATAAAAGCAAGGGTCTGTGGAAGGCGGGGGGCTTTTTTTCTAGGATCTATTCTGGGGCCTTTTGGCTTCGGCCTCTTCACGGAATAAAAAGCTGTTTTCTTCGGAAGCCTGACTGCCTGTTGGCTTTCTTCCCGCCACCTTCACCTCAGAACCGCTGGCTGAACAGGGAACAGGTGCGTGGTCCGAGCTGGAGGAGAAAGGCTTTATCCTCCATCTCTCCATCAGTCAACCCCATCAAGGGCTGACTTGCCACAGACTAAACTTGAATCTATAGTTTTGTCATGTTTCTGATTGTCACAGCTCAAAATTTGCATATAAACCTAGATTCTATTCACTCAAATACATAAAAAACTCCAATATTTTTGTAATAATATACTTTTTTCTCATTAAACAGCTTTAATGTATTATTATTTCATTGCATTATTATTGTCAAAATAGTTTCTTTTTTTTTTTTTTTTTTTTTTTTTTGGTTTTTGGGCCACACCCGGTAACGCTCAGGGGTTACTCCTGGCTATGCGCTCAGAAGTCGCTCCTGGCTTGGGGGACCATATGGGACACCGGGGGATCGAACTGCGGTCCGTCCAAGGCTAGCGCAGGCAAGGCAGGCACCTTACCTCTTGCGCCACCGCCCGGCCCCTCTCAAAATAGTTTCTAAGCTTGTTTTACTTCCTGTTCTTGACTGATATCTCCTTAAAAATTTGAAAGCTTTTCTGATAAATGGAAATTTAAATAATTAACTGAACACCAGAAAGAAAGGTATTCATAGAGTCTGAGTTTCTAAAACAAAGTCCAGTCATAATTGCATTAATTTACTGGATGTATCACAAAGAAAGCATGCCTCATTTTACAATGCTTTTATTTTTTCATTCTAATAATATTGAATAATGTACTAGTGAGACGTAAAATACGTAAAAGTAAAATACTTTGGAGACAAGTGTCCTTACATAAATACATTCATGGTATTTGTTAGACTAAATATGAAACTAACATTTTATGTTTACTACTGCTAACATAATTATTTTAGTTTTGTTTCATAATTTAGGCATCATTTTTTTTTTTTTTTGGTTTTTGGGTCACCCAGCAGTGCTCAGGGGTTCCTCCTGGCTGTATGCTCAGAAATCGCTCCTGGAAGGCTCGGGAGACCATATGGGATACCAAGATTCAAACCATCGTCCTTCTGCATGCAAGGCAAATGCCTTACCTCCATGCTATCTCTCCGGCCAGCATACATTATTTTAAAAATTTATAATTTTGGGCCCGGAGAGATAGCACAGCGACATTTGCCTTGCAAGCAGCTGATCTAGGACCAAAGGTGGTTGGTTCGAATCCCAGTGTCCCATATGGTCCCCCATGCCTGCCAGGAGCTATTTCTGAGCAGACAGCCATGAGTAACCCCTGAGCACTGCCGGGTGTGACCCAAAAACAAAAACAAAAAAAACATAAAAATTTATACTTTCTTATGCATTAGTATTATCTTCAAGATTTGATTGGCTTTCATTTGGTTGCCAATAAAGGAAGCAAAATTATATATGTGTGTATTTATATAATCTCTTATACATATAGTATTCAACTAATATAATATATAATTGAGTCTAGAATTTAAATAAACCTTATGAATCTACTAAGCTTTATATTTCTATAGTCAAAATTCTCCAATACTGTTTGTTTGGCACAGGAATATTCATAGAATAAGTTATCAAAAATCAAAAATTTTTTGTTCAGGGACTGGCTGGTGCTCTAAGCACCATCGTGAGAGATTCCTAAGCTCAGTCAGAGTAACCCCTTAGTAAAGCCAAGTGTCTCCCCCCCAATAATGTTTAATTCTCAATTCCTATAAAACCTGATTTAGTAATAATAAAAACAGGAAACTACTTTTAGTAGGATATACCGTTATTCAACTCACTCAAGTTTCCGAAGAGCACTCCTGTTTAAAATTTTAGTGTATAGAAATGTTTCACAAGCCACAAAAGTGTTGTGCACTAGTAAGAATTACAAAAATTGAGTAATTATATATTTAATAATAAACTCCTTTAACTTTTTAAATCTTTATTTTTAAATATAATTATGATAGAGTTTTAGAAACTTTAACAACTCTTAGAATAAGTACTTCTAAACAGTATATTTTAATGTGTATTTATGTAATTGATGCATATCGTTGATCGTAATGAAATGTCAACCAAAACATGTGCCTTAGGAATCCTTGTTCTTCTGCTCTTGGCGACTAACAGCAGGAGAAATATAAAATCAGTGATGTGGGTTGGTATCTCTGTAGTGCATTCAGGGATAGCGGGGAGAATACCAAGTGCAGGACCTTTTACTCACTAAGTACCGATGAGAATAGAAACACTTCATAATAATTCTTGTTTCTAGAAGCTACAGTGTTTATAAATCTAAAATTCAGACAAAGATACAATTGAATGTTACATGCAGTATCAATTGCATTCAGTCTCAAAATTTTCTTATGAAATAATAGGGTATTGATCGATAAACAACAGGACCCTAGATATTTAAATGGATCTGTCTGTTTAAGGAAACAAATAAAATATTCTGAGCCCCATATTACTTTAATATTCCCACCAGGTTTACTAGTAGCTTTCCTTTCAATATTAAACAGATAATTTTCTTATTGGAAATTCTCACAGGTACATCTAGAATAAAAATCTGTAAGAGGATTTTAATTCTCACAACCTACTACTTCCATATGTTACTACGTCCATCACTAGTATAAAATCTTCCTGTGTTCTGTGAGAGGAATTACCAGAATGAAATAGCTTGCAAATATAATTGCAAAATTCTGCAAAAATATTTTGATAAAAACCTAATAAATGAGATGATTGGAAATAGGTTTTAAGAATATTATAAAAAAGAATAAAATTTAAAAATCCAAATCTGATTATATTATTGATAATGGCAATTTGATGGATATTGAGTTTTTATTGCATTAGCAAACAGCAAAAGGTAAGTTTGAAGAATTACAGTGTTTATTCATTTAAACTTGGAGTCCAAGTCCTGTACCTATATTTAAAGGAATTAATATGCTGGAGCTTTTTTAGCATTTTTTTGAAAATGTGGACTCTGAATATTTAAGGAGTTAGAAATATTAGTTTGGATCTATTAATTGCAACTATAATCCATGACAGTTTCTAGAAGACATTGTGCAAAAGCATTCAAGTTTACAATAATGAAGGCTAGGGGTTAAACAGAAAAACAGTAATGAAGGCTCCTTTCATAACCAGCTCTACTATATTAAAGGATATCTTAAGTCTAAACACTATTATCATTTTCAACAGATATATTATTTGTTATGAGGGTCTACTCAGCACTGTGGTTTGCATATAGCATTTCTATTTCTACCTGATTGATGCCAGTATTAACAAACAAAAATGCCTCCAGATATTCATTAATATGAACTTAAGGAAAAAATTGTTTCTGAATCTGTCTGGTGCAGTGATTCCTGTATTTATTTTTGATTGTTGTTCTAATTACCAAAAAGTTAGTGACTTAAAATTTAAAAAGTTTGGGGCCAGAGTGATAGTACAGCAGTAGGGCAATTGCCTTGCATGCGGCAGACCCAGGAAGAACCTGAGTTCGATTTCCAGCATCCCATATGGTCCCCCGAGCCTGCTAGGAGTGATTTCTAAGTATAGAGTCAGGAGTAACCCCTGAGCGTTGCCAGGTGTGGCCCAATAAAATAGAAAAAAATAAATTTATACTAATAATTTTCTATAAAGTATAATTATTAAATAAACCTTATAGGGGCACAAACAATAAAGGCAGGACTTCTTAATTTTGAAAACTACATTAGAACTGTTTCTTGTCCTGTGGGTCAGAGAAATAATACAGCAAATTAGTCTCTTGCCTTGCATGTAACCCCATTCTACTTTGACTTTCTGTGTCACTTATTGCTTCCCTAAGCTTTACTAGGAGTGATAACTAAATGCAGAGGTAGGAGAAGCCCTGAGCATGTCCACATGTGATCAAACAAAACTAAGGAAAAATAATCTATTTTTCATCTCTCCTTCAAAAACTACTCAGGACCCCACTCTTCATATTCAGCAAGTATTGTCACTTCTCTCTCTTCTGTATCTTCAAAGAACTCTTGTGATTGTCCTATTAAACTCACTTCTGATAATCCATGATAAAATCTTGGTCTCAAGAACCTTAAACATATCTTTTTTTTTCTATTTATTTTAACATGTATATTTACTTTGTCCCTCGAGTCCCCAGATTGTAGTACATTATAATATTTCTTACACAAAGCAATCCAAAGCCACATAATTTATGCAACTCCTTTAACATTAAAAGCTGTAGTATGGTTGACACAATTGATCCTAATACAATCATTCATTAAGAATGAGTCAAAGGAGCACAGCAAAGACTGTGTTAGCGTGGAAATTGTTTACATAGGCCCAGCAAAATATAGGGGACATGGAAAGAAAAAGCCTTGGCCTAATACAAGGAGACCTTACCCCTGAAGTTTTCTGGCATAAGACCAACTCTAGGCTTCAGGCATATTAGGTTGTCCAACCCAAGTCATTGTCTGTAGTGCCAATACACTTTTATTTTTCACACACTGTTGTTGGTGTCAGGTTTCTGTAGCCAAGGATCTCGGAATATGTCCATATCCTATAGAAGAGTCAGGATGATGCGGAGCACCCTTTAGTTTCACTCACAATTAGAAGGTGATATAGAGAGCTCAGTCTTAAAAGCAGGTTGTTATTGTTGTTAAGTTCTCTGGGTGTTAAAGGGAAGTCTCTTTTAAATAGGTCTATGCCAGAGCAGTGGTAGGGTGTTCCCTGGTAGAGGATTGCTTTCAGGTGATCTAGTACACAACATGGTTGTTTTGTAGATGGCATCCCTGCTTCAGGGGTAAATGGACAATGCCCATTCTTTCAAGACATGAGCCAGGTCTTTATGACAATGTTCAGGGTGTACTGCATTACAAGATTTCTGTGTTCCCATCTCTATAAGATAAGAACGTGTTTGTATATAATTTCCCATTTTAATGTGCCTATGCAAAGGAAAAACAGTATCACATGGCGAGATTGGTGCCTATGGGGATGCTAGAACAAGTCCAACAATCCAATTGACTTGGTTCTTACATAAACGTTAAATGGAGGGACACTTCTACAAACTGCCTTATTTAACAAATAACAAAGGGAAGGAAAGATAGAGAGGGACTCTTTCACCAAAATACCTTATTGAATAGTTCACAAAGAGGAGAAAAGGTAAAAAGTGGGGAAAATAAACAATCTAACTTAAGACAGTGGACTCAATTGTTACCGTTCATGGGAACTAATCAGAAACCTAGTATGGTAGCAACCACAGTTACACAATGAAAGAAAGAAGCCAAGAGGCCGCTGAGAGTAAACAAGAAGGTAAAGAGTACTGGCCTCTTCCCAGCCTGAGAGTCCATCCTCTCATTTTTATTTTTTTATTTTATTTTAATTTTATAATACCGCACCCCCATTCATATTTATATAATTCCATTTAGTTGTTAGATATGGTTGGTCAAGTCCTTTTTTCATTTCCTACAATTAATTCAAGATATTCAAGATATTAATTGTAGGAAATGAAAAAAGGACTTGACCAACCATATCTAACAACTAAATGGAATTATATAATAATTATGAATGGGGGTCTGGTATTATAAATGTCAAAGTAATATAAAATTATATTTTGAAAACATATACAGTATGAACCAATGATATTTTAATTGGAAAAATAATAATTTTAAATTTTTTATAATAATATAATATATATAATATAATAATTTTAAAATTTTATAATTTTAAAAATAATAATTTTTAAAAAGTATCATTTTAAAAACTTCAAAGTCTATTATCTCAAAATTCAGAAACAAAGCTATTTGAGATATGCATTATACTTTATTTTCATAATATGATCTTTTGGAAAGAAATGACTGATATTTCCCTAAACTTAAAACTTAAATAAATTCAAAAATTAAAGTAAGCAAAAAATAAAATCAAAACATATAGAATAATCTACTCTAAGGATAACAGAGAGACATACAGTCCACCAGAACAGATTAATTTACAGACCAACTTGGAAAAATCTAATTAAATATCTTACTCCTAGTCATAAAATTGAGGGCTAGCTATTTAAATGTTACGTGATCTCTGCAACTAAAAATATTCTAGGTCTAGAAGAAAATATCCTCAGGATATTTCAAGGAGACTGTGAAAGCAAATCACATAATTGGGGGCTATAACACAAAACAAGGGACAACTGTTAGGAAAGATGTCACTGGAAGCAAGCAGGTTGAAAGGGTCAAGGTCAGAAAAAGGTTGAGGAAAAACTGTTCTAGAAGATCCAAGAGAAGGAGGACAAAGAGGAATGTTCATTGGAGCCTCCGGAAGATCATTAGATTTTTGGGCCACAGGTTAAAATTTTCTTATATAAATATTACTATACTTATGGAAACAAACATTTCTAATTTGTTACAGGGCATTGGTAGCGTAGAGATTGAATATCAACCATGGATTCCATGATCATATGAACTAAAAGTACCAAACAATATGGACTATTTTTTAAACCACTGAAGGTGAGCATCTGTATCACGTATCTCTTTTAAAAAGCAAATAATAAAAGAAATAGACCTTGATAAAGGTATCAGGAAGTTATAGAAATAAAGTGATTTTCATGGGCAGGTCCCTGTGATATGAATTATATAGTGACTACAACCAATTAGATACTTTAAAATTGATCTGAATCTCGGGGGCCGGGCGGTGGCGCTAGAGGTAAGGTGCCTGCCTTGCCTGCGCTAGACTTGGATGGACCACGGTTCGATCCCCCGGTGTCCCATATGGTCCCCCAAGCCAGGAGCGACTTCTGAGCGCACAGCCAGGAGTAACCTCTGCCTGAGCATCACCCGGTGTGGCCCAAAAACCAAAAAAAAAAAAAAATTGATCTGAATCTCAAATCTTTCTAAGGATCAATTAACAATGTATTTCATTAAACTGATATTGACTATTTACAGCAGTGAGAATATTTAGGATCCCATTAACTAGTAAATATTTTAATTTTGCTATTAACACAAAAGTGAAATTTAGACATTTTAAACTGCTTTAATCTCTTAATTAAATGTAGATATTATCACCTACCTATGATGATTAAGATTAAGTAAAATAATTTATGTAAGAAAAATAGATCAACACTATACACAAAATGATACTGTTCTTTTTTATCATTTTTATCCCCTTGCTCATAACTAAATGGGGAAATGGATTAATTGTCTTGTGCTTTATAGTACATTGAACACAAAACCAATTCATTTGAATTAGGTCAGGGAAAAGTTCAGTCATTTGGCTACTATATCCATTCATAATGGAAGTATTATGGTTTGTATTTTTTCATAGGGATCATTAGACTGTAGGCCATTTGGATGTCTTTAAAAGAAAGAATGATGATCACGAATTGCATAGAACATTTCGTGCTTTCTCATGCTATACCTTTTACTCTTTTCCTTTTTAAAAGGAAGTCCGTCTGCAAAAAGACAATTCTAAAACTATATCCTGATGATATTCTGAAATATTTGAAAATGAAAAGACCTATTACTCAAATTTATATTACAGAAAAGATGCTGGGACAAAGGTGGGAATGGGATAAAAAAAAAACAACAATAGAAATATTTTAAATCGGTAACTGAATTAAAGACTAAATGACCAAATATTCAGAGACCTATGATCTATTAAGAAATTTTGTTCACCTGTAGATAAGTTAAATCCACTTTTTATTTTTTATTTGCCATTATATTTATGTTACAACAGCAGACATTTTATTCTTTCTTATTCATCTCATTCTCAAGCTATAAATAAATAATGATCCTCAGGATATTATCCCAGAAATAATACCATGAAATGAAACACCAGAGTCATGAGTTTTAGATGGTTATAGACCTTTATGGTTCAATTATCCAAGTTAATGAAAGAAAAGCATCAGACAGCCAATCTTAAAAATTCATAATCCAAACTTAACTGGGTAATATAATATCAAAACCCAAACAAAACAAAATTAAACCTGAACTAAGAGTCAGACAGCAGAGTTAGATCTATTTATATAGTAATTATTTGAGGTTGGTCATTAAAATTATAGCAAGTTATTTGTTTATGTTTCCTAATTTTCACTTTTTTGCAATCAACATTATATAAAATCAAAGGTTTTTCAAAAAAAGGTTTTTCCTTTCTATATTAACCATTATTTTCTCATTATTGCTTCTTTTTCTAAACTCTCTTCTTGAAAAATTTTATTCCTATTGTTCATTTTTATTATACATGGAGATAATCATATTTTAAAGAAATTTGAATGAGCAAACTAAGAATTAGTGTGTCATCCTTGTATCCTCATTTTTGCTCATGATTTTCAGAAGATATAGAGATTAGTTAATGGTTTAGTTTGAAAACCTAGTCTGTATCCCAGACTACTCTCTGGAATACAGAATAATTGAGAAAAAAAACAAATCTTAGATTTCAGTGATTGCTCAATAACTTAAAGTATATAAGTGTGTCATGGAAAACCATAACACAATTGTTTTTGATTTGAGGTCACACCTGGTGACAACTCAGGAGTTACTCCTGCCTCTGCACGCAGAAACCACTTTTTGCAGGCTCGGGGAGATTAATATAGGAGATTAAACCATGGTCAGTCAATTGGATGCAAGATAAAAGCCTAAACCACTGTGCTATTACTCTGGTCCCTACACAATTGTTACTATTGTAAGTATATTATAATCTAAATATTTTGAATCATAAAATTTAGGTTTTATCAAATATGCTAAACTCTAAAAAGCTGAAGTCCTACTGCACTTTTACTGGTGTGGTATAGGAAACTTGAGTAAGATGAAACATTATTTTTAACAGTCCCAAGGAGATTGTATGCAGCAAATTTAGCCCATTTCCATCAACTACTATTTATATTCAGAATAAAGATATATCCTCATCCTCTTCCTAAGCAAATATATACATGGTACATTATTGAATAGAAAAAGCAGTTCTTTAACAATTATATCAGTATCAAATCCTATTTGGCAGCAAGCTACGAACAACACTGAACACATATCCTTTTTTTTATAGTGACCAATGTGACTTACATGTCTTTAACAGTTATATTTAAGATGCATAGTGACGATGAATAGGGCCTTTCTCACCACCAGTATTGTCCTCCCTCTTCCCCTGTTCCCAGCATGCATCTCATACCTCCCCGCTTTGCACCCTGAATTTCTAGTGTAGCCAGTTCCTTTTGTATATAATTTGATGTAGATAGGGTATCTTGATTCTGTTGTTGACCTTGGGTTTTGTATTTGGGTTTGATTATTTTTAATTTCCACTCACTGTTCATGCAGCCATTTGCTCCTACTACCATCCACTTTTTCCCCTCTTTAATTTATGAGGCAAAACAAGATTATTCAAGTTTTGTGATTCTGCTGGTAAAAAACAAATTCTGGGAGGAGTCAGTCTAAAAAGCTATCAATATCAATTTAAAAGAAGAAAGGAAAAATAAAAAGAGAAACAAAGATAAAGAGAAGGGGCCGGGCGGTGGCGCTGGAGGTAAGGTGCCTGCCTTGCCTGCGCTAGCCTAGGACGGACCGCGGTTCGATCCCCCGGCGTCCCATATGGTCCCCCAAGAAGCCAGGAGCAACTTCTGAGCGCATAGCCAGGAGTAACCCCTGAGCGTCACAGGGTGTGGCCCAAAAACCAAAAAAAAAAAAAAAAAGATAAAGAGAAAAAGAAAGAAAGAAATGAGAAAGAAAGAAATTAGAACGAAAGAAAGAAGAAAGAAAAAAGAGAAAGAAGAAAGAGAAAAAGAAATGAGAAAGAAAGAAAAAGAAGAAAGAAGAAAAAAAGAAATGAAAAAGAAAGAAATGAGAATGAAAGAAAAAAGACGGAAGAAGAAAGAAAAAGAAATGAGAAAGAAGAAAGAAATGTGAAAGAAAGAAAGAAAGAAAGAAAGAAAGAAAGAAAGAAAGAAAGAAAGAGAAGAAAGAAAGAAAGAAAGAAAGAAAGAAAAGAAAGAAAGGAAGGAAGGAAGGAAGGAAGGAAGGAAGGAAGGAAGGAAGGGAAGGAAGGAAAGAAAGAAAGAAAGAAAGAAAGAAAGAAAGAAAGAAAGAAAGAAAGAAAGAAAGAAAGAAAGAAAGAAAGAAAGAAAGAAAGAAAGAAAGAAAGAAAGAAAAGAAGGGAGGGAGGGAGGGAGGGAGGGAGGGAGGAGGGGAGGGAGGAGAGGGAGGGAGGGAGAGAGAGGAGAGAGAGAGAGAGAGGAGAGAAAGAAGAAAGAAAGAAAGAAAGAAAGAAAGAAAGAAAGAAAGAAAAGAAAGAAAGAAAGAAAGAAAGAAAGAAAGAAAGAAAGAAAAGGAAAGAAAGAAAGAAAGAAAGAAAGAAAGAAAGAAAGAAAGAAAGAAAGAAAGGAAAGAAAGAAAGCAAGAAAGAAAGAGAAAGAAAGAAAGAAAGAAAGAAAGAAAGAAAGAAAAAGGGGAGCTGGTGTGGCAAGATTTTGTTTTTTTATTGTTGTTTTGTTTTGTTTTCATAACCACAGTAAGTATTGGGGAAATTAGAAAGGGAATTCTCTTGGCCTAAGAGGTACAGGGTTTCTCCACCCTTGAAGCACAATTTCATGGGAACAACTACAGGCTCCAAACATACTCACTGTTAAACCCCAAGGTCTTTTTATGGTGTCAGGAAATGTTCTGCTCAGTTGTGGTATCTTTTTTTTTTTTTTTTTTTTGGTTTTTGGGCCACACCCTGTGACGCTCAGGGGTTACTCCTGGCTATGAGCTCAGAAGTTGCTCCTGGCTTCTTGGGGGACCATATGGGACGCCGGGGGAGCCGGGGGATCGAACCGCGGTCCGTCCTAGGCTAGCGCAGGCAAGGCAGGCACCTTACCCCTAGCGCCACCGCCCGGCCCCCAGTTGTGGTATCTTTTTATAAGACCACCAAAAAGTAACACAGCAAAATTTTGAGAGATTCAAAAATCACTTCTTTATGTTAAAAAAAAAACACCTCATTTAAAAACAAGTTATATTATTTTTATGTTTTCCTTCCTTTTCCCGTTTCTTTCTTAAACTGATTTTTATAGTCTCTAGATACTTTTTAAACAGGGGGCCAGTTCACTGTCCCTCAGACCATTGGAGGGTCTGACTATAGTAAAAATAAAACATGAATGAATTCTTATGCACACTGCATATATCTCATTTTGCAATGAAGAAACAAAACAGATACAAATACAATATGTGGCCCGTGGGCCATAGTTTGAGGACCACTGCTCTAGAAGGACTTCTCCCATTTTTTGCTTGTTTGAATCTTTGCTCCCCTTTTTTCTCTTTTCTTTTTTTCTTACCTTCAAACAGATCCACATAACTTGAACCATCTTGCTCTGCCTCACAAATTGAGGGGGGAGATAATGGAGGACCACCAAGATCATACAGGCATATGAACATTTAGTAGAAATAAAAAATGATTAGACTTAAACATCAAATTCAAAGCCAACTACAACAGAATTGATACCCAATCTACAAGCTAGACAGAGAAGGGACCACTTATACTAGCAGCAGGGGAGCCAAAAGAAGGGCATTATGGGATGCATGCTGGGAACAGGGGTACAGGGAGGACAACATTGGCGGTGGAAATGCCCCTGATTCAATGTTACTATGTACCTAAAATACTACTGTGAATGGTCTGTAATCCACTTTGGTCAAAATAAAATTTTTAATAAAAAATATGTAGCTTTTTCAAGAAAACCAAGCGATAATTTCATCAAACGTCTCCATTCCAACTCATACCACTTATCTTCAGGGTACAGAAATAAGTTGTTATTGTGACGAACGATTACTTCTGAAATAGAATATGAGCAGCAAGTAATGGTTTTCTCTCTCAATTCTTCCATTAAATTAGCTATTTAACACTTTGTGGGAGCAAACCTGAAGGCTTCATTGTTAGCAGGGTAAACTTTAGAGGATGATAGAGGCAACTAGAGTGCAAGCATTGATTATATGGTGTTTCCCTTAATCAATTTGCAATCAAGTGAATGAAATTGAAGTCATATACTTGAGCAGAACACAAACAGTAGGAAAGCAACATGAAAAAATACTGTATAAAGAGTTCTAAGGGGAAAAATCTATATTCAATGGATTGTTTTTAGATGAAGGGAGTTTTAGTAAATATTTAAAGAAAGAGATGGGTTTTAGATTAAATAAAAGGAGAAGGATATTATAAAAGAAATTGTAAAATAATTCAGCCTCATAGCAGAGTTTTGATATAAAATTTCCTTGTTTGATGCATATATTGTGTCAACTTGACAAATTATGTAGACCAAACAATAGTTTAGATGCTTATGTGAATATATTTGCAGTTTTGATTAATTAGGTTCATCTTAAAGATACAGTACATGATATCATTCATGCAATTAGAGACCTTAAGAGAAAAAAATTTTGTGGACAAAGAAATTGATCTGACATATAATGTATCATAAAAGTAGAGTTTTGAAATTGAACTATGAATTGAGAAATACTGCTATATAAATTTTGTTTGGCTTTTAAGGCTGATATACTGCTATAAAGGTTTTGAATATGCCAGTCCCACGTCTGAGATAAGTGTTTAAAATTATACAGAGATATGTAACATCACTTACACACATATATGTGTATAGTGGATTTCTATTATAATTTATGATAAGAGGATTAAAGTATTCTTTGTTCCTGTATACATAGTTTCTGTTTTTCTCTTCCGTTTTGGTTTTTAGAAGGATTCTTTTTTTTAATTTTTTACTGGATTTCAGAAGTTTGATGAGATTGTACTGATATGATTGTATTTTGGATTACCCTGCCTACAGTTGTGACAGATCATAAATCTTTAAATTTACTGCTTTTATTATATTTGTATATTTTTCAAATATGCCTGTATTTTCCCTTCTTTAATAACAGTTCATGTGCACTAAATGTCATGATATTTTAATGATTACTGAGGCACTTGAAAGCCTACTTTCCATTGATTTTTCTGTGCTTCAGTTTGAATATTTGCTATAACTGTGTCTTCATTAATCTTTTTAGGATAGTGTCAACTCAATTATTAAGTTATCTTATGAATTATTTACTTCTGGCTTATGATATTAGTACAGTGAAAGTCATTTTGACTTGTTTATTTTTCATTTCTCTCCTTCATGTATCTCTGTAAGTTTTGAATATTACTTATAATACCCTCATTGTTCATGCTAAAACCATATTTGATTGAAAAATGGTCAGATAATTTAATTAATTCTTTGACAGAATATATACAGATGGCAAATAAGAATAGAAAAAATGGTTCCCTTCTTTCTCTTCTTTCCTCCATCTTTCTTTGTATTCCTCCCTCCTTCCCCTACTCTTTCCCCCTCCCTTCCTTTCCTCTTCCTTTCCTAAGCACACATATTTTACTCTCAGCTAAAATTAGACGAAAGATTAAAAAACATAATATATTTGTAATATATAATATAAAAATTGTACATCATATATCATTAATAGGTATATGTAAATATAAATAACAGTGACCACATATCATCAATAAGTAAATGTAAATTAAAATAACAGTGATATGGCCCTTTCTCCTCCTCTCTCCTTCTTACTCCTTTCTCTTTCTCCTTTCCCTCTCTTCCTCTCCCTCTATCTCCCTCTCTCCCCCTCCCTATCCCTCTCTTCCTCTCTCTTTCTTCCTCCCTCTCTCTCCCTCCCCTTCTCCCTCTCTCCCTCTCCCTGTCATTCCTTTCTCTCTCTCTCTCCTTTCTCCCTCCCTGTCCCTCTCTCTCCTCCCTCTCTCCGTCTCCCTGTCACTCTTTTCTCTTTCTCCCTCTCCCTCCCTGTCCCTCCTTCTCCCTCTCCTCCTCCTCTCTCTCTTTTCCTCTCTCCTCCCTCTTCCTCCCTCTCTCTCCCTCTCACTCCTTTCTTCTTTCCCCGTCTCCGTCTCCCCCTCTCCCTCTCACACACACACACACACTCTCTCCCTCCCCACTCTCTGCCTCTAAAAAAAGAACTAAAAAAAAAAGAAAAAAATAACAGTGATATGGTGGCTGAAGTGCTAGCACAGAGGTAGGGCATTTGCCTTGCATGGGGCTCAGGATGAATCTGGTTTAATCCCCAGCATCCCATATGGTCTCCCAAGCCAGGAGCATTTCTGAGTGTCAGAAGTAATCCCTGAGCACTGCCAGATGTAGCCAAAAACAAAATCAAAAAACAAACAAACAAAAAGAAAATGACAGTGACATAATACTACCCACTTATTAGAAGAACAGCCAACTAACTATCTGTGTGAAAGTCCTATGCAGCTTTCTGAATCACTTTACACACATATTTCCATTTTCTGCAGCCCTTTGCCTCTTCAATCGCCTCTTTACTATTTAGCTGCAACTTTTTTCTGCCTTTCCTGCACAATGATCTGTAAAGAACCTCCTGGCAGAAAGCTATGATAGTTATCACAGGATTTACTTAACCTGTTTTCTTTCTCTGTGTTTTCTTAGAAGTGTGTGTTCTGTTTCAGTATTTAAGCATGATTTCAGATAGTTTTCTGTTTTATTGCAATAGGGCAACAAGATTTTTAGTATCTCTTTGATAGCTAATCTATTAGAGTTTGCTAGGTTTTATTGTGAATGCTTTCAAGTCCTAGACAAAGTTTAATATTTGCTATTTCTATTATTTTGTCCTCATACTTAATACTTGTTTAGCAAATTTTAGTACATTCTTTTCTTTTGTTGAATATGTGGGAAATCAGGTCAGTCTCTTATTGAAGAAAATTTTGATTACTTTTATTCCAGTGCTACAATAATTACCGTAAAGCTTTGTATTTTATCTATCCCTCACATTTTTTTGGTGGGGGAGAGTATTATGGTTCATGTTCAGGGAACCATATGTAGTGACAGGAATCAAAGCCAAGTCATCGACATAATGTAATGTAGATATCTGCCTTACCACACTATACCTAGTATAGAAATTATTACATTATATCTAATATAGTAATGACTATATTACTATACTACCCTATCCTATACTGTCACAAGAGTTATAATTTTACACTTTTAATGATCAAGAGATTCAACTAATATTTGTAAGTTAAAATAAAAAATTGAGTAGGTTTTATAGTGATAACAATAAAGTTTTATTTGGTAGCATAAAGTCCTTTCCATTTCCTTCAGTGTTATTATATTTCCTATTAAAATCTCACATGAGTGCCAAAGCAATATTACAGTAGATAGTCACTTGCCTTAAATATGGTCAACTCAAATTCTACCCAAGAACCCTGCATACAGTTACCTGACCCCATCAGGAGTGATCCCTGAGAAGATTGTTGGAGTAAACCCTAAACACTGCCATATATGGCTCCCCAAAGTATTAATTAAATTTATAATGAGTCTATTGATTATAAGTCAAAATAAAATATGTAAATACCTGTCATTTATTTATCAGAAAATATTAACGTAAAACATTACATTGTTTTAAAACTACATTTTTAATCCTTTAATCTGTAAATACGATAGTTTAAAAGACTTGATTTCTTCCATAAAATCCCAGAAGATCCCACAATTGTTTTTGCTTTAGTTCAGTTTGAGAATAAATATTTCCAAGGAACAATTTGCATTACATCTCAGGCATTAGTTCTAGTCAATAATTGTCTAGTGCAGCATGGTAAGTATTCTCCTTCATAAGATGGAAGGAGACAGTTCAGTCAATAAGAGATCATTCTTTGGACACCTGTCTTGCTGATGCAGCACAAGTTCATTTTTAATGCACAAGTACATCAATGAATTTCAGTACACCATAAATGATACAAATTTAGACAACTCCTTTTCTTATTGATCAGGTCAAGGTGAAAGGAGAGATTTCTTGCATAGAAAAGAGTTCATATTTTTAATTAGGATAAAAGATGCCAATAATCTCATTCTAAGGACTGCTTCTGAATCAGAGAATTGAAAGTGGCCCCAACTCTCCTAACTCTACAATCTTTAGAAATGGAGATGAGTTTAAGATGATGCATGTGAGACAATTAATTTTACCACACTTCCATAATTGTAAAGAAAAATAATATCTTTAATGTTCACATAATAAACACTAGTAATAAAATAGTGGTATAAAAATGATAGTACAGAGGGTATGGAATTAGTTTGACCCATGGTATTCTTTGAGTCCCCCCCTCCAAAGTGATCCCTGAGCATAGAGAATAAATAAATTAAATAAAATAGGGAGCGGAGCCATGGCCTAGCAGTAGTGCATTTGCCTTGCACGAGGATGACCCAGGATGGACAGTGGTTTGATCCCAGGCATCCCATATGGTCCCCCAAGCCAGGAGCTATTTCTGAGCATATATTCAGGAGTAATGACTGAGCATCACTGGGTATGGCCCAAGACACTAAAAAATTAAAATAAAATGAATGAAAGCATTGTGATCATCTTATAACTGTATAAATATATCACAAGAAGCATTTGTATATCCATTAATAATTTATCTACTGATTTAAATCTTCAGGGATTTGAAATTTATCTACTTATTTGAAAAAAATTGATTTAAAATCACCAATTTGAAATCTATCTCTATATTTACAATGACTAAAAGTTTATACTATACATTAAATTATTTTATATATGTACACTGAAAGTTAAACATAAAATTTTTGAGAAATACCATAAAGGAGTTACAGGTAGGAAAGATTTAAAGCATATGCTCAGGTTAGTATAAAGTCGCTTTCATAATTATTTGCATTTAATTTCAGATTTGATGATGAGAATACATGACTGCTATTTATAAAAACTGTGCCCAATTTTATTTTACCTGTGACTATAGACAGATTAGTATCTAAAATGGGCTACAATTATAATAGCAATAATAATTATTTTATCTAGTATCTTCACAAACATATTTAACTTCCTTGGATTCTTATCTTTTGATGACATTTGAAATTTGGATATGTTTTCAATTGAAGTAAGACTTTTTATATCATTACTAAATATAAAATCTGACTATTTTTTCTCTATATTCTATGGTATGACTTTCTCCTTCATAATTCCTCACCTTGATTGTTTCTCTGTTCACTGAACTTTTGACTGTACACAGAAGCTGACAGGTGTTTTCCCAGAGGAAACACCAACTGCTTCATTCAGCTGTTATCTGACAATTTTCAGGTGTTCCTGAGGAGAGCAAATGACAGAAAGGCCATCAGACAAGCAGGCCAACAGTTGTGTTTGTCCTAAGTATATGTTTCTTAGGGGTGGGTGGAATAAAACAGTCTCCGACTTTTTAGTCCGGTTGACACTCTCCACATATTTTGCAAGGTACATTCACCAAGTTCAAATAGTTGATTGACTGAAGTTGAGGAAGAAAGGCGAGATGTCAAGCTTTTAAGATGAAACTACTGAAGGTACTCGAGCAGCCTGGCAGGTAGAGTGAAGCCTGAAATTAAGAGTGACAGAGGAACTGTGAGTGGGAAAGAGAAGACTGTGTTCACTGAGAAAAATAAGAATATCGCTGTTGTTAGCATCTGTGTGCTGTACTGAAAACCAGGAACTGAGCTGAAAGATGTGGTAGATCCCAAGCACGGCATATATGAGTCCCAGGTCAATTTCCAGTACTGCAAAGAAAAATTATGCCTGAGGAATAGACACAATTGAATTCCTTATGAGAATCAGCCTTGGAAATCATATAAAAGTATTTCTATTCTTTTCAGTTGGTTCCAATAAAGTCCTTAAAGTTAGTCCAAATTGAAAAATAAGTGACTTCTTCATTCTCCTGTCAAAGCATTTGAGAAAGTGTCTTATAAACACCATATAATTTTACTCTCTGAAGACCTCTCTATCTCCACAGTTACACATGATTTTCAAATTCTCCTGTCTTTATTTGACCCGAAATGTTTACATTAGTCAAAAGTTTTATCACAGATGTCGGTATGCCTAAGGGTTTAAATAATTCCACCTTATTGCAAAAATAAATAATGGAATTTTGAGCCAATGCAATAGTAGTAAAGGTAGGGGATTTGCCTCTACTTGTCTGGCCCAGATTACATCCCTAACATCTATAATATCCCCTGAGCACTTCCAATTGTGATTCCTGAGGGCAGACCTAGGAGTAAACTCTGAACATCACCAGGTGTTCAAAAGCAAACAAAATAAAAATATAATTGTATTTCACTATGTTATACTCACACTCCTTCAGAGACTTGGCAGCTGGAAGATCTCAAAAGCTTGAAGTGTCTTGAAAAGAGATTTAAACTCTTTTCATTATATTACTTTCAGCTTACATTATTTGATCATTTTTCCCTCCCATAAATGAAGATATGAATAATAAATTGGTGGTGGTGGACAATATCTGGGGTGCTCACAGCTGGCTCTATGCTAGATTATTACTCTTTCTGGTACAGGGTGTGAACACAGGTATAGCCAGGGATAACACTGAGGTCAACCTTTGCAAAGCAAGTGCCTTAACCCCTGTACTATTTATGTGATCCAATAATAGTAATTTTTAATATTAATAGTTTTAAATGTTGTAAATGGAGTAAATCTATATAAATATACACTGTGTTGGTAATAGTAAAAAAGTTGGTAATAGTAAAATAGTATTTGTGAATAGTTTTTAATAGTAAGAAAAGTATTAATCTTCATATATTACTCTGTAGAGAAAGGAACTCTAACTCAAATAATTTCAGGAAATCACTGTCTATTCAAACAATAGAGGGCAAATCTAGAGCAGTTTAATTATGACATTTTATTATGTTGATCATTTGTTGATCATTTATTCATGTTGTTAAATTCATTCATTCATTGTTGATCATTCATGTGTTCAGGAAGACATCTAAGAATAATTAAGTTTATGTTCAATTTGACATAACTACCGAATTAAGAATATTTATAATAATTAAATTTGAATAATTGGATCTCTGTGACCATTTTTACCTTAGTATAAAATATTAAGACAATTAGGAGAAGGTTGTAGATAGTACAAAGAAGTGACAGGCATTTGTGGAATCCTGTATACAATATCTCTACAGCATGTAGTTTCTCAAATTCTTCCAATGTATTGGTACTGGTCCCTATTATGTCTAGATTGAATAGTGCCACATTGGTGACAGAATATTGTTGACTTACGACAGTAGAGGATTCCAATACTGTGATGACAACTTAGGAGATGCCTAAAAATAGTAACTAAAATGTTTTTTTGGTTTTTGGGTCACAACCGGCAGCACTCTTGGGTTCCTCCTGACTCTATGCTCAGAAATCGCTCCTGGCAGGCTCAGGGGACCATATAGGATGCTGAGATTTGAACCACTGTCCTTCTGCTTGCAAGGCAAAGGCCTTACCTCCATGCTATCTCTATGGCCCCTAAAAAAATTTTTTAAGAAAAACAAATTTATGCTTTCTGTAGAATTTTCTTAAAAAACATGTCTATTTCAGACATGTTAGGTCTTCCTAAATGATAAAACATAATGCGTTTTTGCTGTTCATATTTTGTTATAACATTATTTAGTAATGAATATCCAAGTTTAAGATGAATTATTTTTGCCAATAACTATTTTAAAATTATTTAAGATGTAATAATTAAAGTAAATATAACTTGTTTTTTTTCAGATTTCACTATTATTTTATTAATAGTGGAATGACCTAATTTTACAAATAATTACAACATATTGAAATTTGCACATAAGTTCATAATATTTGATGCTAACAAAATATTATTATCTAACTGAAGAACTTTGATTTAAAAAATACCATTAAAGTGGGAGTTAAGAGATTTGGATTCTAATAGTCTCTCAGCAGTCAACAAAGTAATTAATGCCAAACAAATGCCAATATTCAAAATATTTGGTATGTTACAGAATCTCTAAGGGTATTTACTTACAAATGCTGATATATAATAATATGCACTGTAAGTATATCAACTTATGATTAATAATATAAAATTATTTATTGATTATAACAAACTTACTATGAGACACTGGTTTATATTCCAAGATATCAATAAAATACTTGACTTTATTTCTACTGCTGTCTTATCTTCACCTCTTGAGAATTGAACTGCCTTAGTAACAGAGATCAATGATTGTTATTTGGCTTTGATTTCCTTGTCTCTGTGTTCCATTTTTCTTGTAAATGCTGACCTAGTATTTCCTTGATCTTCTGAAAATTACAGTACTCTTTCATGAAATTATATAACCTTACAGAAATTTTAAGTTCATGTATATGAAATATATTATTGAAATAACTAAGCTGAAATGTTTCCAGATTGATCAGTCAGATGGTTGTTCAAAGTTATTACGTAATATCTAAATATGAGTAATAGAATATGTTTATGAAAATTTGATTTGTATCTAGTAAATGTGATTTCTATTTACTTTCAGACCATGTGGTGTTACCAAATTTGTTTTACATTTTTAAAGTGCAAAAGAATTATCCTGAATAATTATAACATATACTCTAAATATTCATTTTTGATAACATAAACCATGTGAAAATCTACATTGTATATAGCTAATGAAAGGAAAAAAGAAATTAAAGATATAGAATGGTGATTAGTATTCACAAGTATTCAACAAGAAGAACTTGAAGAGCACCATAAATTGAAACATTAGTAATCTCATCATTATAATGATTGCATAAATATATTTTTCTGAAAAAATGAAATGTATCAAGAAAGATGTTTAGGTCATAATATAAACAAATATTAGTATTGAAATTTATATGCATAAATATCATATTCACATATGTTAATACAACATTTGCTTGATTTCTTGCTTTTCTTAAATATATCTAGGGATATGGTATGTAATAAATGTTCTTAGATCTTAGATAAAATTAATTTCATGAAGATTTAAAATTTTATTACTTTTAATATTATGCATATTTAAGTATACTTAATGTCTTATCTTTTTTAATTATTTTGTTATATCCTGAATTAAGCAAAAGCTATAGAAATTTGCCTAGTTTGCTTAAGAGTTGAATCTGAGTTGAGAAAAAAAACTATTACACTGAGAATATATCCACTAAAATAATCTTGTTTATATATTCTTTAATTAAAAAGGAGATGAATTTTTTCACTTCCACTAAAAAGGTTTTTAACGCACTATCTTTCTGTCACTTTTCTCAACATCTTTTCTCACCATCCATGTCTGCCTTAATATTTAATTGTTCAATGATTGATATATGAGTCATACCTCTCTTGAAACATTTTATTCAGCTTCTCCTTAGAATGTGTGTGAGTCCTTGGAGCTGTTCTGATTTTTTTTAGTCATGATGAATTACATTACACAATTTAAAATCTCTCACTTTCCCTAAAGCATAAAGTACTAGTGTAATTCCTTGATGTCATTTTCCTCTTTTCTTATAATCTTCATTCTCTACCTCTAACTATATTTTTTAGGTTTTATTTAAACACTATGGTTATAAGGTTGTTCATACTACAGATTTTTCAAGCATGATTGAGTTACAGTCATACAATGTACAACCTTTACCAATGCACATTTCCAGCCAGCAATGGAAACATTTTCTCTCTCACGATCCCTGATGAAATCTTTTCTTCCACTCTTTCTCCCCCACCTGCCTCTAGGTCAGGCATTTTACTACTCTCTATTTATCTCTCTTCTTTGATATCATTGTGGTTTGCACTATTATTAATGAAGGTATGCATGTGCCTTTTACTCTAATTGCGCTCCTGGTCTTTTTGGCAGGCAAGTCCTCCTAATCCTCATCTGTATTGTATCTGGTAATCATCCCCACACTGTGTTTTACTTTATCTCCCACAGTTGAGCGAGATTATTCTACGTTTACCTCTCCATCTGACTCATTTAACTCAGCATACTATTTTCTATGCCCATCATTTCTAAGCAAATTTCATGACTTAATATTTTTCTCTAAAAGTTGCATAGTGTTGCATTATGTAGACATACCACAGGTTCATGAGACCCTCATCTGTCTTTTATAACCTTTTTAAACTTAAATCTGTGTTGTCTGATATTAGATGGCCACCCCAGACTTTTTAAGGAAAGAGCTGTCTTGAATTATTGTCCTCCAATCTTTGACTTTGAATTTTTACTTGATCTAACTATTCAGATTTATATCTTGCAGTCAGCAAAATGTTGGATTCAATGTTTTTTGATCCATTTTCACTTTCTGTCTCTTGATTGGTGCATTTAGTTAATTGACATTGAGAGAGATGATTTTCATGATATTAGGAATCATCCTTTTGTAGGATTTTGGTGTGTTTGTTGAGTCTATCTTGGCTTAAAGTAGACACTTTAGCTCTTTGTGTGTGTGTGTTAATTTTTATACACATATTTATTTAAGCACCATGATTATAGGCATGTTTTATTTAGGTTATATAATATATATATATAAGAAAACCACATTCACCAGTGCAACATTCCCAATGCCCAGCTCTTCTTTTAAAGTTAGTTTTGAGTCTGAAAAGTTTCTGAGCTCTATTTTTTCCATGTTTTTCCATGATGGTTTTTCTTCCCTCAAACCTGAATGAAAGTATGGAAAAACATTAATTTATTGAGTTTTGCCAATATATCTCACCACTGCCTTTGGGCCTGGAAAGTTGCTTGTGACAAATCTGCTATGAATCTTATGATGCTACTTTGTTGCTTTCCTTATTGTATCCCTAATGTTTTTATCATTCTTACTAGTTTATGCCTTGTAATACCTCTCTTTGGATCTCTTTTAGCTCGTACTCTTTGGGTATACAGGATGTGGTTGCATGCACTCTTTAGTTCTAGAATTTCTCATCAATTGACTTCTTAGAAGGTTATTCCTGGGTCTTTGGGACCCTATAATTCTTATGTTGTTTCTATTGAGTTTAGACAGAGTTCTATTGTCATCTTTTCTTTTCTTTGAGGATTTTTTTCCATCATCTTCTGTTGTATGGAGATGTTTTACACCTCATATTCTTCACAGATTTTTCTGTCCTCAACAGCTGTTACTCTGCTGATGAGGCTTTCCAGTGAGGTTTTTATTTTACCTACCAAGATTTTCAGCCCTGACATTTCCATTTGAAGTTTCTCATTTTGACTATCATATTCTCTTGTGTCTGATGGGCTGTCTGTTCTCTTGTTTCTTTTAGTCTTAGTACATCCTTAAACTTTCTCTGTAAAGTTCTGATCAGAGATGTTATGTAGGTAGCAGGTGTTGTTTGAGTCTTCAGAACTTATGTCTTCATTTCCAAGGTGAGGTGGAATTCTGCATAGTTTTCCATTGTGAGATTTATTTTAATGGTATTGCTATTAAGTGTTGTGGTACATCTCCTTGACTGGAAGAATTGCACAGTTGTGGGCAAATAAGAGCAACTACACTCTTGCTAATCTCACACACATCAGCTAGATTCAAACTTTTTTCCCCAAAAAAAGTCTGACAACAACTGACTGGCAGCTGCATCTGGGTTCACATAAAGAGGTTGGATTCCAACTGGAGTTTTTTAATCCAATCTCTGGCCATTGTTTAAGGCCACTCTGTTGGCCTTGCACCTGTGATTATTTAATTTGGAATAAAAGTACTCTGAAAAAAGTATAATTTGGTCCAGTTTATTTTCTTAAGTTGTGGCGAGAGATCAGTAAATATTAATTAATATTATTGTCTACATTGTTAGCAGACATTAATTCACAATAGCAAATATAACATGTATTGTTGTGTTTTTTTTTGTTTTGTTTTCTTGGTTTTTGCATCACATCTGGTAGCGCTCAATGGTTATTTCTGGCTCTATGCTCAGAAATAGCAGGCTTGGGGGACCATATGGGATGCCAGGATTGGAACCACTGTCCTGCATGCAAAGCAAACACCCTACCTTCGTGCTATCTCTCTGGCCCCAACATGCATTGATTTTTACTAGACTTTTACTTGGAAGGAGTTACTTGATCTAAATTTTCTTTCTGATTAACTAAAGATGAAATGTGCATAATATATGCATATTTATGTATGAACATATGGATATATTGTGCAGATATTTTAACTGTTATTTTTAAGTATCTATATTCTAAAACTGCTTCTTGGGTGACTTTTATACTTTTTCTAGTGTTTTTTATCCTAAAATAAAAATGAAAACAAGCATAATGCATGTGAATGTTACAATTGATATTTTAACTATTTCAGAAAATACTTCTTATACTCCTTATTTGTAAAAATATGTCAATTGTAACAAATACCCTGCCACATACTGAAGAAACGGTAAAACAAGAAATTGTCTAACTTCAGATTGTGCCTATCTATCAGGCAAGCTATATATATATATATATGGTGTGTGTATGTATGTGTGTATATATATATATAATCATCAGGCATGTGAAACTCAAGTTGGCAAGTGTGATATTCAAGCTAGTGAAAAAAAGCTCATCCACAGATCCCTTAGAAAATTTGTCTTTAGGGGCCGGGCGGTGGCGCTAAAGGTAAGGTGCCTGCCTTGCCTGCGCTAGCCTTGGACGGACCGCGGTTCGATCCCCCGGTGTCCCATATGGTCCCCCAAGCCAGGAGCAACTTCTGAGCACATAGCCAGGAGTAACCCCTGAGCGTTACCGGGTGTGGCCCAAAAACCAAAGAAAAAAAATTTGTCTTTAAAATAATTTCCTGATTCCTGAAGAGGACTAGTCTTGTTGAGCATGATCATATAATTAATAAATTTAATCCTTTAAAATAAATATCAAATGCATTTAATTCCCACTATCATCTACAAAAACTGCAATTCAGGGAAATTTGTGGTTAACTAACTCAAGATAACAAATCTGAGATTTGAATCCAGGACTGCTATCATCATATCATAAATTCTGTGTCTGCCTAATGGACCAAGAAGCAAATCTTTAAATGCCAAGAAATTTAAAGTTTGACCTATTAATGTACTTATAATGGACTTACCATTTGAAGTATTGAAATTCATTCATGGGAAAATATCATATACTCATTAAGGACTTAGTTTGAAGCTAATAAAATTAAACTGTAAATTATACTAAATTATGTTTTGTTTTCTTTGAATTGTGAATTGTACGTTTCCTCATTCTCTAGATGTTAATGATGAATGGTATATTATTTATTTAGAAAAATGACTCCTGACCTAAACATACTGTGAAATTACTAGAGGAATGTAATATTCTAATGTTTTGGTTTTATTAAAGTATCACATAATATATATTTTCCAGCCAATATCACATTAGAAAAGAATATATGACTTATTTTGGTTTACTCTGCCCATAGTAAAGAGAAACTGTTTATTTATTTTTTGGCTGCTCACATATGAAAAAAATAGATTGTTACTGGATGTGTGATTAAGCACAATAGTCAGTAAATTTAATACAGGCTTAAAGCAATACTATATACTTTGTATTAATAAAAGCACATAGCCTTAGTGACAGCTTAGTTAAATAAAGATTTGTTTTCCTTGACATTATATTTTATGTGTTCATATAGGTTATAGAATCAGTACACATTAAACATACATCTTCTATTTATTCATTTAATGCCAAAAATAAGTTGGAACCTTTTTATTTCTAGTTTTGCTTGCTGTTACAAGCTTTTCTAAGAGGTTATGGCCAGGGAATATGTTCAAGAGAATCAATATTCGCACAGATTATGATTATTCTCTGTTCAGAGTGCTGAAATTGAAGTACAATATTTAGCACATTATTTTTAAATGCTATTTTAAAAGATCCATTTTTCAAATTGTGTTCTAGAGATGTTTGTACTATAAAGATGCAATAATTGTTTACTAGGAAAAACTGTTGTTATCTAAAATCTTTTAATAAAGAAATTAAACAAAATTACACATACATATTTATTTTACATTCATTTGGAACTATTAATATTCAAGTCAAGAACTATAGTACACAGCATTTCAACCTGATTTGATATGGAAATCTTTTTGTTCTGAAAAACAAAGAGAACTGAACAGAGATGTGATACAGCAGGTAAAGCAAACTGTGGACATGAGATTAATTTCCCTTCACCACATATGAAACACTTAGCCCATAAGAGAGACCCTGAAACACTTCTGGGTGAGACTCAAAAGCAAACAAACAAAAAATCAAATGATCTTCACACAAAGCACTGCAATATACACATAGTATATAATTGAAATTTGAAATAAAGTATTTATGTATAGAATGTTCTTAAACAATATTATTTAGTTCAAAATTATTATATGTATATGCTATAATATATAATAATATGCTATATTATAACTTTTATGAGATTAAAAAAAAGACTGCCAGTTGGGGGAAAATTGGTTCTATGGAGTTAGTACAGTTTCTCCACAACTAAACAAGTTTACTCTAGACATGGTGGTTCTTCTCACTTTCCAAATGTGTGCATATTAGGTTTATTGATAAGTCTATATTTTTTATTGGAGAAAGTATAAACCTGTGTGTACCTTGTCAAGGAAGGAAACTCTCTCCAGAAGATCCCACCTTGTGATCTAAATTGCCAGCATAGACTTCAGGCAGAGTTGAACTTAATAAGGAAGAGGTCACTTATCAGTAGGTAGATACAATTTTATTTATTATTTTCTATTTGTGATGATTGTATAAATAAATTTGGACACATTTAATAGAATACTATTCAGAGGTGAAAATGATGAAATTGTGCCTTTCAAAACAACTTGAGGTCATTATCCTAATATAATTGAGAAAAGCAAAAACACTTATTACATTCATCTTATCTTTGTAACATAATGCTCAAAAATGAATTAACAAAACAAGGCAAAAACACTTTCATGTTCAATGAAAATAGTAATTAACAGAAGATATGGAGAACAGTGATGACAGGAACTAGCAAAAGGGATAAATTTGATAGTGAGTTTCCTTTGAATTTAGATGGTGAATAGGTGAGATATGTAAGCAAACAGATGTGAAAAGCTGTATTTCCAAAATGTATATAGTAGTGTCATAAAACAATAGTAAATCAGTAATTTATTATTATTTTTAAACTGTAAGTAAAGAATACCAGAAATTAAAATGGATGATAGAAGAGAGCAAAGGAAATAAAGTTGCTTCTGGCATAGATAATATATTATTTAATATTTTACTCCTTTTTTCTCACTATGCCATTCCTTGAAAATATGCACACACATAGGCATGTCCACATATACACATACATACATAGGTGTAAGTAATCTACTGCTCTTTCTGATAAGCCAAGAGGTCCTCTTCTAAAACTTTGGCTTCTGCTAGAATTTGCAGGGTACAATCAGATTTTTCAGATTAATTGCTACATTCTTCAAACATTCAGAAAATATGCACTTGAGAATACTTGAGAATATGCATTTGAAAATGCTCCAGAGATCTTGACCTAAAATTTACATTAACATACAAAGTGTTACCTGAATATCATGTCTCTGTGTCTCAGCTGTGATCAATTTGTAAAGGAAATGTATCTATGTTCCTGTATTCTATATTGTGCTTCATATTTTGATTTTCAGTGTCATAGTACAAGATATTATCAAGGTGGTTTGCAAATGAGAGATGTGCAGAATTCTTCTGCTTATACATCTAGACTAGATTTTCTTACAGGTAACCAGTGTAGCTTTAGAATTGGAATTATCATTTGTATTTATATTGAGAGATGGAGATGTGAAGATGAATATAAGTCAATCCTAAAATTTTGCAATTAGTAGAACAGTTGACTATAAAAGGTAAGAACCAACATGAGGGAAAGTTTAAGTTTGACCTGTCTTTCTAATTTCTCAGTATCCACACCCCAAAAGTCCCTCTTTAGACATCAGCCTGATGATTAGACTATTCCTTGATGGAGGTAGGTGGGTGACACAGGCGATCCAGCTAAATAATTTGCAAAACATATAACACAGAACTTGTATCTTATTTTATTTTATTGCCCCAGAACTCATTCATATTCTTCCACCAGCCCAATATTTCACCTATGACTGAAAAGATGGCTTATTATTTCCACATTCTTGTCCTGACTCCTACTTTATCAAGAGTGCCCACAGTGATGGGAGCTGCTTTTACAACATGAATAAATTTCTTCATTGATTCAATTTGGCCCTAAAGTTCTGGTCTCTGTTGAAATCCTATATCAGCATATCTACTATTGCGTGTGTTTTTCAGGGAAACCAGAGTGTGAGTGCATGAGGCTGTCTTATAAGTATGTGCTTTGGGTTTGGACTTTACTGTGGAGTTTGTTTGCCAACATCTATTTCTCTGAACCTAGGTGTGTAAGACTTTAACATATCTTCCTGAAATTCCTTTTTCTCTGAAAATAGGAAAGATGCAATGTAAGGAAATCTAAAGACCAAACCAAATTTCCTTCCCCATTCTAGGTAACAGAACATTAATAAAGTTAAATGAAGAGCCATTACGTAGATGGGACTGTAACATTTAATTTGATAAAGAACAAAACTTATTAAAAAATAAAGTATGAAAAAGAAAGAAATAAAGTATTGGGTTTTATGTGGATTTTTGGGATTTTTGTTTTTGTTTGGGGGCCACACCTGATAGAGTACAGGAGTTACTCCAAGTTCTTTATTGAGGAATTACTCCAGGCAGGTTCAAGGGACCATATGGAATGCCTGGGATCAAACTCAGGTCAACCATATAAAAAGAAAATGCCTAAACTGCTATAATATTGCTCCAGTCAAGACTGTTATTTTAATATTTCCACAATTCCCTTCTAGAATATTGGTCTAATCATTAAAAATGACTGTAGAGTTATAACATCTCATGTATATGCGAGAAGAAAGCCCAACGAGCATGATCAAGGAAGGAATTTGAAAAAATTAGGTTGTTTTTTTAATTGTATCCTATTAGATTCTTTATGTCCAGTATGCCAGTCACACACATTTTGTTTCATTGTTTCATAATTACTTTTATGTTGAAATAGCAAATTATCGTGTCAATTAATTATAATACAAATTTGCTAACTTCAGATGATTTTAATTAGAGACAAAATTAGAAGTAGCAGATACTTCACAGTTAAGTAATTTATAAATAATAGCTCATGAAATACTAATGACCAAAATTCATAGTGAAAATGGATTTAGAACATCAGTTATTTATTATAAAATAATTTTGAACAAAAATATTACATGTTATTTTCCTATATCATACCGAATATTCAATTACTATATTAATTCTATTTAGCTTCCCAATATACTAATGTCAAGACAGAATGCTAATGACAGTATAAATTAACTCTCAGTGTCAACTTTTATAACCATAAAAATATAAAAAAATACATGAGTATAATATAAATTCTGACACTAATTCACAAAATTATTAGAAAGCCATATAATTATTAGAAAGCCATGTATAATATTTAAATCATGTAATTGATGGCAAAGACATCAATCATTATATTATCTGTACATTAAACATGATAAATTCATTGTGTTTTAATGAGAGGATATAATTACTGAGAGAAATGAAAAGACGTATGAAATCCCTCTAAGGCCAATGGCCATACATTATCATTAACAGACTGAACCATATGTGGTTGAGTTCCTCTGTTCTATCCATCATTTTAAAATACACCATCATCTAATTCATTACTTTATAGATAATGTATGCAATTACTATTCTCCTAAAATTAGTAAATGGAAATGTCATAGAAACCCTTACAGTGATGACAGGAGATTTGGAACCTATATTTGTAAACAAATTTTGTTAGTGTGAGATATAATTATAAAATGAAGCCAATTACTTCTATATAATGTAATGAGAATTTAAAACTATATTGTAGACGAGCTATAGGCATGAAACCGAATTAAGGGCTAGGAAGATAGTACAGTGTGTAAGGTATTTGCCTTGCATGCAGCTCACCTGGATTTGATCCCTGGTACTCTATATGATTTCCTGAGATTGCCAGAATTGATCTCTCAGCACAGAACCAGGAGCAAGCTCTGAGCATAGCCAGGTGTGCCCCACCACCACAAAAATAAAATAAAAAACAACCTCCTATATAAAGAATTAATATTTTTAATTATTTTAAATAATCTAGAACTCAATATTGAAATCAATAATAATTTTATCAGGGAACAAAAAATTTTCACATTTGGAAATATGGTATGCTTATTCAAATATAGTAGAGAAGATATGCTAAAAAGGTTGGTAAGGAGAGATTTTATGGCAAGTAATGCACCAGCATTACAGGCCAGCTACTCAGATACCCAGAACCACATATATCCTGAGCATTACCAGAATAAAATGTGAACACGGAGGCAACCCTGCAAATTTTCAGGAAGGGAGGGAGGACAAAAGAACAAAACAACAAAATCAACAACAAAATAAATAGATATTTCTAAAACATTTGCTACAAAAATATTATTAATAAGTTTACTTCAAAATTGAGGGTCTTTCACAAGGCAAATAGAAACACTCAAGAATAATGAAGAATGGTGTCTTAATATCTATAATAAATGCTTCAACTGATATGTTATTACTCAATGTGGTTTATTGACAAAACAGTGGAATTACTAAATGAAGCAAACGTATATCTTTTGACAGTGGGAACAAGAAAGGGTCATCTGAATGGAAAGGAAAGGGCCAAACATATGAGGAATAGAGTTATACTTTTAGTGATGTTACATGAACATGATGATTTCAATGACTCAGGTCTGAAACTTACATCTTGTTATGATATCGTGCTACTTAAAAAAATAAAATATGTCTACACTGTGAACTACAGAAGTCAATGTTTAAACCAGACATTGTCAAAGCACTGTGGAAAAAGCAGAAACATGGAAAATGAAATTTACAGACTGATGGTGTCAGAAGTTATAACCTTAAAATTATTAAGATTTAGGAGATAGAACAGCATTTATGGTACTTGCCTAGCATGCATCCAACCCAGATTGACACATGATCCCCCACACATCAATGGGTGCAATAGAGAAGGCTTCAGAGTACTCCAGAGCCCTCAGACCTATACGAATCCCACAAATTGCGTAGCCAAATAACATCATCTTTAGAGTCTTTTTATTGTGTCACAGCCTCATTGTCCAAGAATTGCTGGTAGGACTCCTAGGGTTTCCAGAGGACTGAGGACTTGCTTTTTCCTAAATAAACTTTTGGATTATTTTTATTTTTCTAATTTGTTGTATATAACATTACTTAAATTTGTTTTCCTCTTCCATTTGTTGCAATGACTACACTTCACATAATTTGATAGAGGAACTCACACACTTCTTTGTGAAGCCTCAACTAGTTTCTTCCCATGAATCACAAACTGCTCTGCCACCAGAGTTTTACTGAGCTATCTTTATATAATAATCTCTGCAGGGCATAATAATAGCTTTTATGTTTTGCTAAGACACCTCCGATTCTATTTCTTCTTTTTTCCTTTTGTTACTTTTTTTACTACTCATCTATTCTATTGCTTTGCTAGTACCAGCATATCAGTACATTTTGAGAAAGAGAGTGAGGCAGTGAAGAACTGCTGATAAAACCCTGGGTAAGAAATTTAGCAAAGACAAAATAGAGAAAGTGGCTTATAAAACACTATTTTCTAAAGTCAGTGCTTATATAAACGTTTTACATCTTAGTTGGTTTCCAATTCAGACTTCCAATTCTATTTAAAAGTCATAGGAAAATGATAGTAGACATTATCTTGAAAATACACAGAGATGGAATTTATTTTTACTTTAAAATTTTAGAGATAGAAAGTTTCTTTTTACAAAAGTGTTCGTTTAGTGAGTACTTTTATTCTCCTTGCTTTATATTTTCCCCACTATACATCAGCAAACTATAATGCAGATGTAATAAACACCTATTTAGGATTTTCAGAATGTAGAATGCAAGTTTTTAACTCTGGAGAATTTTTCATATAAATAATCATGAATTTTAATCTCACTGAACCTGTTGTCATCATGAACATCAAACACTGTTTATGAAGTGCTGAATTGAATGTGGAACTTTGACTGCTATTGAACAAAGCTAATTCATGCATGCCAAAGTCAAATAGATGATTATAATGGAATATATTACTCCATATTAATACCTGGAACAGAATAAATATACAAGAACTTTTGGATAAACTGAGCTGATCACATTTATAGAAAAAGATAGTAAAAATCGCAACTATTATAAACATTACTGAGCAATAAATAGAACTATTATATTTTTTGTATTTAATCTATCATTCCTACCTTCATCATTCTTTTTGATTTACAGACAAGGTTGTTGTCTACTAATAAATAAGCATTGTCTCCTATAATAAATGCATTTTTTCTTGATATGCTCTTTGAGAATCATTAAGATTTCTCTACTTTGTTTTTGTGTTGGGGGCATACCTGGCAGCGCACAGGGGGTACTTCTAGATCTATATTCAGAAATCACTCCTTGCAGGCCCTGGGGACCATACGGGATTCTGGAGATTGCACCTGGGTCAGTTGCATACAAGGCAAATTCCCGACCCACTGTGCTATTACTTTGGTTCAAGACTTCTGTCATAAGTGAATGCACTGAAGAAGTGAATTTGAGGACTAAGTTGAGAGTGTTAATATTATCTGCATCATATCTGTGGATATTTTATAGACTTTCAATTCTATCAAATTTTAATGAATTTACTTTGATCCTATAAATTTAACCTTCATTGCAGAAAAAGTAAATGAATATGCTATTCATCTCACATTAAGAAAGGATATATTAAAAGATGTGTTTAAATTTCCAGAGAGGTACAGACTTTACACTTTCAGTGTTATGAATACAAGTTCTGGTGAAAACAAAATTAGGTAGAATCCTGACAGGGGTAATAACATTCCAATATGACCTTTACTTTCCTCTTGTTCATTAGTGAGAATTACCTTATGGATTAGGTAGCCTGCTCTCAGCAGCAAAGATAAAACAAACCATAAAGGGACTGAATATTCTTGCTTGTATTAAGTTATATAAGTCCTGATTCTCTGGTTTTCTATTTTTTCCTCTCTAAACTAGGATTTTGCTTTTCAATTTTTTCCTCTTAAATTTAGGCCATTTTATTTGGGGGGGATGTTTTCATTATTTTTGGTCTGTGGTTTTGCTTTACAATCATTTTATTGATGCTTGGAGACCACTCTGGCATTGTGGTTTGGACTAGTCTACTAGATATAAATATACATATACATTTTTATTTACTAACTAATTTTCATAAATTTTAATTTTTACTATTAATATAAATATTTGAAGGGGTATGCACATGATATCTGAAAAGGGGAAATATGGGTTGCATGTGTGGGTTCTTCCTCTGCCAATTTAGTTTATTATACAGTTTTTCCAAAATACCCCCTTCAGAGTCCATTGTTAAGGTAGATATCAAAGAAGAGCTTAGAGCAGTTAATTGTCCTATTTTGATTTTTTTTTTTGATATTCATGGCCTTTGTTTAAGTAGTTGGCTTCTCTTTCTAGGGTATGCAGTCACAACTCCTTTCCAAAAGCTTTTGTGACCTGGCTTAGAATTCTGCATCTCAGTGGCTTTCTGGATCCAAAAAAAAATATTTTTTTGTATTAAAGGCCACCGAGTCTTGGGACTGTTTTAACTTCATAATACTTCCCAACAAATATTACCAAGGCACCTTATGTTCCTTCCTACAACACTTCTGAATTCTAGTAGCAGCCAGAAATACTTGAAATTTCTTTGATTGTATGTGCATTGTTAAAACCTACATGAAAGGATTTTTTTCAAAGTGCAATTTTTCTTATCAGGACACAATCATATTGAATAAATGCTAAACCTTGTGACTCTATTCCTATTAGTTTACATCTATAAGGAGAATATATCTAAATATGATCCTTTTCACAGGTAATAGGGGTTAAGTCTTTAATATATCAATTTATACAAAAGATCTGTCTTCAACATTTATATTTGGAATTCAATCCTTAATAGGTACCACTCAAAACTTGACTTAGGGGGTTTAATTTCAGCAACATCAAAATAAAAATAAATGAATAATAAATAGACAGGTAGATAAATCAATCAATCAATAAAGGAAGACACTCTTGGGAATCACTGGCTTAAGTACTATTGCAAACCTATTAGGTGTTTCAGGTCTTTAGTCTTAGTGCAATGGTATATTGATTTTTATATTAGAAAAACAATTAAGCATAAGACACATTATAAGCTTGAAGACACTGTTTTAATTGAATTCATAGGTTTCTGGGAAAAATCATTGGACTTGTGGTTTACTTGTGGTCTCTTGTGGTCAGCTTGATTTTGTAGTTATATGCTACTGTGAACAGTATGAATACTAAAAGTTGGGCTGGTATTTTTATCATTATTCTAGGTTTTCAGGTTTTAATTTGATTCAGGAAGAAATCCTAGCACTAGAGACATATTCAATGGGATGGACTATATGCAAATATTTAGAAAGTCTGAGTTTGTTCCCTAGCACTACATGGCCTCCTGAGCATCAACAAGAAATTGTTTGTAGTATATATTTGCATATTAATTCTTCTTAACAAATAAAGTTCCATAAAAATAAAGAATTCTCCTTCTTACCAGGTCTTCTTAGTGTAAACCAATAGTAGCATTCTACTGGACACACACTTCCAGCATCTATTCAAAGAATGATCTCTTCTTAGATATGTGAATATTTTATTTAATCTTCATCAAAGTCTTTAACTGTTTTTTGAAAAATGTCAAAGTATCATAATAAACCTAAAATGTCAACTGAAATCGCAAGATATAGTCAAGTAGAATGTCCTATTTCACATTCTAGTTTTAGACAGTAGAGACACTTTGCATTATATTGTACTAAGGGTTCTTATAAAAATGTTGTAATATAACTGATAAGACTCTTTTGGATACAGCCAGAATTCAAGGGAACAAGAAAATACTTACTAATATCATTTGTAGATAATGAAAATTATTTAGAACTTAATAGAAAGGCCAGATAGATTCTGAGGTACGTAGGTTGAACATGGCAAGTAGGATCAAACCTTTGATCCCCGACCTATATGATTCCCTATAGCACCATCAAAAGTGACCCCTGCATGCATATCCAGAAATAAAATCTGAGCATTGCCTAGTGAGCACCCCAAAAATTAAAAATAGAAACTAATAATCCCATTTTTATTTATAAAAATTTACATTTTATATTTGCATATTATACAATTAATCCATTTAGACTCTTAGAGTATGCAATGTAGTCATTTGTGGGGTATATAATGCACTTTAATTATCACCTTAGTCAACTTTATAACATTATCATCTTTGGGGCCGGAGAGATAGCACAGTGGTAGGGGTTTTCCTTGCATGCAGTCAACCCAGGACAGACCTGAGTTCGATTCCCTGCATCCCATATGATCCCCCGAGTTTGCCAGGAGCCATTTCTGAGTGCAGAGACAAAAGTAATCCCTGAGCATTTTCTGGTGTGGCCCCCAAAGAAAAGAAAATATAAACCAAATACTGTTATCATCTTAGAAATTCATCCCTTTCCCTCCCCATCCCTAGACTTACACAACCACTTTTCCTCTTTCTTTGCCTCTTTCTCTCCCTCTCTGTCTCAATACATAAAATTTAAGGTATATATGTGCTAAAACTGCCTTATTTCCCTTAATATAGTGTGTGGATTAATCCTAGATATAGTATGTACATATATAATATTTTAATGATCCTTATAAGTTGCCAAAACTTTGAGTTTTCTCATCAAAAGCTTGTGGGACCCCCCAATCCTGGTGGGTCTTCAAGGCCACACCTGGTTAATTGGGCCCTGGGGGGAGGGGGGCAGAAATTCCTCCCTAGGCATCCAAAAACTACAGAGGCTCGGCTGGGCTCAGAGTACTCCGCATGCCAGGATTTCTGGGTGTCTTTGCCTGGTATGTTGGGGGCTCTGGGCAGGACAGCTAGCCACAGGCCCCCTGGGCTGAACACCTAGTCCAGGGGACCAAGGTCCCCCCAATCCTGGTGGGTCTTCAAGGCCACACCTGGTTAATTGGGCCCTGGGGGGAGGGGGGCAGAAATTCCTCCCTAGGCATCCAAAAACTACAGAGGCTCGGCTGGGCTCAGAGTACTCCGCATGCCAGGATTTCTGGGTGTCTTTGCCTGGTATGTTGGGGGCTCTGGGCAGGACAGCTAGCCACAGGCCCCCTGGGCTGAACACCTAGTCCAGGGGACCAAGGTCCCCCCCAATCCTGGTGGGTCTTCAAGGCCACACCTGGTTAATTGGGCCCTGGGGGGAGGGGGGCAGAAATTCCTCCCTAGGCATCCAAAAACTACAGAGGCTCGGCTGGGCTCAGAGTACTCCGCATGCCAGGATTTCTGGGTGTCTTTGCCTGGTATGTTGGGGGCTCTGGGCAGGACAGCTAGCCACAGGCCCCCTGGGCTGAACACCTAGTCCAGGGGACCAAGGTCCCCCCAATCCTGGTGGGTCTTCAAGGCCACACCTGGTTAATTGGGCCCTGGGGGGAGGGGGGGCAGAAATTCCTCCCTAGGCATCCAAAAACTACAGAACCGCGCGGGGGCTTATGCCCCCGCGCGTACTTTATATACTTCATGTTTTCAGAATATTCCTTATTCTTATGTTATGTTTTGCATATATAGAATGTTCACTTTGTATTCTACCCTTTCCCACACCCATACAAAACTCTTTTTTACTCCTTAACTCTCTAACCCCCTCTCAAACATCACTAACCTACATTACTCTTTTTAACTTCAGTAGTGTACAATCCTAATCACAGTCCAAAGCTGTCCATTGTGTGTGACAACCCCAAACTATTTCAAGATACATAAAATGGACACGTATTTCTTTAGAATATTTTGTGGTTTTTTTCGGACAGCTATAATTGTTACTAAATTTTGTCTTATACAGTGATGATTCTAACCACTTTTTATCTTCTCTTTTTGAGCTGTTTAACAAGGAATTTTGGTGGAAGAGTCCCCCAGTTTAATGCTTATGATTGAACCATGTCATGGGAATCATTGGAATTGTTCTTATGGCCCCCATATGCGCCAATAACACCACATGGCATTGCTTTTGTATTTGCATAGGCACATTAAAATGGGAAAATACTATACATACAAATAAGATCCTATTTAATAGAAATTGGAACACACAAATCTTGTAGTGCAGAGAGACCTTACACCCTGAACATTGACATAACGACCTGGCACAGACCTCAGAAGAAAGGGCATAATCCATTCTCCCCTGAACCAGGGAAGCCATCCACGAAACATCCAGGCTGGTCTATAACATCACCTGGAAGCAATCCTCTACCACGGAAGACCTACACGGCTCAGACTTTGACCTGCTCAAAAGAGACTTCCCTTAACATTGAGAAGACTTAACAATGACAATGACCTGCTTACAGGACAGGGCTCCCTGCATTGCCCTCTGATTGTGAGGTGAAAGGAGAGGATGCTCCACATCCTGACTTCAATGTAAGATATGCAGATTCCAGGATCTTTAATACAGAAACATGATACCAACAACAGAGACAGTGTGAAAAATAAAAGTGTGTTGGCACTACAGACAATGTATTGGATTGGACGATCTAGCTTGCCTGAAGCCTAGACTTGGTCTTGTGCCAGGAAACTTCAGGGGTCGGGTCTCTTTGTACTTAGGCCAAGGTTATTTCTTTCCATGTCCCTCATATTTTGGTGGGCCTATGCAAACAACAATTGCCACTCTAACACCATTTTTACTGTGCTCCTTTGACTCTAATCCTTAAAAAGAACTCACTTAAAATTTGAGGTTAATGTAAGCTAATATGCATGTATATGGAAATGTAATAAAATACTATGCCTGTAATGTTTAAGGAGTTACATAAGTTTTATGGCTTTAGATTGCTTTGTGTACTGTTAAGAAATATTATAATGTGTTACAATCTGGGGACTTGAGGGACAAAGCAATCCCTCCTTCTTTATTGCTTAGCCCACACCCCTGTCTTCTTTTGTTCTAAATAATTTTAGTTTTTTGGGGGGCTCTTCAATTGGTGGTCTTTGGACTTACTTCTAGTTTTGTGTCCAGGGATAACTGGAGGCATTTGGGGGACCATCATGTGAAGTCAGGGATTTAGTCCAGGTCAGCTATGTGCAACGGAAGTGCTGTACTCTGTGTGAAATTTTTTCTGGCCCTGGAGAATGCTTTCTTTTTGGCATTATGATTAGACAAATATTTGAAATTAACAAAGTGGGTGTAATAATAAACTATATTAAAACTTTCTGTTGGGGAGCTGAAGTGTTAGTCATGAGGGGTAAGTTGTTTGCTATTCTTCTGGCTTTCTCAATCTTGATCTCCAGCACCAGTAGAGCAGTGGGCTCTAATTCTTTCTCTCAAATAAGTAAAACTCTTTGTTGGAATGATGACCACTTTGCATAGAACAGAAAATAAAGTAACCTGCTATACAATTAGTCACATAAAAAAAAAAAAAGAGATTTTTTTTTTCCCAGTGCAGATTTCTTCCTAACAACAGAAATTTATTGAATGAAGATGAAATTCATGCTTTGGCAATTCCAAATTTCTATATCTTACAAATTTTCTGTTTTAACTTATGATTATTATAATTATTTTGTTTTCTGGGCAACACCCAGAGATACTCAGTGTTTACTCCAGGCATGTGCTCAAAGATCATTCCTGGTAGGGCTTGGAGGACCATATGGTGCTGGGGATCAAACTCCATACTGTTATGTGCAAGTCAAGCATCCAACCCACTGTACCCACCTCTCCAATTTCCTGATTTGAAAACACAACAGTTTTATATTAAAAGAACTCACCTTAAAAAAAAAAAAAAAAAAAAAAAAAAAAGCTTGTGGGACCATATGGAATGCCAGGGATCTAGCCCTGGTCAGCACGTACAAGACAATCACCCTTTTCATTGTACTATCTCTCTAGCCTAGAAATGAACATCTATAATGTATTTATTGTTTGCTTGTTTCCTTTGAATAAATGTCTGTTTTGTTCACATTTAGGATTTAGAGATATTCGCCTATTTTCTATGTGATGACTTCAATTTATGGTACTCTTCAGAACACACTAAATTTTTTCTCCAATTTTTGTTTTAACACATGCTTTATAAAGTTGTTCATAATATGTAATACATTTCTTTAAGGGATTAAATGATCAACTACCAATCCCACTACCAGTATGACCTTGCCTTTAGCAGTGTCCCCAATTTACCACCCAACTCCATAGTTTGCCACCATGTAGGCACAAACTTTACTTCATACTGCTTGTTACAACACAAAGACAAATGGAATTATCAAGATTTAGAGGTCAATTTGAAATCATTATCTCTCTGTGACATTTCTAAAGTCAATATCTAAGAATTTACAGGTTTTGGTTGGTTTTTTGTTAATGTTGTTTTTGAATAATATAAATTATTTTATTTAAAGACCATGTTTATATAATTTATCATAATACATTGGTTTCTACCACTTCATGCTCCAACACCAATCCCCCCAACAATGTAAAAATCTCTCCACCACGGTCCCCAAATTCCCACCCACTCTTAAATTGGGCCCATTGGCAGACATAAAATAATACATTTTAGTTGCTTGCTAGCAGGTAATAAAATTAGTTTTTAAGTGTAGCAAAAAGAAAATGTGTAAAAATTATTGTTTCTCTCAATGGGGTCATTAAGTCACTGTCAAATGGATTACCAAGCTATTTGTTGTTAATTAAATTTTTTGTTATTTGTTTTGCTTCTGAACATTAGGAGGCTTCAAATCCACATTGACATCTAAATCAGTTTGTTCCTACTAGATGACAATATTGGAAAATTTGGCTGCAGATGCCGCCATGTTGTCCAGGAATTCTAAATTCTGTGACTGATATTGCAGAATTTGTGGGACTTTATTTTAGATGTTGGTCTTTCTGAAAGTCTAAGTGGCAGAGAATATGTGACCTCACTGACTCCAACAAAATCCTGGTAATGACAACCCAAATACCAACATGTCCGAACTTTTGGTCAGTGTGGCAGAGATCAGTGGTTAAGTGGTGAAGCTGGACAGTTGGCGAAGCAGTATTTGTGGGTGGTGGATTCAGCTGGCAAGGCTTGTGGTTAACGCATGTGGCGTCTTCCATCTTACTTACTATTTAGGCTCACTGAGCTTGATAGATGTAATTTTCCCATAAGATTTCCCGTGACACTATCGAATGACATTCCTATGAAATATTGATGTGTCACACTATCATTTCCAACCTGCTGTCTAGGATTTATAGATCCAAAACAAATTAGGTGACTTGCAAGATTGATTAGGTTAAGTCACAGAGCGGGCCTTTTCTATTGAAGGGTGAAGGGGCGTGTTTGGCTGCTGACGTTCATGCAGAAAGGGAAATCTGTCTCTCCCTCCTTTCTGAGAAGGCGACAGAGATATCTCAGGAAAGTCTACCTAAGAAGTATTAGCAGCCATTATCATTTTTTTTGATCAGGACTGAGTAGGGCAAGTTCTGTCAGGGGCACAACTTTTAAATTTTTGATAGTTAACTTTATTGATATTTTGGCTATTTGGACTTACCAATCTAAGTTATTAAACGAGTTAGCATAATAGAAACATTTCCTTGTGAAATGATAAAAATAAATTGTAAAGATTAGTTTTAGAAACCAGATTAAATTGCATCATACATTCATTCATACATCATACGTTATACATCAAAAATCATACATACACACATCATTCATTCATGTATCAGACATGCATTCATACACATAAAATGAACGAGTTCTTATAAAATGTCACTATTAGATGTTAAAAACATGTACTGTTATTAACATCATTAGGGATTTTAGAGTTAAGGATTCTACTTTATTAGGGAAGAAAACTGTTTGTAATAGTGGCTGATATTTATGCTTTTGGTGCATAGTTGCCACATCCCTATCACCACAATGTGCTTAAAATCCTTCATTACACTTCAGTTTGTCCCATCCCAAAGACCTTCACCCTCATGTGGTGACTTTAGTTTTGTTTGTCAGATAACAACTGGTTTACACTGGACATTGATGGTTCACTATCTACCTTTGATACTGTGTATGAGAGAAATAATCCAGTACTATTTCTCCTCCCTAATTTTTTTCTCCTCTCTAATTTATTTCAAATTACTCAACTTCTAAAAACATAAACAGTCGCAACCTATTGTAATGAAAAATTATTTTAATCATGACAGCACAAGTCATTATTTCTCCTGGGTTCCACTGAAGTTTTTTAGTTAAAATTAAATGTACATTTGGCAGACATAGAAGAAGTATATTTTCTGATAATTTTTAATACAAATGCTTCCAAAAGACTGTCCCTAGACCAAATATTCTAATAAAATAGAACATTTCATTAAAAAGAATACCTAAAACAGAAATGGAGGAGTCTCTAGAGTTGGAGTTTTAGCCTGAATAAATGAACCATCTCCATTTAGAGAATTGATCTTCAAGTCACACTTTTATTAACCTTGAGTTTTCAAAAGATGCTTGCTTTTAATTTGAAAGGGAAAGAGACAGATAGTCTTCACTAACATTTTATAACATGGATAAGTTAGAGTGTGAACATTACAGCTAAGGAATGTGTGGCATTTAATCTTTTCACCCATATGCAAATGAATAACTGGCATATTTAAATAAATAAGTTAAATAATATGCAGAGCAGTTAAGTAGAAAAATTCTATTGAATTGTTTATAGGACATAGTGAATACTGATAGCTTAAAAATAAAAGAATAAGGAAATCCATAAAACTCATTTTAACATCTTATTATATATAATGAATAAATTAACTGAATCACATTCAAAATATCCTTGAACTAGCAATTACATGAGCTACACACTGACTCATTAAAAAATTAGTAGCCCTTAAAGGAAATATGTCAAAGAAAGAAAACAGCAGATAAACTCATTCATATGTGGTATATAAACAAAAAGAAAGCAAGAGGCTAGACATGCCCACTAAGTCTGATGACAAAACTGAAGGCATAAGGTGGAAAGGGTTTCATGAATAGTGTGGAAGGGTTTAATAGAAGGGGTGGTGTATCACTAAGAATATATGCATTTATAATTTTAGAAATCTCAATAGATATATGATAATAAAAATGGAAATTTTACATTTCAGAGATATGGATTTTAAACAAAACAATTATAACTATGAGGTCTAAAAGAAGCCCCTAAGAGAATAAAATAGGACACAATTCTGACCAGGCCAATGGTAAATCTTATCCTCAGACAATGTAGTTTTCTCTAAAGATAAAGTTACTGGAGGTGAAATTAATAAGGTTACATTTTTTGGTGCTAATTAAATCATAGCAAGTGCTATTTATAGAGTCTGATAGTTCTGTCCCAAAATACAAAAAAAAAATAAGTTTAGAAAATAGGAAGTTATCCTCATGAGATGCTTTGGAAATCAGGATGAAAAATATTCTGACATCTCTCTCTTTTCTCATTCTGATTAAATTTCGTGTTGGATATTCTATCAACTGAGATGATCATTTTGTTTAATTAAAAATTCTTTAGACATATCAGTTTATTATTAATTTAAATTATTTAGTTGTGCATTTTTGGTGCGTAGTTCACATTTCTGCTATACTTGGGTTCAGAATAAATAATGAAGAAAATCCAAAATAATTTAGTTCAGTTCAAAGATACTGAGATTTTCCAATAGTTCTGCTATTTCCCATGCATTAATGTAGTTGGCAGTTTCGTAATGCTTTATATCTACATTATTTGCTACATGATTTGATTAACTATATCTTAACATTTTTGCATAATTTGAACATATAATTTTAAAATCATATTTTTCTTCTTTCTGGTGACTCATAAGTATGCCTGTCTGACCCCTGGCACTAATTCTCAGAGAATTTGAACTGAAAACACTGCTTTTCCAGGCTTAACAGAAGCAATATTTCCCAGACATACAATGAGAGACTCGAAATTTTGAGAAATAAAAAAGTTACAAAAATCTAATATTTCCCAGCAAAGAGAACATTCTTCTATTTATATAGTATAGTTCAATTGTGCTACTACAAATTTACATAACTCTTAACTTTTTGATATTAATTTCATTATTGTTTCTTATTCCTCCTGTGAACAAATATAGGAGCAAGGTTTCCACAGAAACCAATCAAGATTATAGTTGCTTTTCATAAAGTCTCTGGTTTCTTTCCAGGCTCCTCTTTGAGAACTACAGAAAATTGTGTCCTATTCCCAACTCCCCTGACTAATTCTTAATCACTAACTTAGCGTATAGGAAAAAGAGAAATTCCTAGGTTTACAAGCATTTGTTTCTTTCATTGATTTTCTTTTATTTGCTTTTTTTCAGTGTTCATTTTTTTCTGCTCTTCCTTGGATCTTTCTATGTAGCAACTAGAGAAACTCTTACTAATCAATGAAATATAAAGGAAGAAATTGACAGATTATTCCCCCTCAGAGAAACTGATGGAAACTAAAGGAAATATAGAGAGAACTTTGATTGGAAAATAAACCATTCAAAACTTATATTTTCTAAAATAAAAAAAACTTGAAATAATGAAAGTTTTCCAGGAGAGTGAACTGTGTTCATAAATATTTAAAAAAAAAAAAAACAAAGAAAACAAGCAATTTTTTAAAATAATGGAACAGTGTCGGGGCCGGGTAGGTGGCGCTGGAGGTAAGGTGTCTGCCTTGCAAGCGCTAGCCAAGGAAGGACCGTGGTTCGATCCCCCGGCGTCCCATATGGTCCCCCCAAGCCAGGGGCGATTTCTGAGCACATAGCCAGGAGTAACCCCTGAGCGTCAAACAGGTGTGGCCCAAAAACCAAAAAAAAAAAAAAAATGGAACAGTGTTAACTATGAAAAATAAAATAAACAGAGTTCTGTAACTTTTCTATTTCTAAAAAATTTGAGTCTCTCATTGTATGTCTAAGATACACTTATCTAAATTCTCTTTAACCTTTATTGAAACCATTATTTATATAATCATCCATTCCAGAAAGCAATATCTATGTGAGTTCTCTTTTATGTACTTTTATAAATCCCAAATGTTGTTGATTTAGTGTTCAGATGTTTTATTTTCTCTTTTTTGTTGAATTCGTATGAGTATTCTTATTGAGGCTCACAATTCTTAATGCTGCATGAGTATTAAGAGAACCCTCTTGAGGGTTCTCTATGACTTCAGTCTTACCTCATGCAAATCTGCTTTTTATAGCTTCAGTGTTATATAAATAAATATCAAGGCTGAGCAGCCTACAAGATGAAAGCCACAGTCCACCTACTGTCTATCTTGGCATAATCCATACAAAATATGTTTTCACCTTTTTGATTTTGAAAAATAATAGGGTGATATTTGGTGATGAAAAAGACACCTCTAATCAAAACTATTTTACATGTTTGTGATTGTTATTGTGTTAACTAATTAGAAGTGATTTGTGTAATTACAGCAGAAACCATAAGTTTTATGAAGTTTAAAATATTTAATATCTAGACATTTACAAAAAAAGTTATTCATCTTTTTCCTCAAGTATTAAGATTATCTTACCAGTATACTGCTCAAAATCTTTAGTGATATACCAGTCACTTTTAAGGTATACCCAAACTCCTTACCTGATATTAGGACCTACTTGTCTGCCTAGTTTTCATGTCTATACCACCAGATTTTATTGTACCATGTTTCTTTTCAGTTCCTGGTGTATGCCCCCAAAGTAAAATGGTACAATGCCATTTTATCAACTTAGACACTTCTTATTCTTTTAGGAGTAGTAAGATTATATTCTCTAGGAAGTGTTTCTAATCCTACCCAAATTGACGTGCCTTTCTTTACTTCTGTTGTTTCACACACCACTGTTTTATGATGATTTTCGCATTTAAGCTCATTGACTGGAAGAGCACTTGTTTAACTTTTCTATGCTTAGTGCATATCACAGGATGCATACTGACAGTAGTGGTCTAGTCAGGGATAACTAAATATTTAACATTTAAGTTAATAACAGTTTGCAATAGGTCAAAGATATAGTATAGAAGGTAAGGAACTTACTTGCACATGGCTGACCTTGCACCTCATGTGTTCCTTCAAGAACCACCAGAAGTGAGACCATGAATATAGAGGAAAGAGTAAGAATTGAGCACAGCCAGAAGTGACAAAAAAAGGGAATTAAATTTTAAAAAGCAGCCTTTCTATAGACATAAAAATGAAAATTAAATTTATTTTCCAAAAATATATTCTAGCTTTACATTTAGATACAGAATTTACAAAATGTTGGGTTGTTTGTTGAGACATGGCAGCCAAAAATAGATAGTCAATTTTCACACAGAAAAGATGTACTTTTGGCACTAGCTGCCTTGCACATTTTAAGTGTTTAAATAAGTCTGCTTTTCTTGAAAGATGATTATCATGCAACACAGATAAACTCAATTTTGTAAATGCACTGTCAATAAACCATTGAAATCAAAACATATATCTGTGATATCTTTTATATACAACTTGAAAAATTTTACTATCGAAGCATTAGGGTCCAGAGTGTTAGCACAGCGGTAGGGCATTTGCCTTGAACTGGGCTGACCCAGGATGATGCAGGTTTAATCCCAACATCCCATATGTTCTCCTGAGCCAAGAGTGGTTTCTGAGTGCAGAGCCAGGAGTAATCCCTGAGTGCTTCTGGGTGTGGCCTAAAACATATGTAATATAAATATTGAATATATAATGGAAAAATATATAGTAACATTGAATATTAGAGGACACTATATCTTGTGAGTCAAAGAATAAGTATCTACAGTTAGTAAAAGAATCATATTGCATTTACCACTACTAATATAAGTCAAATATCATTAAACAATGATGCAATTTTCTTTATAATGATGCAAATTTCTTTCTATTTGACAGATAAAGGAATTACTTTCATTGATATATATCTGAAAAAAACTTTTTTAATTTTTGTACCATTGATTATTTTTCTTTACTTCTGCCTTCACCAAAAATAACTCATTTGAAAATTTTAATTACATGTTAATGTAACATGCATTTTTTTAAGCATAGTACTCTTTTTTTAGTCATGGGAGTTTTATCTACCAAACTAATTTTTCAAGAAAGAACACTCTGTATTATTGTATAATGATTTGATAATTTTTTCTAATATTTAGAAGGATATATATAATGATATCATTTTTCTTGTGCCATTTTCTATAAAATCTCTTTAATTCTCATGTAAGAGTTTACTTTTGATGGTATGATTTTGTTCTTTTTTTTGGGGGGGTACACCCTGCAGGACACAGAGGTTATTACTGGCTCTATGCTCAGAAATAGCTCCTGGCAGGCTCGGAGGACCATATGGGATGCTGGGATTCGAACCACTATCTGCATGCAATGCAAATGCCCTACCTCCATGCTATCTTTCTGGCCCCATGATTTTGTTCTTAACATAATAGATATGCTATTTATATGAATTTGTGAATTTTCATTATATTTTCCATCAATGTTTGACATGCATATGATTCTAAAAATTTTATTTGGAAACTGTATTTTTAAATTTTTTTTTTACTAACAGCTTTAGTGCAGCCTGTAATTATAAACCACTCCTGTCTAGGAGACTCATTGTCAATACACTAAATATAATCCTGTTTCCTTTAATTATGGAAAACACAGACACCTCTCTACGTACTCATATGAGCATTTGAGAAAAAGCCATTCCTCTTTAATAAAGTATCAATCACAGTCCACAAAGTGCAGCCAGTACATAGATTAAAAACCATTGGTGTAAGCAAATTTAAGGCATATTCTCTATTATTTGAAGCTCAACACTAAAAAATAATGAAATCTATATTATGTATATATTATTGAATCATCATGGGATACAAAGTTATAAAGCTTCAGTTGCTTTATTTTCTGTGTACAATGTTTGAACACCTATTAATTCACTAGTGTTCAGTTCCATCCACAATGTTGAAAGAAAGAAAGAAAGAAAGAAAGAAAGAAAGAAAGAAAGAAAGAAAGAAAGAAAGAAAGAAAGAAAGAAAGAAAGAAAGAAAGAAAGAAAGAAAGAAAGAAAGAAAGAAAGAAAGAAAGAAAGAAAGAAAGAAAGAAAGAAAGAAAGAAAGAAAGAAATGAAAGAAAGAAAGAAAGAAAGAAAGAAAGAAAGAAAGAAAGAAAGAAAGAAAGAAAGAAAGAAAGAAAGAAAGAAAGAAAAAGAAAGAGAAAGAAAGAAAGATCATGGATCACTCCTGGCAGTGCTCAGGAGAACATATAAAATATGATTATATCTAATTAGGCCACATACAAGGCTAGAACACTAGCAACTTAGTACAGTGGCCCTTTTTTCCTTTTTTTTAGCTTTTGCCATTTTTAAAAAAATTATTTAAAAAATGCATCACATAGTTGACATAACTAATCATAATACATTCGTATCCAGATGACCAAAAGAAAAAGTTATTTTAAAAAATACAAAATAAAAACTAAAGAGATGGAAGAGAAAAGAAAGAAGAAATATTTTTGAAAATTATTGAATCACCAATGAACTTATTAAAGCACTAGCAGAATGTTTAGTAAGCTCTTCTTCTTCTTCTTCTTCTTCTTCTTCTTCTTCTTCTTCTTCTTCTTCTTCTTCTTCTTCTTCTTCTTCTTCTTCCTCCTCCATTAAGGATAAGAGTTAAAGAAATACAGGAAAAACTGTGTGAGTGTGGCAATTATTGTTTGCATAGGCCCAGCAAAATATAAAAAATAAAAAGGAAAAAGCCTTGGCCTAAATACAAGGAGACCTTACCCCTGAAGTTTTCTGGCATATGACTGACTGGGCTTCAGGCATATTAGGTTGCCCAACCCCTGAGTCCTTCTCTGTGGTCTTAGTAAAAATTTTTCGCAAAATCGCTGTTGTTTGTGTCAGGTTTCTGTAGTTAGAGTTCCTGCTTTCTGATCATAGCCTACATAGAAGTCAGGTTGATGTGGCGCATCCTGTAGTTTCACCTCACCATTAGAGGGCAATGAGGAGAGCCCTGCTCTGAAAAGAAAGCAGGTTGTTGCTGTTGCTACGTTGTCTGGGTGTTAGAAGAACCTTCTTTGGAGTAATTTCATGCCAGGGCATCGGTAGGGTCTTCATGGTAGAGGTTTGCTTCCTGGTGATGTTATAGACAACCGTGGTTGTTTCTGTAGCCCTTCATAATTGGGTTTCAAACATACAATAAATCAGAGCCAATCCCACTACTGGTGTAGACCTCCCTCCACCAATGTTCCCAGAGGGCACCCCATGTCAACCCTTCCCTCAGCCTGCCAGCATACCAGGCCCCTTTTAAGTTTTGATTGTTAAAGTTTGGGTCTCGTGATTTCATTGTTGTTGTCTTGGGCTTGGATTTTTAGTTCTGTCCTTGCTTAACACCACCAAGGCACCTGAGACCTCTTGGCCCCTGACTCTTTCATATTTGTTCTTCTCCTCCTCCACTCAATTTCTTTCCCTCTACTTGATATATTTTGGGACCAAGAATATTGATTTTGTGGTTTTGTTTGTTGGCTTGTTTTGTTTTATAAGGAGCTCTTTGATTTTCTTCTTGAAACTTGTCATGTTAGAGATTCTCTTTATTTACATTGCTGTTACTTTCTTATTATTAATTCTACATAATAAATTTCTTAATTTACGTCTGTCCATCAGGTTCAATAACTTTTTTCCTGATATATTCTGGGTGAAACACAAATTGGTTATCCTTTATCTTTCATATCAGATTTAGAAAGCTCCTAAGAGTAGTTGACTATATTCTTGTGTCATTACTTCTTTTCATTCTAAAACAACAAGCATCCCCATGTGGCCTTTTTGATTATTTCACCTAATGAGAACAGAAACATTATGAAGCAAGAGTTGAATAAAAAGTGCTCCAGGCCTGTTCGTGCTATTATGCCTAAGCATGGGTTAGATATTATCATCTATTTTGACTTCTAATGATAAGTAGTAAATATTCATATTCCATATACTCAATTGTTATATTTTAGGTCTGGTTAGCTAACTGCAGAAGTTGAGAAAACATACTAAATAGCATGAAAAGCATTGTGTGTGAATAAAGCATCTCCATTTTGGCTGCCTTTTGTTTTCCTCAATTACTTTTATCTTAAGCCTTCATTACATAAATGGTGGATATATGTTAGCTCATGAAATAAAGCAGATTTCCCCCATGAAAGGTACCAAGTGCTATGAAATGTACTGGAGGTTAATTGAATCTCCATCGAATAAAAAGAGTCCTGGAGCGTGCATTGGGCATCCTAGTCTTTCCAGCAAGATTCCTCCTTGCTTCTAATTTTAATTTCTAAAAATAATTTAATGCAGTTTTATTAATACTATACATTATTGTATAGTTTATCACTATTTTTCAAAAGCAGGTATACTTAAGAATTCTTTAAGAGGTCTTTGAAAACATATTAATAAGATTGTTTTCTATCTTGTATCAGTTGGAAATCCAAAAACGTGTCACATTATGATTTGTTACCAAGAGATACTTAACTGCCAGTTTTCTGCTCCCTTTTAGAGAATAAAGAATGCTCTGTAGCTTTCTCTTATTATGCGTGATAGATGAAAGAAAACAGTGAATGCAAAAGGCAAAGGCAAAGGTAGATCTTTGTATAGCACTTTGGCGCCACCATGTGATCAAAATATGGTACTGTCAAAACTACCTTGAGACACTAATTTTCAAATTCCACTTGCATACTCAATTTTTGCTCCATTTCCTTACTAAAATAGTCATTCCTGTTATCCTTGAAAAGGTGAAATTTTATTATAAAGCAAGTCAAAAGAACTTTAACAGTGGATTTAACTAACATTCAATTTCATCAAGAGAGCACCTATGTATTTCTCTTTTAAAAATTCAATATGAATGCCTATTTCATCCTGAAAATATCTGATTTGCAATGTTCAGTTAAGAATTTCCCATTTAAGTATTTTTTCCATAACAGGATATATGCCTTAATTAAATGATTAAATTTTAGTTGGGTTTTAACTTAATTCACAACTTCAGACACATATATCTATGTTCTAAACAAAAGGCATCATCTTTATAACTTTTTTAATTTTTGCAAGAATTAATATAGAAATATATGAAGTAGGTACTTTTTTGATTTGTTTTGTTTTGGGGCCACACCTGGTGATGCTCAGGGTTTTTTATGTTACTCCTGAGTATGTGTTCAAATATAGCTTCTGGCTTGGGGGACCATATGGGATGCTGGGGGATCGAACCATGATCAGGTCAGCCTTGTGCAAGGCAAACACCCTACCACTGCGCCACCACTCCGGCCCCTTTACTAAAAATTATACAGACACTAATAGTTATTCCTCTTGACAATCATTTGAGACAACTTACTATCATAACCACTATTTTCACATCATCTTCCCAGGTAAAATTTTCTGCAAAAACTACTCTTGCCAACAGTTAAAACTGCTGTTTATACAATCACCATGCAACTTCTGCATGCTCTCTCTCTTATCACTGTTTTTGGCAGTCTACAGAAACAACCCAGTTAGCTGACCCAATTAGGTTAATCACAGTCAATATTATTAGCCACAGTGTAATTATGTTTTCAGTTAAATTGTGGTTCCTTTTCTCCAAAAATATTTCTAATGCATCAAGGGTGCATACTTCAATTCATTGGAAATTTTATACTTCTCCCTTTTGATGCTATTGACATAACCAACATAAACTCCTACCTCAAGATCATACGAAACAATTCTGCACTATGGGAAGTAATAACCCTGAGACTGATCTCCTATAAAGACAGAAATAGGATGCCTGCTTCCAGAAGATTACCATATTTCTTATTCTTTTTCTTTCACTTTCTTTGTCTTTTTTTCTTTCTCTTCTTTCTTTTTCTTTCATTCTCTCTTCTTTTTTCCTTTCTCTTTCTTTCTTTCTTTCTTTCTTTCTTTCTTTCTTTCTTTCTTTCTTTCTTTCTTTCTTTCTTTCTTTCTTTCTTTCTCTCTTCCTCCATACCTCTCTCCCTGTCTCCCTCTCTTCCTTCCTTCCTTCCTTCCTTCCTTCCTTCCTTCCTTCCTTCCTTCCTTCCTTCCTTCCTTCCTTCCTTCCTTCTTTTTTCCTCCCTTCCTTCCTTCATTTTTTAGTGTCACAAATTGCAGTACTCAGAAATGACTCCTGGCTATGCACGCAAATACCACTCCTGGAAAGACTCAGGATTTCATATGTTGCGTATAATTGAACTCATGTTAGCTGTGTGCAAAGCAAATGCCCTATTCTTTGTACTCTTGCTCCAACCAAAACATCCATATTACTATTGGAAAATCCCAAAAGTAATAGTAATAGTGCTACCATGTTAATATTTTGTCACAGTCAAGACAAACGCCCTACCGCTATGCTATCTCTCCGGCCCATATGGACTTAATTTTTAATATAATGTTTCATATAGTAATTTCTTCATACTTTACAATTTAGGAAATTTTTATGTATTTGGAAATACTAGTTTCTAAATTTCAAAGTGACTTTTATGACAGTTCTTTGCTTTGTGCTATTCAGTGTGTCCTTGACTTAAAGAAATTATCTCTTTTAAAAAATTGTGACAACACACAGCAGTAATTAAGACTAAATACTGGATCTTGGGGTCTGGGTTCACTTTTGGTGGGACTCAGGAATGCACATGAAGTACCAGGGAACCAATCCCAATTGGTCACATGCAAGGCTTTACCCTCTGTACTATATTGAACAGGCTCCTTTATCTTTTTAATCTTTCTCTACCTTATGGTGTATAATAATGTATATATGGTGTATAATAACGTCTCAGTTTAATGAGACACTTATACATTTATAGATCTAATTTAAATTACTCCCTACTTAATTACTCTAGAACTTCAGATAGATTACTTAACTTTTTTGTGTAAAGTTTTTGATTTTCATTTTAAATGGAAAGAATGGGGCTAGTTAGATTGTATAGGGATTAAGGTGGTTGCATTGCAGGCAGTGACTTTGATTTGACCCTTGACAATAGATGGTCCACTGAATATCAATGGGAGTGATCTCTAACTTAGATTCTGGGAGATTCAGTTAATTATTACACATAAGATACTAAAAATCTTGGGGCTGGAGAGATAGCACAGTGGTAGGGCATTTGCCTTAGACGCAGAAGGGCAGTGGTTCGAATACTGGCATCCCATATGGTCCCCCAAACCTGTCAGGAGCAATTTCCTGTGCACTGTCAGGTGAGTGACCCCTGAGAGTTGCTGGGTGAGACCCCCAAAAAAACAAACAAACAAAAAAGAATCAGTGTTTGTCCATGGCAAATATTTAATGGCCTAACAACTAAAATTATAATTTTTAGTAAAAAGTAATTGAATTTTCTACCAAAATTTTGTGATTTTTTTTCTTTTTTCTTTTTTCTTTCTTTCTTTTTTTTTTTTTTTTTTTAGTTTTTGGGTCACACCCGGCAGCACTCAGGGGTCACTACTGGCTCTATTTTCAGAAATATCTCCAGGAAGGCTTGGGGGACCATATGGGATGCTGGGATTCGAACCAACGTCCTTCTGCATGCAAAGGAAACACCTTACCTTCATGCTATCTCTCCTGCCCCTAATTTTAACAAATTATTTCTTGAAAGAATTATTAGAAAGTTGAAGGTTCATAATTGTGTATTCTTAGAGAAATTTTTATTATTTTTGATGCTCATTAGTTTACTACAGGCTTTGTATTGAGGAATTACTCCTGGTGAACTCTGGGGACCATATTGGATGCCAAAGATTTAACCTGGATTAGCAGTGTGTTGGTAAGCACTTTACTGGTTGTGTTATTGCTCCTGTCTCCAGACGTTTGGCTTTTATATTTGTTCTATTTCCAAACAAGAATATCCAGTTAAAATTGATTTTTTCAAAAATACCATTTTTAGTTCTTATGAAAATTGAGACTTTGCTTTTGAGACTTTGCTTTTGACGGGAATTCTGTAAGACAAGCATAACTCTAACTCTGCCCATGTAAAATATTTTATATTGTAATTCTGTTTGCTTACGCATTTTATATATTCAGGTATCTGATTAACTTCTTTGCCTAAAGAAACTCATAAGCCACTTAATGTTTTCAAGAGCTTCTAAAATCCATGAACTCGGATTACAAGTAAACACATTTTGCAATCACCTTTAAAGGAAAGAGTGAGCATAATCCATTTCTCACAGTGAATTTTACTACCATAACTAAATTATATTTACTGGCAATACAAGCAATTTACATGCAGTGGCAATCCTTCATTCTTTGTACGATGTCCCTAAGGATTCATGAAAATACATTTTCAAACAACGTCCGCAATGCTCTTAGGAGCATATTGAGAAGAGTTTGTCTTACTCTTTTTATCCCTTGTTTATTCATGGATCATTCAAATGATTAGTTTTAATTTTCTCTTTGGACTAAATCACACAAAGTCATCCTCCCAAGAAGCACAAAATCATATATTTTCTAAAAGTTTTCATATTATAATTAAAAACAGAAAAGAAAATTAGTTTCCTTAAATTAAACAATCACAGTTACACAAAAGGAATATTAAAGTATATTAATTTTTAAAGTCCTGATGTTTTTCCCTTCTAGAATTAGACAAGATAATAGATCTATTTTATTTTTTACAGTCACCTTGCAAAGAAGGTATTAACTCCTTATTGAGTTTTATAAAATGCATTAGTGATATATGGTGCTATCGTATAGCACCATGTAAGCCACTAGCACAGCCTACAAATTGGAGAAAAATGACATAGAAAAGTTAATAAAACTTAACTATGGGTACTTCATGTGATTTTGTGACATTTTCCTTTCTGTTTACTGACTTAAACAGGTATTCAAAATGTAAATATAAGGGCAACCTCATGGAACACTTTGATTCTGTTTTTTATATATCAGGTAACATTATTCTTATGTTTCACAAGTAAAGCCAGTATCATTATGTCCTATCATTTCAAAAATAACCACAGGACCAGAATTCATAAGACAAAAATTATAAGATATAATAAATGAATTTGACAACTGGAAAAAACATACCTTAGTAGACATCATCTGCATGCCAAAGAGAGTCAGAATTTGAGAAAACAAAAGTTCAGTGTTGGTTAGAAATTAGGTTAATATTAACATGAAGCAACTTAAAAATACACAAATATAAAATACAAAAACTTACACCCCAAAATTAGAATAGTAAATAAATTGAAAAATAATGAATAAAAAATGTGTTTTTAAATAAAATAAAATAAAATTGCTCACAAATACAAATTTTATGTTTTATGATAAGAATTCATCAAATTATTGGGAATATTAAGCCATTGTAGATGTAGCTTTGATGATAATTAATCTAACTATGCCTTCAAGTACATTATATATGTAGTATAGAGAACTATGCTATGTTTGATATAGAAAATTTACAATGATAGACATAGCACAAAACAAACAGAAGTGAAATGTGCCAATACAAAATACTTGACCATCTACTTAGAGTAGTAAGCATGAATTCAATGAATTAATTCATAGCTAATCAATTATTCCTCTATATTACAAATAAATCAAGTATTCATATAAATTGAAAATTTCTTATTAATTTAATGGGCATTAAAAAGGAAACACAGTAATTAAAATATTCATAAATAATTAGAAATTTTATGTGTGTTTTCATATAGGAGTTTGTGTATATAATACACTTATAAACATATATCTATGAATCTTATATAAGTTTGACTTTGTCTATTGTTTTATTGTATTGTTATAAAAGCTACAACTAGAGTGATGATCATATCAGCACTTACTTGGTACTTACACAGAAAAACTGGAATGTGTTTCTCTTTGGAATAAGAAAAGATATGGTCAAATGGAAAAAATGCACATTGGTATAATTTTCTATAAAAATAATTCTTGAAAGTTTTGTTATGTGCCATGTATAGAAATTTAAGAATATTTTATATGCTAAACCACACAAAAAATGAGAGTCCCTTGGATTATGGGCTGCTGAAGCAGCTGGAGGAGAAATTATGGGAGGAGAAATAATGAATTCAGGATGCCATAGCTTGTATAGATCCCAACCCCATAAATTCAGGTGTAAAGAAGTCACATAAGGCATAAATGTAACTATATTCCCGTTGGCAATCATACTTTTAAGCCATCTAGTACTTCCTCACAAAGATGAAGAAGCCATACTGCCTATTTTTTCCAAACCATAAGGTATCTCCTGTAGGTTCCAATTATGTGGACAATACCTTGTAGAGATAATGGAAACATCTGCACCTTTATTAATCATTCCTATAAATTGTTTGCCATTTAAATCTAAAGGCATTAATGGGTTCACTTTCTTATGTAAAATGTAAGTAAATGACACTAGGGGACCTGCCGAAGTAGCCAAAGGATTGGTGCTGCCAAAATCTTCAATCCTTGAGTGATGGTAGTGGCCAGACATGACAAATGGAATATGCAATGGCTTTACAATGGACTCTCCTTTTTAAAACATTTAGATAGTAGGAACTGTGATCACTATTATAAGTTCTAAATAGTTTGGATATATTAACCCCACATAAACATTAATACCTTTGATGGTTAGGCTGCTTTATCCTAAAAACGAACCTATTCTGCTTGGTAGTATTGGTCCTTTAGTACCTGAATGTAATTTATATGGGCATTGTGTCGGAGCTATAATAATATCATCTGAGCATTTTATGTCTAGGGCAGCACTTCCTGTGGTGGTGGGTTTCAAAGAATTAATGGGTTTTGCATGATATAGGGCCCCTGATTTTGTGGAGCCTCAGGTTGGCCATCTGCCCAGTTCCCTGACCTTTGCTAGTTGTTGGGACAGTCTTTTGCCCAATGATGCCCTTTATTACATATTGGGCATTGTCCAGGTGGTGCTCTCCAGAAGGTGGGTAAAAGGAGGGTTCTGTATTTCCTTACATAATTTCCAAACATCCTTCATTTGTAACATCTACCCCCGGCTTGTGAGGTCTGTGGCTGCCCCCTTTCCTATGTTCTTCCATACTCCTACAGAGCAATGATATCTTGCCCAGTGATTACCTCTGCAGATAGAGGGCAATGTTCATGTGGTGATCTTTAAAATGCATGTTTGGGTGGAGCTGCATAATTTTTACATGGACAACCTGGCCCACTAACCTGCTTCCTGCCCCAGTAGGTCTCAAGAGCATTTACAAGTGCTTGGTGAGAGATGGAGCCTATGTTACAGCAAGCCTTGATGTAGCCCATCACATCTTCCCTTTCTCTTATAGGCCATAGGATTGTTTGCAGTCATTATTTGCATTCTCCAAGGCTATCTGCTTAATCAAATGTTCTTGTATTTTCTTTCCTTTCAACTGCCTACCTCAGTTTGCCAATGAAGTAGACAAAAGGCTCTGAAAGGTTATTTTTAAAGCTATACTTAAACTATGCATCTACATCTATTTTTTCCCATTTAGCCAATGCTAGTTCTCTCACATTGGCTAAAACAGGCAGGGTATCCCGTTGTTTTAGCTTGTTCATATTTTCTTTCTTCCAGAAACATATTCAGAGTAATTTGGATCACAAACAATCTCCTACCAGATCTGCCTAGGTTGTATAATTTGGCTTTGGCCCCTTCGTTGAACCACATTTTCCACTGTAAATATTGTGAGGGACTCAGGCACACTTTGGCCAGTCTGGAAATCTTATGGGGTCCAAAGTGCATTCTTATCTCATCCTGACAGATATTATCTACAATAAGGAGAGGTGGGTCTATAAGTAGTATACACTTTCTTTAAGCTGCCCAATGAATTAAATTTTAGTCTTTGATATGAAGACAGTTCATGAGGTGACCTCAGCCTATTTTGGACAGTGTTGTCAGAATCTGAGTTTGAATATACACTAATTGGCTCATTGTCTTTGTTAGAGTTCCAGTCATGCCTTGTGAGATCTAGGCTTTTCCAAGTTGCCATTAGTCATGCTAACTATATTTTTTTTATTTTGTTTTGGCCCTGGTTTCAACTAGATAAACTGCTCTCCCTTGTGTTGGTACTTGCTCTGGATAATTTATTTGAGTAACATCTGAAAAATATAATTTAGATAGTAAAGGAGGAGGTATATTCACACTAGATAGTGGAAGAAGGCCACTAAAAAGCTATACTTAAACTATGCATCTACATCAACTTTTTCCCATTTGGCCAATGCTAGTTCTCTCACATAGGCTAAGACAGGCAGGGGGGTATCCTCTGATACCCTGAAGTGAGAGTGAAGTGAAGTGAAGTGAAAGTGGCTTTTGTTATGAAGTTTGGCTTAGTCTCTTTCTTCAGAGGAGTGGATCTGAAAGGAGCTGAAGGAGCAAAGTTATTCAGAACGTCAAGTATAATTTTGTTATTCTTTCTCAACATGAATTGAAGGTAAACTTTCCAGCAAAGCATCAATCCTATCAGGGCATCAATGGCAGCAACTCACTTTCCCTGTATATTGAATATTATTTCATTGTCAAATAACCAAGAAATAAACAAATATTTAAAGAAAAGTGGAATTAGGGCCTTGAGACATATAAGTATCATCCCCCATATCCATAGAGTATCTATATGAAGTAGCTAGAACATCATTTCTCACCTGTTCTGGGAGCTACTTGTACAAAAATCAGCTCCCTGCTGTTGTCACACAGGAATGACTCTAGTCAGACAGGGATTTTTTCAGAATAGGTTTTATAGAAAAAATAGGCAAGAAGCAGGACAGAATGCCTACAACAAAGTCATTCGGAAAATCCAGTCAGCTTCAACCAACAACCAACAACACAACCACCAATATCAACCACAGCAACATCAACCACAGCAACATCAACTCTTCAACAATTCTTCAGCTTGGGTTCTTATCCTCATGAGCTACTCTTCTCAATTAGATACAGGAATCTCTTATTGGGAGGTTTCTTTGCTCTTACAAGGACAAACCTTTTATTGGGGAGCGATATCCAAGAATCACAATGATAAAAGTGGGACTAACTAGACAACAAAATAAAATAACAATGGATTATAGCTCCAAAGTAATATCAATAAGGCCCCAAGTGGGATACCCCTGCAACCTAGCTGAGTGAAAGAACTAACTCAGGCCTGTACCTCAAGTGCTAAAATCATGTGGCCTCATGAAGAGGAAGTTGATTGGATGATTGTAAGATAATCTCTCATCCTCATAAACTCCCCTGAGACCTCCCTTGCACAGCAAAGACTGACAGTGACATAGGAAACAAGCCCTTGAGATTGTAGAAGGAACCATAGAAAAGCAGTGAAAAACTCCACCATGACTTGTGAATAAAGACTGAAAACCTGTAGAACTAATCAGTTTTTGTCCCCTATATAATCTATCTGAAATGGATTTAAGAGTGGAAATGCTTCTGATGCTCAACAAGCACAAACAATGGAACTTACTACCAATAAAATTCAAGAGGAGATGAAAGCAGAAATGAAAAATATAAAAACATAACTGATACAACTAAAAAACTTAGTAACCTAAATGAAAAGTTCACTAACAAATGCTGAGGACTGAATCTGTGAGCTGAAGATGGAGTACAGAGAACCTCAACAAAAGAACATGGGAAATAATTATAAAAAAAAAGATGGAAACAATTATTTAAAAAAAAGAAAAGAAAACTTAGTGATAGGGGCTGAGCAATGATGCAGAGGTAGGGCATTTGCCTTGCATGTAGCTGACCCAGGATGGATCTTGTACAACCCCTGGCGTTCCATATGGTCCCCAAAGCCAGAGTGATTTCTGAGTGCATAGCTACGAGTAACCCATGAGCATCACTGGCTGTGGCCCAAAAGAAAAAAATCCCTTCCCGGAAAAAAAAAAAAACTTAAGGATAAATTAAATAGAAAGATAAGAATCATGAGAATCTCAGAGAGCCAGGAAGAAATCTCCTATTAAGAATCAATAGTCAATAGTCAAAAATATTATTATTGAGAAATCCACAAAGCTGCAGAATAAATGCCCCCACATACAGAATGCTTTAAGAATACCAGCTAGGTACAGTGTTCAGCAACCTGTGGCTCACGAACCACATGTGGCTCTTTACACTTTTAATTTGGCTCTTCTGTGTGCCGGGCGGCTGCTCCAGGAGTCAGGACTCTGCTCCTAGCCTCTGTCAGTGCACTCCCTGTGTGGCTCTCAAAATAAATTTCAATCGTGGTTTTGGCGAGATTGGGCTCAGTTGAAAAAAAAAGGTTGCCGACCACTCGTAGGAGAACCAAAGGAAAGCATTCCAACTCACAGTGATGTAAAACATAAGAAAAAGATAGAATACTGAAAGCAGCAAGATCAAAAGGAAATATTTTATGCAAAGAGCATCCTTGAGATTTAAAGAAGATTTATTACAAGCAACATTCAGACCTTAAAGAAGTTTGAGACATAGTGAAATAGTGAATAAAAATGAATATTTTACCAAGAATATTTAACCCAGCCAGATTCTCATTCAGGTTTGAAGAAACAATGCACAGCTTGATAAACAGCAGCTCAGGAACATTTTTACAAAATCAAATTAAAATTTGATTGAATATTTCAACACTGCTCTATCACCTATTACTAGATCAACACAGCAAGAAATTATTTGGAAGGAAGAAATAGAGAGGGAGATTAGTTGAATATAGGAGTTTTTGTTTCCAAGAGCTGAAACACATTTTTATCCTATGCATAGGGGACGTTCTCTGAGATAGATTACATGCTAAGCCACAAAACATTTCCATAAAATCAAGAGGATAGAAATTGTATTCACTATTTTCTTAGACAATGATACACTGGTACAGAGAAATTACTTTAATACTAGAATGTGGTGTACCCTAAGACCCACCCATTTCTGGGAGGGGTCTTAACCGGATAATAGGTGTGACTCTACCTGCAAGACCTCCCATTCCTGGGAGGGGTCGGGAAAAAGTTAGATAAGCCTGGGACGAAAGGGATTCGCCCCTTTTTGCCCTTTTGCCGTTTCTCTCTTGGCCCGGCTTGGCTTCCTGGCTTTTGGATCTTTGGGCCGCATGGAGCCCAAAGGGAAGATGGCTAACAGGAGATAAGATGCAGGGCTAGCAAAATATTGCTGAATGCTTGAAAGGTTGACATAGGCCACACACCTGTGGTGGCAAGGGCATGAATAAAGATGATTCTTCCTGATGGCTGCGTGTGAGTGAGTAATTTCACCTGGGCCTGGAACTCGCCGGCTGCATGGAGGTTGCAGAGCCACGTGGGCTGGATGGCATCCTTCACCATCCAGCCCCATCGTTAATTATTTAATGCAACATCTGGCGCTCCGAACTTTGACCTGAATCCTGGACCCAAGAAACCAGCAACAATGGTAATATTTCTGCTTTTCAGTTTCATTTTGGCTCTTTTCGGGTGCACTAAGCCCAAAACACTGGGCCAGGTGCAGCCATGTTCAAACATGGCCGTGACCCCTTCTAGGGAAAGAAGGGCAATTGAAAAAAAAGAGGTGAAAGCTTGCATCACCTCCAGCCCAGGCCCAAAACTAAAACTTTGTTACAAGAAACAAAAACCTGGGCCTCTTCAAAAACTTATTAAAAGTCTAAATTGGAAACGCAGGAGAAAAAAGACTGTATTAAAAATGGACTGATTTTCTGAGAATGACCTTTGGCTTGAATTTGAATTTCGACTTTGGAAATTTCGAACTGAACTTTTAGTTTAAATCACTTGGAACTCTGAACATCCAAAGTGCTCCCAGAGGGGAAAAAAGGCAGCGGTGAAGCCCCTGCGGCAAAAAGCTCCAAGCGGCAAGCTCCAAGCAGCTCGGCTCGGCTGGGATCTCGGCTGGAATCGGCTTGGCTGGGCTCAGTTTGGCCCGAAAAAGCGAAAAACCTGAAATCCACCCTCCAGCGAACCGGCAGCGGGCAGCAAAACCGGTAACCTCATGGTCTACAAAACCGTCTGCGGGGTCTGAAACTGAAAGGAAGCCACGTGGTGAAATCAGCGTGGGACAAAACAACATCTGAACTTTAAAAGTTTAAAGAAGCCACGTGGTGAAATCAGCATGAAACAAATTAATCATCTGAACTATGGTTTTAGGTGTAAAAAATTAGTGGGTCGTTATATTTTACTCATAGTTGGTAATGGGATAAGTTTTACTTAGTTAATAGTTAAAAAATAAAAATAAAAGGAAAGTAATTCAGTTTAGCTCATTTAAACATCTAATTTCTAACCACCTGCATCTTTGTCTTAAGTCATTTTCTTTATAATTTAAATGTGTTTTGTTGTCTTTCAGAGTTAATATTTTCAATTGCAAAATGTTTTACTGTGTATTTTAATGTACTTAGCCTGTTTTTAAAATGTATGTTATGCATGTATGCTAAAGTACTTGTGTATAGGAAAAATATAGGAACAGTGAAGTTCCCCCAATATAGTTTAAAAATATAGGAACATGAAAGTTCCGAAATAGTGCTTGGTAAAAAAGCATTAATAGAATTTTAGGTTAGGTGTAAAGTATATTTTGCAAATGATATGTTTTTGAAAAGGGCTGGTATATTAATTTTCACTTTATTACGTTGGCGCATGAAAATATTTAAAAAAGGGGGAAATGTGGTGTACCCTAAGACCCACCCATTTCTGGGAGGGGTCTTAACCGGATAATAGGTGTGACCCTACCTGCAAGACCTCCCATTCCTGGGAGGGGTCGGGAAAAAGTTAGATAAGCCTGGGACGAAAGGGATTCGCCCCTTTTTGCCCTTTTGCCGTTTCTCTCTTGGCCCGGCTTGGCTTCCTGGCTTTTGGATCTTTGGGCCGCATGGAGCCCAAAGGAAAGATGGCTAACAGGAGATAAGATGCAGGGCTAGCAAAATATTGCTGAATGCTTGAAAGGTTGACATAGGCCACACACCTGTGGTGGCAAGGGCATGAATAAAGATGATTCTTCCTGATGGCTGCGTGTGAGTGAGTAATTTCACCTGGGCCTGGAACTCGCCGGCTGCATGGAGGTTGCAGAGCCACGTGGGCTGGATGGCATCCTCCACCATCCAGCCCCATCGTTATTTATTTAACACAACACTAGAAAAGTAAATAGCTCACTATTTAACAACCAGTTGGTCAGAGAGGAGATTGAAGAGTAAAACAAAAAATTCCTGAAAACAAATGAGAATGAAGATATGGAATAAAGACAGACCCTCTTTATAAATAAATAAATGGAATAGACTTAAAATGGAATATTCTGAGACTAACCCTCAAAGATAAGTCAATAATTAATCTTTGAGAAAGAGACAAAAATTAAAAATGGAACAAGGAAAGACTTCAACAAGAGTTGTCAGGACAACTGGTCAGCTAGGTGCCAAAAAAGTGAACTCAGACCTCTCTTTAATACCATGCACAAAAATCAAATAAAAATGTATTATTTTATGCATTCATAATATGTGCAAATATGATACAGTTCATGAAATTATAAGATATAGAGAAAAAACAGGCAACTAACTCTAATCACAGAACGGGATAAACTATTTACCCAATACTCAGCTGACAACAGGTTAATATCTAAGCTGCTGGTAAAGCTCAGCAAGGACTAAAACATTTAACCCCATCCAAAATGGAAGAAGAAATGAACAAATTTTTTTTTTCAAAGGAGAAATAAAAATGGCCAAAAGGCACAAGAAAATATGCTCCACATCAATAATCATCATGGAAATTCAAATCAAAACAACAATGAAATATTAGCTTCCACTACAAAGACTGGCACACATCACAAAGAACAAGAACAACCAATGAGGGGCCAGAGCAGTGGTGCAAGCAGCAAGGCATCTGCCTTACATGCACTAGCCTAGGACAGACCTTGTTCAATGTTCTGGAGTCTCATTTGGTTCCCCAAGTCAGGAGCTATTTATGAATAATAGCCAGGAGTAACCCCGCTGAGTGTCACTGGGTGTGGCTCAAAAATCAAAACAAACAAACAAACAAACAAACAAAAAATAACCAATGTTGGTGCAAATGCAGTGAAAAAAAAAAGGGACCCTAATTCACTGCTGGTGGAAATGTAGACTGCTCTAGTCTTTTGGGAAAATGATGTAGAAATTCCTTTAAAAACTAAATATTGAGACCTTATATGATCCAGAACTACCATACTCCTGGAAATAAAACTCAGGGGTCCCGTAACACAGTGCAGTAAAGGTATCTGTACAACTATGTTCATTGTAGCATGATTCATAATAGCTAGACTCTGCCTGAGAGTAGATGGGTGGCTAAAGAAAGCGTGGTATATCTACACCAGGGGTCTCAAACTCGCTGCCCGCAGGGCGGTTGCGGCCCTCCGTACAACATTTTGTGGCCCGCGGCCGGCCTTCAAATATCACAGTATTCGCGATTATTCGCTTACCGAATAATCGCAATAAAAATCGCATTAGTAAGAAAAAATAGCATTAAACATTCGCATACCCCAAGCAGTTCCGTTCGGGGTATGCGAATGTTTAATGCTATTATTGACAATTTTTTTTTACTAATGCGATTTTTTATTGCGAATATTTGGTAAGCGAAATCCCTTATGCAGCCCTGCCTCACCCCGACTTTGCCTCCTATGGCCCCCAGGTAAATTGAGTTTGAGACCCCTGTTCTACACAGAGGAATACTATGGATCTATTGGGGGAAATGCAGTCAGGAAATTTGTTTCTATGTGCATGGATATGGAGAGTATCATGCCTAGTGAAATGAGTCCAAGGGAGAGAGATAGATATAAAATTATCACAATTATTTGTGTGATTAAAAAAGATATAGTATGGTAATAATACCCAGGACAATAGACAACGTTCATGGTAGGAAGCTTACCACATATAAAGAAGCAAATGAAGTTAGGAAAGAGCATTATGCCCTGTTATTGCAGTCCATCATGCCCATTATGATGATGATCTATGGAAATAATCACTCCAGACAAGAGTGGAATTAAAGTGATATGCAATATACTCCTTCAGTAACAATATTGCAAATCATATTTCCTTAAAAAAGGAAGAGAGAGAGAGAGAAAGGAAAAGAGAAAGAGAAAGGGATATTGGTGGAGGGAAATGTGTATGGGTAAGGAATTTGAACTTTGTATGTCTGAAAGTCTATCATGAACAACTTTGGAACTTTTTCTCATGATGATTTAATTAGAAATCTATTATTAAAAACAAAAAATGTTTGTTCAATGATCTTGTGGCCAATTTTCTTAATAGATGATAAGTAGTTGAAAATATTTTTATGTAATGTCACATGACAATTTCTCATGTCAACAGACCTACTGTCTTAGACTAAAAAATTATGTAATACACTTTATATTCACCTGAGAATTGAAACTTTAGTGCTCTTCACTTTCCTTATTTAAAATATTTAGACAACAATCAAGGTGTTTAAATAAAGATATTAATAAAAAAGAATATAAAAATATTCAAATGTCAAAGCATTAGTATAGTGAATAATGTATTTGTCTTGCATTTATATAGCTGTCCTGGATTTGATCCCAAAAAAACCCATATGCTTCTCAAGTACTACAAAGAACCATCACTGAATGCAGAGCCAGGACTAAGTCCTGAGCACAGCCTATTGTGGCCCCCAAATAAACAAACAAACATGTTTTAAGAAAAAGAAATAAAATATTTATTGGACAGTAATATTTATTCCCATAGGAAAATGTATGAAAGGAAAAGCCTTTGGAATAACTATATCCTACTCAAGTAAAACATTGCTATCATCATAAAGTTTGAAGCCTTTTAAATCTTTTATTAGTTTATTCAAAATAATTTTCCAATATTCAAAATATCCTTATTTTTATCTAAAAATAATCTGATTGTGAAACATCATTCCTACAGACACAACTACAAAATTTTAGACCATCAACCACTTCCTCTATTAACATTTTGTAGTTAGTAGCTTGAGTCAAGGAATTGTTCATATTTTAGCTGCACAAATTATAAACACTTAAAACTAAGTTGTTGAGACTCAGTGTCCTCATGTTTAGAGTTTTGAGTTATGCCACCAAATATACTGGCATAAAATTATTGTTCATCAAGATAATAAATTAAGGTACCAGTCAAACATACCATCTAAGACACAACTATTATGCATTAATATGAACCTAGGAAGAGAAATAAATCCTTGTAGGGTGATGAAGCATTTTGTTTGTTTGTTTTGGGGTCTTACCCAGAGACGCTCAGTGGGTTACTCCTGGCTCTGTGCTCAGAAATCGCTCTTGGCTTGGGTGGCCATATGGGACGCCGGGATTTAACAATTATCCGTTCTAGGCTACCTCAGGCAAGGCAGACGCCTTACCTCTTGTGCCATCGTTCCGGCCCCATGATGATGCATTTTTTTTTTTTTTTTTTTTTGGTTTTTGGGCCACACCCGGCAGTGCTCAGGGGTTACTCCTGGCTGTCTGCTCAGAAATAGCTCCTGGCAGGCACGGGGGACCATATGGGACACCGGGATTTGAACCAACCACCTTTGGTCCTGGATCGGCTGTTTGCAAGGCAAATGCCGCTGTGCTATCTCTCCGGGCCCATGATGATGCATTTTTTAAGTTTCTCTCTGTAAAATTAATTTACGATAACCCCTAGTCTATAGTCTCTCTAGTAAGAGCACTTTTTTTTTTTTTTTTTTGGTTTTTGGGCCACACCCGGTGATGCTCAGGGGTTACTCCTGGCTATGCGCTCAGAAGTCGCTCCTGGCTTGGGGGACCATATGGGACGCCGGGGGATCGAACCGCGGTCCGTCCTAGGCTAGCGCAGGCAAGGCAGGCACCTTACCTCTAGCACCACCGCCCGGCCCCTAGTAAGAGCACTTTTAAGTCAATGTGTCTGGCACATAGAATAGACTCAGTAAGCGCTTGTTCATTGTGTAGAAAGCACTATTAAAACGTTGGTTTCTCTCTGTGCTCTAATTTATATTAAGTTATAAATTAAAGTCACAGATAACTCTAAGCAGCACACATTTCTTGTTTATGATTGTTTTTATAATTTTTATGTATCTGAAGATACATGAAGATAAATTTCTTCTTGAGAAGGATAGTTTTGAGATATTAGTTTGCACCTCATCCCCTTATCCCTCCTGATAGATGCTTGCGCTAGACTTTAAATATCCTTCACATTAGTTTGGTTAACTTATTTTGGGTTAATTTATATATTCTTTGGTGTTTGTAAACAGAAGGAGTCTTATCTGTCATATAGCTCCACCTGGTGATTTCTACTGAAAGATGAGAAATCAGAAGGTATTAACCAGGATGTGAGGTGTATAACCAGGATATCAGATTTCCTTCTCTATGTTTCTTTTTATTTGTACTTTTTTTTTGAAATGTCCACAAACAGATGGCAAAGATAAAGTGGCCCAGGTATCTTAGCATGTTCTCACCTTAGGGAATCAACAGTTTTCTCATGCATGTCTTTGAAGAATGATAGACTACATATCTATAAAACTGCATTGGAAAGGAAGAGTCTCTGCTATGTTTGCTTTCCATGTTTGCTGTTTCAGTATATTTTTTATATAGATACCTGATAGACAAAAGATGTTTCAACAATACTTAATATATAGGCATAAGTATATTGCTTTAAGTAGAATTCTAAAAAAAACTCCACTTGAACATACTTATACGCAAATCTTCCTAAGATGTGTAATTATATATAATTAAACAATATTTACTAAATTGACTAAATTTTCTAGTCCCAAGTCTGTTATTCTTTTTAGTTATGCTTTTCCTCCTGTGAGTTTCTGTTCCCCGTATGTAAAAAGTATTCAATAGCCATTTAAAAGGCTTTAAAAGGTATTTAAAATGTATTGGCTTTAAAAATATATAGGTTTCCCTGCTATCATATTAAAAATAACTTTGGAAAAATAGCAAAATGAGAACTTAGTACATTTTTTGCTTTTTTGTTTGATTTCTTGTTTCATTTATTTTTAAATAATATCTATTTAGGCACCATGATTACAAATATGTTTGTAGTTGGGTTTTGGTTATAGAAAAGAATACCCCCTTCACTATTTCTTTTTTAGACTATCACTGACATTTCTCTTGCTTACTATTGGCTCTGCATACAGGGATCTGTCCTGATGATGTGCAGGGTACCATATGTGGTGCCAGGAATAGAACTGGGATCAATCACATACAAGACAAAAGCACAGACATCATCACTGTCAATCTACCCCCTTAGTACTTTTATTTATTATTATATTACACATAACAGTGTTCAGGTAAATTTATGTTCTACCTTATTCCAGAGAATTTTAACTTTATTTTCAACAAAACTTTTATAGGGTTACATTAAGTTTGGTTATTCAGTTTCAACAATCTATTTTATTTCTTAGTCATGTATTCTATAAGTCTTTACAATAGACCTTTCATAAAGTATACAACTTTTGTCAAATAAATTTAAATACTGAATATAATTTTAATTGCTTCAGTTCTGCTAATTTAGACTCTAATTGTTGATAGCTCCATTGATGTGAAGCAAGTGAACTTAAAAGTGTAAGTTTTAAATTAAAATTTATCATCTATGATACAACTATTAGGAATATGCAACATTAATTAGAAAATAGGAGGAATAATAGGATGGATTAAGTACTTTTACTTTAAGATTCATTTCAAGATTTAATATTCAATTTACTTGATCCCTGGCCTATAACCTCTCCAGTAAGAAAATGTTCAAGTCAAAGAAATTATATGTGTAAACACATTATCATTATTAATATAAATAATATAATTTAAATATTTGAAATAATATTCGAAATGCAAGACAATGATATAATACAGTGGGTAAGGCACTTGTCTTGTAGTAACTGACACAGGTTCTCTCTTATGAAAATAGGATCCCTGAGTTCCAACAGGATTGCCCTCAAATATAGAGCCAGGAGTTAGCCTTGACATAGATGTGGGAGTCAGAGGGAGAGAGATAGACCAGAAAAGCCTTACTCATGAGTGGGATTTAAGAAAAATGAAAGATAGGATGGTAATAATACACAGAGACAACAGAGATGAGGTTTGGAATGACTAGCCCATGATATGAAGCTTACCACAAAGATTGGTGAATGCAATTAGATAAACAACTACACCAACAACTATCAAGATATTGTTAGTAAGTGAAATAAAAAGAATGCCTGTCTAGAAGATAGGTAGGGTTAGGAGAAGAGAGAGATGGGGGCATTGGTGATGGGAAGGTTAAAGTGGGACGGGAGGGTGTACTTTTTATGAATTAAATCCAACTACAGTGACATCAGTGTACTTTCTGACACCCTAGAGAAACAAGTAAAAATCACATCCAAAAAGGTGTCTTAGAAAAAGGGCATGTTTGGGGCCAGTGAGGTGGCGCTAGAGGTAAGGTGTCTGCCTTGCAAGCGCTAGCCAAGGAAGGACCAATGTTCAATCCCCCGGCGTCCCATATGGTTCCCCCAAGCCAGAGGCAATTTCTGAGCGCTTAGCGAGGAGTAACCCCTGAGCATCAAACGGGTTTGCCCCCCCCCCAAAAAAAAAAGAAAAGGGGCATGTTCAAATTTCATTCTAGGAAGAATGTGAAAGTGCTTTATTTGATTCAAATAAAGATGTGATTTACAAAGCGATTGGTATTTCAGTTTTAGGAATCTAGTATTTAATCACTAATCCTACCACCAGAGTCTCCCTACACCATTGTTCTCAGATCCAAGGGTTTCAAACTCGCGGCCCGCGGGCCATTTGCGGCCCCCTGTACAACATTTTGTGGCCCTGCCCTAGAGGAATCTTTTTTTGTTTTGTTTTGTTTTAGTTGTTTGGGTCACACCCCTCAATGTTCAAGACTTACTACTGACTTTGCACTCAAGGATCACCCCGACTTTGCCTCCTGCGGCCCCCAGGTAAATTGATCCTGTCTTCTACATCGACAGGCATATCACATCACAGCTTAGATATCATGTTTTCAGTATTGTTGAGTTATTACTTTGGATATATTTGTATGCCACTTTGCCACATCACCAGTCTAATTGAATCACCAAACCTGTTCCTCTTTGCTTCCTTTTCTCATCTTCTGCTGCTCCTATAGTGTTTTCCCCCTTCTCTTTATTTTATCTCCAAAAGCTCTGGGGTCAAGGGTGATCTACATATTCTCCATTTGCTACATCACATTTTCTCATCCAGTTTCTCTATACCTCAAAAAAGTGAGATCACAGATCATCCTGTTTGTCTTTCTTCTGGCTTACCACACTCATCATGAGATCTAGTTCCTATAGTTATAACTTGGAAGATCGTATGAAATGCTGGAGATCAAACCCAGATCAAGCACCCCTAAAAGCAAGCACTCTAATAACTGTGCTATCTCCCTGGCCCATTTTTTATACTGAAAGCATTATTTATTGAAAAATTTTAAGGAATATTTCTTTAATTCCACGATCAATGTAGTTCTCTTAACACCTAATAAACATTCCCTGTTTCCATTAACTAAATTACCCTGGCTTGTAAAAATCTAGATTCCTTGATTTGAGACCAAGTTTAAATTTATAATAGATACTGTAAATGGAAAAATTGGATGATTTTATTTTTCTTATAATTGTATAGTATTCTAATATATATCACCTCTTCATAATTCATTCATTTACTGTTTGACACAATGGTAGATACTTTTTAGAAATAAATCAGGGTCAACTGTGATCAGATTTACACATGATGGTATCATTTTCTGAAAAATAATGGCACTAAACAGAGAAAAGAGGAAAGGGTTTACTTAAGATGTGCATATACACAAATCTTATGAGTTTACTATTACATTATAGACAAATGCAGCATCTGTCTAATTTTCTTCATAATTACTTGAATTTTCCTCTTGAGTAATGCTACATAAAATGTCTTATGTTTAAAAATTGAATTTTAATGATAAACTAAAAGTTCTTTATAACTATAATATGCACATCTCATAAAATTATAATGAATGTGGGCTAACATATTTAAACATGCTTATGAATAAGGAACTTCCTCTGAGTTATATTTAATTTTAAATATTACACTCCGCAGTTTTAATATGCTGTTATATTTATTTTGTTATTTTTATTGTTTAAACATTGAAAGGGACCAAATGATCAATTAAAATTAATTTATTATATTATAGCGTTAAAGTTATTTTTATCTAATTATCATATATCACTATTATCCTAATTAAATTTTACAATATATCCCTTGGACTAGAGCAAGACAGTGTAGAAATTAATGCACTTAACTGTGTATGCAGCAGTTGATTCTGTATATCCCCTTCTCTGGTATTACCTATGGTCCTCTGGACACCAAAAATGATTCCTGAGTAGAGAGTCAGGAATAATCATTGAGAACAGTCAGGTGTGCCCCTTACCTACAAAAATATGATACTTAAAAAAGTACTTGGGGTGTAGTGAGATATATACATAAGCCTCGCAAGCTCCTCCCCTCAAAAGACAAAGTTTTCTATGCTGATAAATTTTGTCAGTATGAATAGGGATTTTATGAAGTTAATAAATCTCATAATTGATATTTTTAAAACTTTTTAGTTTTTCTGTTTAATATTGTATCACATCTAACAGTGTTCGGGGCTATCTTCCTGTACTCTGTACCCAGAAATTACTTTTTGCAGTGCTTGGATTAAGTGAGTGCTGCGGAGCAAACCCAAATTGGCCACATGCAAGGCAAGAGCACTGCCTGCTGTTCTACCTCTCTTGCCTCCAAACTTTTTACAATTTAAATATCTGTAGCATTCATATTAGTAAGTCTAAAATAATTAAATTTATAGTATCTTATAACTGAGATTACTATATCATTCTTTTTTGGAGAAATATAAAGGTAAAATTCTCAGTGTGAATGTTTTAATAATAGGGTACAGAATAGCATAGACTCAGAGATTATAATAGCTTGTAAAGGGATTCTTTTCTTATTATAATATGTTAAAAACACAAGAACAAAAAAATAAAGTATAAAGCACCGGTTAAAAATGCTGCCCCCAGAAATCTCTGGCTGAGCTAGCCTGAAATCACTGAAATCATACATTTATGTGTCTGCGATGATACAACTCTGCCTGACTTGCTAACTTATCTTCTGGTGGTTTTTCAGTAAAATTCTGAATGTATGTGTATATATAAAGAACATAAATTCCCTCTATTTTTGTTCTATTGCTTGATTCTGACCACACGATGGCAGTCTTACTTCACATCTCATTCACTTAGATTTTATTTTAAGGAAAGTCAATTCAGCATCAAGGATGACAGACTCTTGACTTTAAATTACAAAACTAAGATTATCTAAGTGGAGGGTCAGCGAAGAGAGACCCAAATAAGATGAGATAAAAGTGCTTAAGGATTTTATGCACAAAAGTGCCTCAGCATAAAGGATGTTAGGTATATTGGTGGTGGTGAGGAACCTGTTTATTTCTTTCTTTCTTTTTCTTTTTTTTTTTTTTTTGGTTTTTGGGTCACACCCGGCGGTGCTCAGGGGTTACTCCTGGCTGTCTGCTCAGAAATAGCTCCTGGCAGGCACGGGGGACCATACGGGACACCGGGATTCGAACCAACCACCTTTGGTCCTGGATCGGCTGCTTGCAAGGCAAACGCCGCTGTGCTATTTCTCCGGGCCCGGAACCTGTTTATTTCTAAAGCATACACTTCAACTCTATAATTAACATGTGAGCTAATACTGTAATAATTAACCTTAAAAATGACAAAATAGGAGCTGGACTAATAGGACAGTGGGTAAGGCATTTGCCTTGAGCATAACTGACCCAGGTTCAATCCCTGGCATCTTTTATCATCTCTAAGCAATAATTTCTGAGCACAGAGGTAGGAGTAACTCCTAAGCACTGCGAGTGAGGCCCACCTTACTGCCAAAAAAAAAAAAAAAAAAGACAGAATAAGTAATTCACTCATAAAGAAAAAGGAAAAAACATTCAGGTAAAGTTTACATGGTATAAATGTTAAACTCTCATAATTCCTTTGGGAATTATCATGTTCTGACTGACATAGAAAATCGAAATTAATTTCATAAATACAATTAATTGCAGATTATCTCCAATGAAAATTTAGGTTTCAAAAAGTTAAGTAAGTTACTTTGATATTAATAGCTCTTAAATATCCTGGAAATTGTTTATATATACTTATACATACATTTATCAGATCTTAATTTCAGTGATTTGAGTAAAACTATATTTTGAATGTGTTTAAGAAGCAACTTCTGAGCATAGCGCCAGGAGTAAGCCCTGAGCACTACTGGGTGGTGACCCAAAAACCAAAAAAAAAAAAAAAAAAAAAAAAGAAAGAAGCAACTGATTGTGCAAAGCATATTTTCAAATTTTATTGAGTTAATGTGTGTTTCTAACCTATTTCAGTGTAACACATGAGATTCTTAGTCTTTTACTTTTAATTCATAATTTTTAGAAAGATCATAATAGTATTTAAATGCATTACTATTACTTATTCTGCTACTCATGCCAACTGATAATACATATTATAATAAATTAGTATAATTGTTATAAATGATGGTTTTAAATTATTATAGTTATTCATTATAAAACTCATACTGATTCTGGCTAAACCAATGTTTGGGACCTTTTATAATCTTGAAATTTATTATACTAGTCTAGTTCAATGCATTTTATTTTTCTGGACAATACAGCCCTTTTTAATGATCATTTGAGAGAGTGTAATACTTACATACTTATCTGCTCATAATCTTGGCCACTAAAATTCCTAGCACAGGTGAAATATTTGTGTTACAGCATTGGGCAAAAGAAGTCACGAGGGCTGGAGAGATAGCATGGCCCCCTGAACCTGTCAGGAGCAATTTCTGAGCATAGTGCCAGGAGTAAGCCCTGAGCACTACTGGGTGGTGACCCAAAAACCAAAAAAAAAAAAAGTCTGAGAAAAGCCTCAGTAGCAATAAATATTGGTTCTTAATCTTATTCTTTCCACTGTTCTCCAGGAAGTAATGCTGTTGACAATTTATAATCTTTAGTTTTCTTTCATATGGTCTCTTATATATCATTTCTTTCTTCCTGCAAAATTGTGCTCCCCTAAGTTTCTTTATTACATTTTGAGTATCTTTCTAACTGCATTCTGAATAAATGTAATTATTTCATGACATATATTTTCTATAAGCTTAAATCTTATCACTAATATTTAATAAAGGCATGATCATCCCCTTTTATTTGTTAAATATAGTAACTTGATTCCATTCCCTGATTCTCCTTTCATGGTAATACACATATTCAGATCCACTGCTTCAGCATACTTTATCAATTTTATTTCAAATGAAATAACCCCTAAGTTTTATAAAATAAATTTTCTTCTGTATATATTATGTCATATTATGACTATAATTTTTCACTTGAAATTTTGTGCTATAAAATCTTAATAATAAGCTTCTTTTGACAATCTCAACTTTTAATAATATTTAAAGAAATAAAGTTGATATTATATATAGATTTTGCACCATCACATTCATTGAAACATTATTCACGGGGTCAGACAGATAGCACAAGAGTAGGATGTTTGTCTTGAATGTAGCTGAACTAGGACGGACTTAGGTTAACCATTAACATTATTCACCAGTAAAAAGTTGGAAAACTGAAGAAAATTGAAACTAAAAAATAGTGCTAAGTACTTCAAAATTACTCATATGTTTCCCAAGCACTGCCAGAAGTAATTTTGTGTTGTTGTTGCTGTTTTTGTTTGCTCGTTTGGGGGGGCACACCCGGTGACTCTCAGGAGTTACACCTGACTATGCGCTCAGAAATCGCTCCTGGCTTCATATGGGACGGCGGGGGATCGAACCGCTGTCATTCCTAGGCTAGTGCGGGCAAGGCAGATGCTTACCGCTTGCACCACCACTCTGGCTCCCAGAAGAAATTCTTGAGTGCAAAGCCAGGAGTTATCCCTGGACACACCACTAGGTGGCCCCAAACACCTATATATCTTTATAAATATATACTATATAACTATATATTTATTAGATATTTAATATATATTTATAATATGTATATTTATTGTATATAATAATAAAGAAATATTATATATTTATTGTTTATTTTATATTATATATTTATATATAAGATAAATTTATATATAAAGGAGTTGAGTGTTTTGGTTTGGTTGTTTATATGTCTTGACATATAGGTAGATATAGATATGTTTTCTAAATACATTTTATCTACATATATAGATATATATAAAGATATAGAGAGAGATAAAGAGAGTTACAGTTTAACAAAAAATGTACATATTTTGGAGAACAATATGGAGTCACTAATGACTGCCTACATACCTAGTAAGTGTTTTTCTTTAGTTTGGTGTTTGTTTCCCAATTGAGAATAGATTATATCTAAGCAAAAGAAGAAAAGAAGGAAGGCTGTGAAGCTACATATGATGGGAGAGGTCTCCAAAGAAGAGTTCTGAGAAAGACAAAATTTTTTCCCCTGTTAAAGACTTGTTAAACCCTTTCAACAAAGATAGCTGGGTGAACAATTCTATATTATGATCCAAGAAATGAAAAAATAATTTTTTTTTATTTTGGTCCACTCCCGGTGACACTCAGAGGTTACTTCTGGTAATGTACTCAAAAATTGCTCCTGAATTGGGTGGACCATATGGGATATCAGGGGATCGAACTGTGGTCTGTCCTAGTTTAGTGTGTACAAGGCAAAAGCCCTACTGCCTGTGCCACTGCTCCAGCCCCAAGAAAGTGAATTATTAATTAAATCAGGAGAGGATGCTGAGTTGATAATATTCTGATGTCCCTTTGTAGTAGGGCCTTGGTCATCCAGGTCATCAGGCACCACCTAGAATACCTTCATGACATTCTCAACAATGATTCACTTTATCTAAGGCCATATATCTAACCCCTCTATAATCTCTCCCTGCCTATTCCCCTTTTGTCTCTATTATTCTTCCCTATTCAGCAGAGAGCTGACTTTGAAAGGGAAATATGTGCAAAGAAATCTTACTAAAAGTAGCCAGCTTCTAGCCTCACTTTTCTTGGGTGAGGTAGTTTTGCTGTTATTTTACATTGTCTCTCTTATTTCAATTTTTCCTTCACAGCCATATGTTCAAGTTTTATCTCCTATTCTATTTCTTCTGAAAATGTTCTTCATCCTAGAAGCTATAACTCCCTGCTTTTCACTCTTACAACCCCATTCTCCATTAACTCAAAATCATGAACTGATTCATTCTGTGTTTATTATTTTGGTACTTAGTATTGAACTTTCTCTTCTTAGTGATAATTTACTTGGATTTTATCACAGACTGTAATCCTCTGCTCCTTTTAAAAGTACTTAAATCTGTTTTTCCTCTCCACATCCTTAGAATTTTAAGGAGATAATGAGAATAATACTAAAAATGGTTTCTTCTACTCAAAAGTAATATCAAAGTTACTGCATTATCTGATTCCTAGAACTGCTAAAATCGGTCTGTTATTTACTCTTCTTGTTAGTACTTTAGGGTTTGGGGAAAGATACAGAAAGTGAGGTGAATCAAACTCAGGTAGTCACAGCTATTCAGAGATCTTCAAAAACTGAAGTAATATACAAAGGAGAGTTCAATGCAAGAATTTTATTTAACAAAATCTTAGAGGATACTCAGGAGCAAAAATATTCTAGGTAAAAAATTGGTATAAAATTATGAGGCGCATATATCTTTTACAAAAGAAGTGATCATGTTTGAGGAACACTGAGGAAATTGATATAGACTTTTGTTGTATATAGAGTGAAAGAAAAGTGAATTAAAAGAAGAGTGAAAGAAAAGAGGTGGAGATTAGAAGAAGAAGTGAAATGTAAATAGATTGTATTTGTAAATACAATAAATTTAGCTGAAAATTACAAGTCAGGGTACTATGCAAATTTTAACTTGTATTCATACATCATATTATTTGAATAAAATAATTTAAGGGGTAAATAAGAGTTTTATAAATTGGAGATGGAGTGATAGCACAGTGATAGGGCATTTGCCTTGCAGGTAGCTGACCCAGGACTGACCTCGGTTTGATCCCCGGAGTCCCATATGGTCCTCTAAGCCAGGAGTGATTTCTGAGCCCATAGCCAGGAATAAGCACTGAAAGTCACTGGGTGTGGCCCCAAAACAACAAAATATGTTTTATACATTTTATTAATAGTAGAATGTAAAAAATAGAATTTCTTACCTAGTTTTGATTGATAATAATTTTCTAGAATGATGTCTGATAGAATTTTTAGACATAATTTGTCTGTAAATTCACTTTTCCATGAGCCTAACATACAATTGCTAGTGACATTTTTCTTGCACTGCCTTATACAGTTTAGAAGAATTAAGTTATTTTAGTAAAAAGTTCAAAACACATTGGCCACCTTATGCCTTTATAACTTTTCAAATATGACACAGGCTGAATAGCCCTAAAGAAGCAGCTCTGTATATATTTCATTGCCATCAATACAAAGAAAACATCATAGCTTAATGGTGCATTACACCCTGCAAAGGATCTAATTGAAAAATAAAGTCACATGTCAGGAGATTGAATTTTCTCGACAACAGAACTATGGACATTTGAAGAAAAGAAGAACTTCTCTTGGAGAGTTGGAGAGGTGAGAAGCAGAGACTGAAAAGAAAAACATACTGGAATTTTTCATACATATACGAAAACTATGCCTATATTATATATGTTTATATATTTTAATAAAAAGGCAAAGAAACTAATAAAAGACAGCAAAATGTTTTCTGACTCTGAAAACAAATTGATGCTTGCTAGAGTAAAGATAGGGAAATGATGGAAAGAAGTCATCAATTTGATATGTGAATGGCACCAAAGGTTAGTGGTGGGATTAATGTGACTTATGTATATGCCTCTAAAATCTAGGTAGCTTTGAAACAATATACATTAAAAATAATAATGACAATAATGGTAATAGTAAGAAAGTGGGTGGTCTTGATACCGAGGTTCAATACATCTCAGAAAATTATAATAATGGTTTGCCAGCAGAGACTAAATAATTTTTAGAAAACACAATTATGGCAATAATTACTTGCCCTCTGAATTTACATTACAGCATGTATATCACTGATTGGGGTAGATTCCAGTAGACACATTTAAACAAGTAATTGATAATAATTAGAAGTCAATAAGTTTGGAGTGATAAAACAGCAGGCAGAGCACTTGCATTGCATACGGCTGACCAGGCTCTATCCCTAGCACTATATATGGCCCCCAATATTGGCCAGGTGAGAGCCCCGATCTTAAGACCAGAAGTAAGTCTTGAGCACTGCAATAAAACAAAAACATAAACAATATAAAAATCATGAAACATCAAATTCCAAGTGTGCAACATAAATTTGACTATATATTTGAGTGCATTATCTGCTTTGGTGTATATGGCTAAGGCTACTTATAATTAACAAAAAATGAGGAAGAAGAGAAGATTTATTAATTCCGAACTAGCTTGTATGTGCCTTCATTAGAAAAAGAGTAATGTGGCCAATAGATGGTGCCAGAGGTTAGTTCTGACTATAATGCCAACAAATGATAAAAATAATCTCTTGACAGAATTTTGATCTCTTAGGCATGAAAAATCTTTCTCATACTTATAAATAATAAGTGAAAAATCTAGAATGTTATTTTAAATTGTATTTTTACACACTAAGTAGTTATTTACAAAACACTTGTTTCAGCATTTAATATGAAACTTTAAATTGACTATATTTTCAATTGTTTATATTGGATAAATAATTTTTACAATTTAATTAGGCATCCATATGATTTTAATATATGCAATGCATTGAACTGTGTGATATAACTAATTTTACAGATCTTTTTTTAAATTACAGTTAATTAGGGAAATTCCCATCACCAGTGTTGACCTCCCTTCACCCCTCTTCCGTGCATCTATCTCATTCTTTTATCCCTTTGTTCTCTGGACTGCTAGTGTAACTGGTCCCCTTGTACATAACTTGTTGTAGATCTTTTTTTTTTTTTTTTGGGCCACACCCATCTCAGGGGTCATTCCTGGCTGTCTGCTCAGAAATAGCTCCTGGCAGGCACGAGGGACCATATGGGACACCAGGATTCGAACCAACCACCTTTGGTCCTGGATCGGCTGCTTGCAAGGCAAACTGCTGTGCTATCTCTCCGGGCCCTGTTGTAGATCTTGTTTCTGTTGTCGTTGACTTTGTGTTTGGTATTTAGGCCTGATCATTATTTATTTCCACTATTTATTTTTTTCCACTATATTTATTTCCATTATTTATTTTCATGTTCATATGACTCTTTGCTCCTGGTACCATCCACTTTCTTGGTTTTTTTCCCCTTAAGTTAAGAGGCAGAAAAAGATGATTCAAGTTCTGTGGTTCTGTTGGGGAAAAAAGAAAAAAGAAGGGTGAGAGGAATCCCTCTAGGAGTTATCAATATCAATTTAAAAGAAGAAAAAGAAAAGAAAAGAAAAAGCGGGGGAGAGAAAAAATTGAAGGAGCAACAATAATATACACAATAGCCACAATAAAAAAATACTAAATAAAAAAAAAAAGGAGGACTGGTGTGACGAGGTTTTGTGCTTTTATTTTTTATTGTTTTTTTTGCATATGCACAGTAAGTATTGGGAAATTTGAAAAGGAATTCCCTTGGCCTAAAAGATACAGGATCTTAAATTACAAAAAAATATCTTAATAAGAGGCCAGAGTGATAGTGCAGTGATAGGGCATTTGCCTTGTACGCGGCTGACCCAGGAATGACCTGGTTCGATTCCTCATGTCCCATATGGTCCCCCAATCCAGGAGCGATTTCTGAGAACATAGCCAGGAGTAAACCCCTGACCCAAAAACCCAGATATGAGAAAAGAATGCGTGTTGTTTCAACTATTTATCTGATAAATTTTCCTTGCCAACCCATTTTAATAGAATGTGATTTCCTGATGCAAAGGTACCACATATATTTTATCCAGCAGCCTTTTAATTTTGGTAACACATATTGTGCTTATTTAATAGGGTATTTTAAATAAAATATTTACACTAATATCTAGTTATTAAGATTTACTGTCTAATTTTATAAAATAAATTTTATAATAAACATTCAGTTGTTTCTTAAACATGATTATTTCAACTCTCTTATATAAACCGTTGTTACCAGTTTCCTTACATCATGAAGTACATGGATAACTTTTTTTAGTTCTTGGGTTACACTCAGAAATTCTGAGTAGTCACTCTTGGCTCTGAACTCAGGAATTACTTCTGGAGATGATCAAGGGAACAATATAGAATAATAGGGATCAAACACAGGTCAGATAAGGGCAATGCAAGTGCCATACCCTTTGTACTATCTCTATACCCATGAGGTACATACATTTTTAATCCATTAAATTAATCTAGAACAGTTTCCAGAACAGTAGGTATTATAACATAATTACTATCATGAATATAATAGAATCTTTAATGTGTATAAGCTATAAATAGTCAATATATATATGGATCCACTGCATTGCATTAATTCTTTCTAGATACATTATGTATTTCTCTAGTAAAATTAATACTAAGGAAGTAGGAATACTTGTTGGAACACAGACATGCCATTCCAGGTTTTAACAACATTTTATCTTGCCTACAAACAAATGTTTTCATGGAATAAAATACTTGGGATCATTCATCTATAGAAATTAAAAAGTCAAAAAAAAAAGTAAATTTGGAAGTAAATTTACTAAGTCATTAAAACCATCACAAGTGATAGGGAGCAGAATGTCACATTTTATAACTGAATGCCTGGAAGAGAAAAACCAGTTGATAGAGTCAGGGTAATTTAGAAGACTGGAGAAAGTCTGAATATCTCAATTCTCAGAAAATGAGAGTATTTTGATAATTACATACAGAAAGGTTCTTAGAATTTTTTGCCAGAATCTTCAAATGTGGTATTTTTCAAGCACGTATAGTGTTCTAGGATAATTTTAGGAATATAAAAATTTACATATTTTCTACCAAAGAAATGCTCCTCTTCAAACTTACACCTTTATTTTCTTTTTATGATAGATTTTGAAATTTATTGCAATATAGGTTGTGTCTTTGTGATAGACTTTACAGTGGAGTTTACATCACAGAAGTGTCACGATCCCATTCACATGTTCTTCTGTCATCTCCAGTTCACCAACTGCCAAAAATAGAAATAATAATAATCCTCCCCTTCAATAACTGTTTTTGTTTGGGGCCCCACCCAGTGGTGCTCTGAACAATGATGAGCACCTTGTATTATATAGTGTCAAAATTCACAATAATATTCTATGTTAGGGAGAAAGGAAAATTAATTACCTCTGCTACAGTTACCTAACAGCAAAGACCAGCACATAACTAAAATATGTTTACTTTCTTTCCTACCAAAACAGGACAGAATATACTTTCTGTGAGAATGAATGTAAAGTACAAAAGTGACTTTTGTCCTAGGATTATGAGTCCAATTTCACTTACTTTTTATTACAACATGGATGCTTAAAAAGCTGATTCAAAGTCACCTAACAGATTTCCTTCTGCTGTTATTGAAATTCTTATAAGATCTCAGATGACTGAGATTTTTATACAGTTTAAAATTTACACTGATCAGCATCTCTGCTGACTTCATTAGATTTTGAGAATATTTGTTTTTTGGCTTAGAGAGAGAGAGCAGCAGGGAAGGTGCTTATTTTGCGTGCAGCTGACACAAGTTCAATCTTTGTCACTCAATATAGCCTCCCAAATCCTGCAAAGAATAATCCCTGAACACAAAGCTAGGTGTAACCCCTGAGAACTGCAGGGTGCCCCCGACCATTGCTAAAAAAAATTAAAAAAAAATATTTTTTCTTTTAAATAGCTTATTCAGCTCAGAAAGATGACCAGTTTTATTTATGTTAATCTAAAAGATGGAAATAATAGAAGTATTATCATTAACTGATGAATTTTGACTACATATCAGTCATACTGTCTTTATTTGACTCTATGAGGTAGGACATTATTTACTTTATTTTATGGTGTGAAAACAAGAGATCTAGAAACTAGCTTCATAAAGCATGGTAATCGAGGAGGGAGATTTGGGACATTGGTGATGGGACTATTGCACTGGTGAAGGGGGGGTGTTCTTTACATGACTGAAACCCAACTACATTGATATTTGTAATCACAGTGTTTAAACAAAGATATACTTTAAAAAATTAAAAAGTTAAAGATTCAAAAATTAAAAAGGTTTTATTTCATCCAGAAATATTTAAGTCACAAAATAGTATCAAAAATATTTAAAAATGAATACAACCTATGGACTTATCCAAAATTGAGCATAAATGTCCTGTAAATTAAGAAAATTTTCAAAATTAAAGAAACCATCTTCCTTGTATTTAAAAATCTGGTTTTAAAAAGGAGTGAAACTCATAATGTCTTAAGATGCATTAGGATTAATAAACTATATGAGATAATTTATTTGACTATTTTTCCAGTATGTACCTAAAATAGCCTGGAAGGTTTTCTATTTTACTTTGCTTGACTCATTATAATTTTATAGCTGAGATCATTCTAATACACATAGAACAATAAAAAATGTTTTGAGTGGCAAAATGAATTCACTTCAAACTGCTGATTCAAAATTTTTATATTACCAAAAACTATTTCAGAGGTCACATTATGTGAATACATGAAATTTCAGCCACTGACACTAAAAATATATTTTCACTACTATTAAAGCATATTAATACTCTATAGAGTTAAATGGAAGCAGTATATAGTGACATGTCCAAAATTTGCTGCTGTTTTGATGGCATTTTTTTTGTTGAATTGCATACTAACATTGAACTTTTATCAACTTCTTGTACTATCAAAAGTCTTGATCAAAACTTGTAGATAGAATTACTTATTACATGTTTGTCCATTTATTGCATTAGTTTTCTTTTATTGAATAGCGAAGTGCTCACACAGTAAAATTTTTTCCACAAAATTTAAAGGTGCAATTAAGAAAAGGCATACACCGCCATTTTTAAATCCCAGCCCTACTACTAAAATGTCCAGAACTTTCTGGAAGACATTAAGCTAGAGGTAAGCATTTATGTGAATATATTTTCCCTAACAAGACTGAATCAGTAAAGGTGTTTACCTGTAAGTGAATGCCATCACTACATTATTAAGAAGAGTAGAAACTGAACATCTGAGAACAAATATTGAAGAGTGAAGAATTTGGATAGGATAGAGGAGGTCCAAGATTAAAAAAATATATATAATTGAAGCATGCTGGAATGGGTGGCATCAAAGATATTTCCTTAAAAGACAGTGATAAAAAAAGACAGTCACAGATGGAGAAAGAAAATAGGAGATTCAAAAATTTGGGGGTATGGTTATAGATAAGTCTGTGCAAAAGATCTTAAATACATATATATAGGTTTATATATATAGGTTTTGGGGTCATACTTGGAGGCATTTAGGGGTTAAACCTGGCTCTGTCCTCAGAAATAGCCCCTGACAGGTTTGGGGGACCATATGGAATGTCGGGATTCGAATCATCATCCATCCTGGATTGGCTGTGTGCAAGGCAAACACCTTACCACTGTGCTATCTCTCTGGCCCTTATAATTTCTTTATTAAAGCACATGGTTACAGAAATGTTCATGATTGGGTTTCATTCATCTAATGTACAACACCCTTCATCATGTAATTTTTCTGCCATCAATGTTCCCTCCTTCCCCACCCTTTTTCTTTCTCTCACTTTCATTGTCATGGTAGCTTAGTGCAATTACTTCTGTAACTATGCTCCACATATTATAGCCTGGTCCTACCAGGTTACATTTCTATTGACCCTAGGGATTGCTACTGAACTGTCTTTTACTTTTCTTAAATCCCACAGTTGAGTAGAATATTTTGTGTCTATCATTTCCTCTTACTCATTTCACTCAGCATATTACTCTCTATGTCAGTCCATGTATAGGCAAATTTCATGACTTTATTTTTCCTTATAGTTGTGTAGTATTCCACTATGTAGATATACCATTGCTTCTTTAATCACTCATCTGTTGTTGAGCATCTGGGTTGTTTCCATATTCTGGTTATGGTTGGTAGCACTTCAAAGAACATAGGAGTTCAGAGGAAATTTTGGTATATCCCTAGTAGTGGTATTGCTAGATCAGATGGGAGCTCAATTTCCAACTTTTTGAGGAATCTCCATATTGTTTTCCATAAAAGCTGGACTAGAAAACATTCTCACCAACAGTGAATGAGAGTTTTTTTTCTCCCCAATCCAACCAGCACTGTTTGTTTCTGTTCCTTGTGATGTGTGCCAGTCTCTGTGGCATGAGATGATACTTTATTGTTGATTTGATTTGCATCTCTCTGTTGATTAGTGATGTGGAGCATTTTTCCATGTGCCATTTAGCCATCTGTATTTCTTCCTTGAGGAAATGTCTGTTCACTTCTTCTCCCCATTTTTTGATGGGGATAGATTTTTTCTTAAGTTTTGTCATTAGTTTGTGTTTCTTATATATTAGTCCCTTATCTGATGAGTATTGAATGAATAGTTTCACCCAGCCATTGCATGGGTATCCTTTGTGTCCTAGTTACCGTTTCTTTTGAATTGCAGAAGCTTCTCATTTTAATGTAGCCCCAATTGTTTATCTTTGTTTTCCATATACTTGGACTGTGTGGTTTTATCCTTAAAGTTGCCTTTAGTCTCAATTTCATGGAGTGTTTGGTCTCTTTTTTCTTATATATATACCTTATAGTTTCATGTCTGATATCAACCTATTTAATCCATTTTGATTTAACCCATTTTGTTTTGGTGAGATAAAGGTATGAGTTTGCTTTTTTGCGTGTGGCTGACCAGTTGTCCCCACACCATTTGTTGAAGAGGGTTTCTTTGCTCCATTTTGTGTTTCTTAGCCCTTATCAAAGATTGATTGTATGCCTGGGTGTCTTTTTCTGAATACTCAATTCTATTCCATTGATCTGAGGGTCTGTCTTTATTTCAATACCATGCTGTATTAATGGTTATTGATATGTAGTACACTTTAAAGTTGGGGAAAGTGATGCCTTCAATCTTCTTTTTCCTAAAGGTTGTTTTAGGTATTCACTGGTGTTTATTGTTACAAATGAATTTCAGGAGTGTTTATCCATTTCTTTAAAGAATGTCTTGAGTATCTTTACAGGAATTGATTAAATCTTTACAATTCTTTTGGGAGTATTGCCATTTTAATGCTGTTAATTCTTCCAATCCATGAACAGTGTATATGTCTCCATTTCCTAGTGTTCTCTTTTATTTTTCGAAGCAGTGTTTTGTAGTTTTCTTTGTATAGGTTGATACCAATATTTTTGAGTTTCTGTAGTAATATTGTGAATGGTATTGTTTTAAAATATATTAATAACTAGTTCTTCTCTATTGCTATTGTATATAAAAAGCCACTAATTTTTCATGTTAATTTTTAGTCTGCCAGCTTTCTGTATGAATCTATTGTTTCTATAAGCTTTTTGGTAGAGTATTTCTAAATATAGTATGTCATACGCAAAAAGTGAGAGCTTGAATTCTACCTTTTCTATCTGAATTATCATGATATATTTTTTTTCTGCCTAATTGCTGAGGCAAGTACCTCCAGTCTATGTCGAACAGAAGTGGTGAGAGGGGGTAGTCTTGTCTTGTGCCAGATTTTAGAGGAAAGATGTTCAGTTTTTCTCCATTGAGTATAATATTTGACATGGGTTTGTAGTAAATGGCCTAGACTATATTAAGAAAGGTCCCTTCCATGCCCATCTTGAAGGGAATTTTTTATTATGAATGGATGTTGAACTTTATCAAATGCTTTCTCTGGATCTATTGATATTATCATATGGATTTTACTTTTATTTTGTTAATATAGTGTGCAACATTGATTGACTTGAATATGTTAAACCATCCTTGCATCTCTGGAATGAATCATACTTGTTCATGGTATATGGCCTTTAGATGAGATGCTGTGTCCCATTATAAGATATTCTTGAGGTTCTTTGCTTCTGTGTTCGCCAGGGATATTGGTGTAGTTCTCTTTTTATGTGGCATATCTGTTTGCTGTAGGCATCAGGGTGATGTTATCTTGGTAAAAATTATTTGGAAGTGTTTCTATTTCTTCAGTTTTCTTGAAGAGCCTGAAAAGAATCAGCAGTAGGTTCCCTTAAAAGTTTTGAAATAATTTGTTAGTGAATCCATCTGGACCTGGATTTTTGTTTTGGGGGTGAATTTTGATTATAATTTTAATTTAGTCAATATTGATTGGTTCAACCTTGAGTCTTCATAAGAGTTCAAGAATTGATATATTTCTTCCAAGTTATCTTTTTTGTGGCATAGAGTTAGTTTCTCAAAGTAGTCTGTGATTACCTTTGAATTTCTGTATTATCTATATCTGACTTGTTTCTTGTAGGCAGTAAAATGTTGGATTCATCTTTGTGATCCATTTTGTTATTGTCTCTATTGGTTCATTTAGGCCATTGAATTTGAGAAAGGTAATTGTTATGATTTAGTGTCATATTTTTTTTAATTTTTATTGTGGTCGAAGTGAATTACAATTCTCTCACAGTAATATTTGAGGCACATAGTGACAATGAGTGAGGGACATTCTCACCACCAGTGTTGTCCTCCCTCCACCCCTGTTCCCAGCATGCATCCCACATCTACCTCCTTTACCTGCATAATGCTAATACAACTGTTCTCCCCTTGTACATTTTGTTGTAGATTGGGTATCGATTCTGTTGTCACTGACTTTAGATTTGGTATTCATGTCTGGTTAGTTTTTATTTTCACCAAATGAACATTTGACTGTCTGGCCTTGGTATCATCTGGGGGAAGAAGGAAAAAAGAAAAGAGAAAAAATGGCAAACAAAAAAGAGAACTAGGAGGAGTTCGTCTAGGTGTTATAAATATCCATTTAGAAGAAGGAAGGGAAAAAAGAAGAAAAAGGTAGTAAAACAAGACACACCAGAAACAAAAAACAAAAAGGAGTATCAACAAGATTACAAAAAGAATAAACACAGAACAAGCCAAAAAACATCCACTACAAAAAAATGAAAAAAAAAGAGAAAAATTAAAAAAAGTAAGAGACCAGCAACTTCTTAAAAAAAGGGTGGCTGCTGTTGTTGTTGTTGTTGTTGTTGTTGTTCTTCTTCTTCTTCTTCTTCTTCTTCTTCTTCTTCTTCTTCTTCTTCTTCTTCTTCTTCTTCTTCTTCTTCTTCTTCTCTTCTTCTTCGTCTTCTTCTTCTTCTTCTTCTTCTTCTTCTTCTTCTTCTTCTTCTTCTTCTTCTTCTTCTTCTTCTCCTTCTCCTCCTCCTTCTCCTCCTCCTTCTCCTTCTCCTCCTTCTCCTCCTCCTCCTCCTCCTCCTCCTCCTCCTCCTTCTCTTCCTTCTCCTTCTCCTCCTCCTTCTCCTCCTTCTTCTTCTTCTTCTTCTTCTTCTTCTTCTTCTTCTTCTTCTTCTTCTTCTTCTTCTTCTTCTTCTTCTTCTTCTTCTTCTTCTTCTTCTTCTTCTTCTTCTTCTTCTTCTCCCTTCTTCTTTGCCTAGGCCCAGTAAACATAGGAAAAATTACAGCAGGAATTTAGTGTCATCTTTTTGAGGAGTTTCGTTTATATGTTCGTCTATTTGTCTTAAAGTAGATATCTTAGTTTATCTTCAAGGGCTGATTTTGATTCTATAAGTTCTCAAGCTTCTATTTTCTTTTAAACTGTGTATTTTTCCTTCAAACCCAAATGCAAGCCTGGCTGAGTGAAGTATTCTTGGTGAAGCATTTATTTAGTTGAGTTTTTTATTTTTCATTTAGTTGAGTTTTGTCACTGTATTTTACCACTGCCTTCAGGTTTTAAGTGTTTCTCGTGATAAATCTGCCATGAATCCTAAGGATGCATCTTTGAATTTAATTTCCCATTTTGATCTTTCTGCTTTCTATAGTCTATCCCTAGCTATGGGATTTATCATTGTGACTAGGATGTATCTTGGCATGCTTTTTTAAAAATCTCTTTTAGCTGGTACTCTTCAGACATGCAGGATTTGGTTGTATGTACTCTTTAGTTTTGGTAGTTTCTCTGCAATGATGTCCTTGATTGTTGTTTATTTATGGGGTTTTACACTCTGGGTCTCTTGTACTGCGAAGATTCTTATATTGATTCTGTTGAGTTTATCAAAGACTTCAACTTTCATTTGTTCACATTTTTTGCGGATTTTTTCCATTGTCTGATCATTTGTTTTAAGGCTCTTTTCTAACCTCTTTTGCTGTATTGAGTTGTTATGCATCTCATCTTCAAGGTAATTGATTCTGTGCACAGCCACTGTTAATCTGTTAGAGGGACTTTCAGAGAAGTTTTCATTTTACCTACCATGTTTTTCAATCCTGTTATTTCAGTTTGCAGTTTTCTCACTTTTACTTCCATATACTCTTGATGCTTACTGTGGTTTGTTCAATGTGTTCTATGCTTTCATTGAGTTTTATGAGTATCCTCCACATTTCTTCTCTAAAGTTCTCAACTGAGAGGCTAAATAAGTAGTTGATATTTTTCAGGTCACTGGAGCTATCATCTTCATTCCCTAAGCATGGCGAAGGCCTGAGTTGTTTCCCCATTGCATGTTTGCAGTGTCATGCTTTTTACATGCCATGCTGGGTATTCATTGACTAGGAGAAGTGTGCAGCATTGGAGAAGAGCTGAGTGGCCACACCCCTCTGGCTCTGTCCTTCAGAGTGGGGTTCGCTCACCTGGGGTGATGGGCATTTCAGTTACATCTCACAGGGGGTACAGGCTCCTCTCTTTGAGGTGGGGTCCACTTACATGGGGACGACATACTTTCTTGGAGCTATGGGTTGAGACACTGGCTCTGCTCTTCAAGGCAGGTTCTGCTCACCTAGGGCCGAGTGCTTTCTTGATGTTACCAGCATAGAACGCAGTCTGTACTCTTCAGGGCAGATCTTCTGTTTCCTCATCTGGGGGCAAAATGCTTTTTGTGCTCAGTCATTCATTGCCTTCTTTTTTACTTTTATTCCTTTTTTTTCCTATTTGAAAGCAATTGTTTATTAATTGACCAAATTACAAAAATATGGGACCTTAGTTCATCCGTTTAATCAGCCGGTTGATCTGGTCTTCCCTGTTGCCAGCATCTCCACCTTCTACAAGATGGGTGGTCTTTATCTTCAACCCACCTCTAGTAGAAGATAACTTAAAGGGCCGGAGGAAGTTGTTTGCCTCTTGGAAGCATTTTCCAACAGTGTAGATTTCATGAATCAGATCCTCCATGCAAACAATGCCGTATTTACCAAGATTTCTGGCAATCAATGCATTATCTGTTAGGGCAATTCGCTTCTTGTGGATTTTGCCATAACCACGCTTATAGATCAACTCACTTACTGGCTTCAGATTTGGATACCCCCGTGCAATATAGGGTTCTACAATCCTCAGCATGTTAATTGAAGCCTTGTTGGGCTTAACAAAGGTGCCATTAAAGATCTGTTGACAGCGAAGTTACAGCACCTTTCGGACCTTAGGGCTCACACCATTGATACCTCTGATCCTGATGACAAAAGCCAATTTGGGTTCAGCAGGAACGTAAAAGTTGCCAGCTTTTCTCGCCATCTGAATCTCTGTCCTGCACATCTGTCTATCCTCCTTGTGATAACGCTTAGCTTTTTCATAGATCAGCTTTCTCCTTGCCTTTCGAAGCATCTTTTGGGCAAGCTTCTCTCTCAGGCGCTTAAACTTCAGCTCTGCGAAATTCTTGCGCTTTTTCTTGGAGGTTTCTGGAACATCAGGAAGATTCTTTTTCTTCTCTAGAGTTGCTGCTGCTCCCGGCTTAGCAGGAGCCTTCTTTCTCTTTATTTCTGCGCCCTCCATGGTTCCAGTCAGAAAAGAGTTTTTACTTTTATTCTAAGATGAATACTAATGGCTGGAATAGACCAAATCCTGAGAACCTTTTTAAAAAATGTATTTGAACTTAATATATTCCATAGTCACATTCAAATTTTTATTTTGTTTTATTCTTATGATTCAAATTCCCTATATTTTTCCATATTTTGAAGATTCTTTTTGTGTGTTTTTATGAGCCAGTCTCTCTTCTTAGAAAATAAAGTATAATTTCAGAGTTTTGAAAGCTGTGAAAACTATGTTTAAACATGTGACTTCTTTCCTAATACCTTAACATTAGTCTCAGGGTAATGACCAAACTCCTTCATTATGATTTATGTTATTCTCAGTGGAAATGTGATTTCTTGTTTCACCTTTCTTTTATAAAATTCTTAGGATACACTATGTAATAGTATAGATTTTTTCTCCTTGTGTATTTTATTTTAAACATTATTTCAATATATAATTATAAAATATTACTATCAACAGAACGTTGTTATACACTTTCTAAAAATCTTAATGAAATTCTATAGTATTGTGATTTATTAGAATAACATCATATTCATGTGATAGGAAACAAGACACAATATCTGAATCATTCAAAATAATCTTGTCCAGTATACAGGCCATTATGAGTGGATGGTCATTTAAACTGGGTGATAGGGAATGATATTCAATATTCTAATGTCTTGACTTCTAAATGTTAAGACATCCCACTGTCACAGACCTATTGGTCCTGACATTCCACTATAAAAATTAAGGATGGCCCCCAGTTAGAGGGGGAAATAAGGGAGGCACCAGGAGCAAACAGGTGCAAGACTACTAAGTAGTAGGCTAGATACAGAGGGGACCACATATTCTAGCAACTCTGGGGGTGAGGGAAGAGGATATGGGAGGTAGGACAAAAACGAAGGTGTAGGGAGGACAATTTGGTGATGGGAATCCCCCCTGATTTTATGTAAATATGTACCTAATATATTATTGTCAACAATATGTAAGCCACTATGATCAAAATAAAAATTATATTTAAAAAAATAAGGATGATACAAATATTGACTGAGCCAACTAAACTAAACATTTTTTTCATCTCTTACTATCATCATCTGAGGAATAATTCTGAATAGAAAAACATATGGCAATAAGGAACAGAAAGCAATATTGAGCTAGATTCCTCTTAGTATTTTCTTGAATATAACAGCTAGGTATTTGAAGCACACAAGAACCAGCAATCATCTTGGTGGCAAGTGAATTGGTATATCTTTAGATTTATGGTGTCTTAATAAAACAAAGATAAAAGTAAAGATAAAAGAACTTGCATTTTGCCAACCTCTTCTTGTATATGAAATTAGTTTTAACATATATATTAATTAAACATCATATTTTTTCATTTTTTGAAATACCCAATTTCTTTTATGACCTATTACCTTGGAGTATATATATATCTATATATCTATATATCTATATCTATATATATATGAAAAACCCTAAGAATAAGGAAAAAGATATCTTTATAATATTTGAAATATAATTTTATAGAACTAATTACTTTTACCTATTAATAAATTAGATGAAGAACAAATAAAAGGAAAGAGAAAGATCTTTCTCTATGTAAGCAAACTCACTCCAGTCCATTTACTTTATATTTGTAGAACTTAAATTTAGTTTAATTCAGTTCTAACATTTGAATTTGTTATGTGATTTTTAATTTCTCATGATAGAATTCTAAGAAACATAGTCTTGTCAATTTTTATTACTGAAAATTAGCATAGTTTCTCAGAGTGTGATTATATATATATATATATATACTTATATAGGTATCAGTTTTGTTTGGAGAATACACTTGGTTGAGCTCAGGGTTTACTCTAGATTCTACAGTCATGGATCACTCATGGTGGGGTTCAGGAGACCATGTGGGGTGCTGCAGTTCAAACCCAGGTTGACCCAGTGTAAGCAAGTACCTTACACACTAAACTGTCTCTCCAATCATATAATATATATTCATATATATATATATATATCTTATAAGATCTTTCATATCAGTTTATGTAGCAGGATATACATTTGAACTTGACTATATGTCTTTCTTGAATATGAGGTTGTATCCATGAGCTTTGTAATGTGAGAGTTAAGGATATAATTGAGATTATATTTTTTACAGAAGCAGAAATGAGAATTTATTAAATTTTGTACCTGGGTTCCATAAAAATCAAATAAATTCAAACTTGTTCAAATAAAACCAACTCTAAATTTTTAGTGTTTGAGTGAAGATTAATGTGTAAAAAGTACTGAAAATGCTATAAAGATAAGCTTTGTATGCTTTAAACTGGATGCAAAATTAAACCTTCTATTTTTACACTCCTAAGTATCATAATATTAAAATGGGCTAAGAAGTATAAAAAAATTACTGTGGTTAAGGCATTTGCCTTGAATTCAGAAGACCAGGGTTTAATCCCTGGAACTACATAGGATTCCAGGAGTTCTGATAGGGTTACTCTCTGAATGCAGAGCCAAGAGTAAACCTCAATCATAGCTGAGTGTGCCCCCAAACAGTCACAAAAATAAAAATAATTTAAAAGGAGTTATAAAGTGTAGAAAATGAAAAGTTGATGATGCCTTGAGTTTATCCATTTGTTTATTCTTCAAATATTTCTTAAACATATATTTGGCACTCTATGTGAAAAACTATGCTCGTTTTCAGTAATAAAAAATTGACAAGACTATGTTTCTTAGAATTCTATCATGAGAAATTAAAAATCATATAACAAATTCAATTGTTAGAACTGAATTAAACTAAATTTAAGTTCTACAAATATAAAGTAAATGGACTGAAGTGAGTTTGTACACAGAGAGATCTTTCTCTTTCCTTTTATTTGTTCTTCATCTAATTTATTAATAGGTAAAAGTTAATTAGTTCAATAAAATTTTATTTCAAATATCATAAAGATATCTTTCCCATTATTCTTAGGTTTTTTCCTATAAACTCTGAGGGAATCATAGAGACTTTATCTAATTAGGATCCAATTTTGCAGGCAACATTTTACAAGTAACATTGAGTGCTTCAGTTATTAAATATGGTCTGTGCATCTATTTTAAGTGACTATTTATTTTTATAACATAGGTTCAATGTTTCAATGTTTCTCCAAAATGGTGCATTTTCTATTATTTGTTGGTATTTCATTTGCTGTCATAGAATTGTGAATATCAGGTTATTCAGTGACTGTTCACTTAGGCTTTAATGCAGTAAGCACAGAAAATTTGATTTTATTGTTAATTTATATCTTTGCCTTTCAAAATAAGCTATATTTTTGTGTTCTTTAAAGGTATGCTTTTAAGTTAGCAGAAGGAGCTCCTCTTTTTATTTGTTGCTATTGTTCGGTTGGTTTGGGTGCTGCTCAGGTGTTACTCCTGGTTCTGTGCTCACGAACTACTCCTGGCAGTACTCAGAGGACTATATGAGATGCCAGGATTTTAACCTTTGTCGACCACATGCAAAGTAAACAACCAAAATACTGTGCTGTTACTTTGGTCCCATAGAGCTCCTATTTTTAAATATGTAAAAATTGTAATTTTTATAGAAATTCATTTGTTTCTCAAGTGATTTAATTTTATTGAATGGGAAGCACTTCATATTGAGACCAATGAACCAATGTGGCTTAAATCGCCTCTTAAGTTCTAGTATGACTGGATGTAACTGATTTTCTCTCTGTCTTTCTCTCTCTCTGTCTCTCTCTCTTTTCTCTGTGTCTCTCTGTCTCTCTTTCTCTGTCTCTGTCTCTCTCTTTGGATTTTGGACCATACCTGGTGACATTTAGAGGTTACTCCTGGCTATGTGTTCAGAAATCACTCCTGGCTTGGGGACCAAATGGGATGTTGGGGGATCAAACCGTGGTCTGTCCTAGGTAGCGCATGCAACACAAATGCCCTACCACTTGCGCCACCACTCCAGCTCCCTGATCTTTTTCTCATATTCATAATCTTCAAATACCTTAGTGAGAATTTAAAGACCCACTCTTAAACTTTTTTTAATCTGTATTTATATACATGTGATTTTAGTAGTGCTTCTCTAGGATTTAACAAGAAGAACAACTATTTACATATAGATTGTGTGATATTTGGTGCTCTGTGGGAGAATAATAGCGATCAAATTAGAAATAACAACTCTTCCCTAGTAAATGTTCATGGAATAACAAGATTGTAAGCAAAAATCTGAAATAACTAAAAATTAACTACAGTTAAAATTTTTTATGTGTGGAAATAGGGAGCAGAAGGAGGGTTGCTGGATAGCAAAATCTAGGACACCATTTAAAACCAGAAAACAAAAACAAAGACTCATGATTTCAATATTCAAAAGATGCTTGTTACCTGTGACTGAAGTATAGTTTTTTTGGTAGAAGTTTTATTATTATCTAAGAATACATTAAGGATTTGTTAGCTAAGATAGAAAGACCATTATAAAGTAATTTTTATTTGGATAATTAGAGTGAAAGTAGTTAGAGAAACAAATTGCTTATACATTGTATAAATAAAGCTATTATCTTTGTGCATGAAAGTGAAAAATAGAAATAACAGACTAATGTTGATTAGAATAACTACCATTACAACTTGACAAAAATTTGTGTAAGATCAAAACAATAAAGCTTGAGTATTCTAAAATAAGAAAAGTAGGGGTCCAAAGTCACAGCACAGCAGTAGGGCATTTGCCTTGTACGTGGCTGATCCAGGATGGACCTTGGTTTGATCCCCTGGTATCCCATATAGTCCCCCAAGCCAGGAACAATTTCTGAGTGCATAGCCAGGAGTAACCCCTGAGCACCACTAAAAACAAAATCAAACAAAAAATAAAATAAAACACAAAATGTATTAAGGATTATTTAAAATTAAATACTACAAAAATGATGATGAAAATCATAAGCTAAGTAATAAATGAATTACTTAGGACGAGGTCTGATTAAAATGGAAAGACTTGTTTAGAGACTATAGAGTTATAACATGAAACAAACTCTTTTGCATGCAGTCAATCCTAGTTCTATTTCTGCAACTGCATACAGTTTCTTGAGAAGAGAGATAGGAGTGACCCTTTAATATTTCTGGTCTGAGACAGTTCTATCACAAATAGACTTAACATAAAATGACATTCATTCAATATATGAATGTACAATTATAAAACCATTCTATGTGAAAGAAACACAAAAGAAGACAAAATTTGTTCCCTCCCATAGAAATGTTACAGTATGGAGGCAAATACAGCAAACTGGTGATAGAAAGCTAGGGTTACAACACTGATGGTAGGAATGCCCTTGTTTCAATGTCACTATGTACCTAAAATATTACTGTGAAAGATTTGTAGTTCACTTTGGTCGCAATAAAAATTATTTAAAAAATCCAAATTCTTAATAAATTTCTATTTTTACGCATAAGACTATATGACCTTAGAAGTCTACATCTATTTTTGACCTTGTATTTTAAAACAAATGTAGCATATGTTATTTTTTTTCTAAATGTTAGCAATATTATAATTAATCAAAAGGGTTTCTGATGTAGGCAGAACCATTAAGTCCACCTTAGAATTGTACCATTTTTTGTGCTTTTGAATGCATTTATGATCACCTCTTTATGATTTCTGATCTTTATGATTTACATTTATTATCAAATGTTATCAACTCATAGTAAACTTTTTAATTGAGATGACAGTTGACTTCTGCAATACAAGCCTCAAATAAAAGTTGTGGCTATGGCAGTCATGGAATAGGTGTATCTAGATTTTATTCTGATGTCTTTTCATAGGAAAGTAAAATCTCTAAATCATTTTAAAAATGTATGGTTAGGTACTCATAAACCCATTTTCTTATCAAGCAGTAACTTTAAATAATTTACTTCTTAATGCATCTCTGTAAGTACAGAAGTTTGCAAATGAAAATTATGCATTTAAACTATTGGTTCTAGCAATCTCTCTTTATGGCCATTTTCCTTAATTTAATCTCCAAACCTCCTCCAGGCAGTTGGCATTGAGTTTATTGCTTATTTGACATTAAAATCCTTAAGACCTTGTTATTTCACAGCAGGGTTTAGTTAGATATATTCCTGACTAGTTTCCATTGACAAAGATAAAATTCGTATCTTCTAGTCTTCACACCAATTTCCCACAGCTATTGAGATTCTGCTTGTAGTTTCTTCCGAAGATCAGTTCTAATTATCTTTCCCTGAAAATCTAACTAAAATAACTTTTTTTGATTTTTTGTGCTCTTTTCTGCTAGAGAATTATTCATAATACTTTATTATGTTTTCTTCTGTGTATGTGTATGTTTGTTTGAGCCACACCTGGTTCTTGGAAGAATTTAGATACCATATGGGATACTGGGGATCAAACCGGGTTGGGTGTATACAAGCAAATGGGTAGGAACCCACCATGCTATTGCTCGATCTCCAAAACACTTTCTTAGCATTAGATTCATTTTGCATGTAATACTTGAACATCCATTAATAACTTTTGCAGAATGGACAATACCCACATAGAGAGTCACCATTTCTGCATTAGGCCAGCTCCATAAACTCTGTTTATATCTGTTATATCTCAAAAGAGATATAACTACATTAACAAAATGACCTTTGTATATTCATGACATGAACAGTTCTTGCTTTCTAAGAAATGTCAGTATCTTATAATTACACAATGTCTTAGAAGATTTTCTTCAAAATAAACCACTTAATTTAGTGTATGTCTTGTATATCTATCTTGCTTTTACTTCAGATATGACTATGAAAAGATTCATAACAGTAATTTAGATGAAAATTTATGGAAGCTATGAAAAGTAATTCTATTAACTTTCCAGTATCTTTGAGTTCTTAAAGTATTAATATGCTTAATTAAATCATTATAATGGAGGATTTTAAAAACATAAATCCATAACAAATGATATTTATTATGGTAACAGTTTCAATATTTGATATGTAATTATGGAAGTTTAGTAAATGCATATTAAAGTTAAAAATAAATGTCAACATTTCCATGAACTTTTTTTGTTTATTTTGTTTTTTGGGGGGCCACCCCTGTTGGCACTCAGGGGTATTCATGGATCTGTGTTGAGAAATCACTCCTGGCAGGCTTGGGGAACAATATGGTTTATCAGGAATCAAACACATCGTTGCTTTCTCTCTCCTGCCCCTTTATAAAATTTCTTAATCATTGTTTTTAAATGCTTTCATTATAATACAACTTTGAATAATTGCGGTCGTTTAAGACATTAGTTTGACATTCGCATTCTTGTTACAAAATTATATATTAAATTACAACCAATTCACCAACTAAATTGTTTTAATAGAAGTTAACAAAGATTTCTTAAATAAAATATAAAGAAACTGTTCCTGATTCCCCAATATTAGTTTAAAATAAATTAAATTTAACTTCAATGACATCAAATTGCAGCTGATCTTCTACCATGACTCCAGAACACAATCAGAAAATTTTTTGAGCACTATCCCAAATAATAACACAAACTAAAAAAATTTTAAGGAATAAAAATTAAATTAATAACTAAAATTTTAGAAACTTTAATTTGGAGTTACAAAAGTTAATCATAGTATATAAATTTTATCAAACAAAAGCGTCAATTTCTTTAAAGACCAGATTCATATTCTTTGTCAAGTTCTTTTAATATTTATGAACATATAAAAATCTCCATATTCCATTATATTACCCCACAAATTCAAGATTATGAGCTTTTCTTCATGATAATGTTGATAGGAGGCATCAGTTTTTAGTGTTGCTAATTTAAAAGATTCTTATGAATTTTTATAATTTATTAAATGCACTAAAACCAACATTTACTTATCTTGACAAATTAATATTACATTTAGGTTGTTTAAACTCAGATTATATTAGAAATACAATTTGTTTTTCATCCACTTATCATGTAGATGTTGTAGTGTTATATATGGCAAAATAATTTCTCTACCTTTTACATAAATACAATGCTTGATTGTAGAAAATAATTATTTTCTTTCTTTTTTTGTTGAAAATAATTATTTTCTATATTACTTTTTAAATGAAAATGTTATCATTGAAACCATAGCCATTCTACCAGAATCCAGAAGAAAATATTAGCTACTTAAACTTTCCAGGTAATTCGATCAAGGTGACACCACTAGGAAATTCTTAGAAGTTATGGGGGCAGATTCCCCTTTTCTGCATAAACCATAAAAGTCCTGTGCCACACCCTACACACACCAACAGAAATGACCTTGCTCCAAGACTGAACTCAAGTAATAGAACTAGCTAAATCTTCACAGGAAGAATCAGACTAGGGGCTGAAAACTCTGAAATTCATTCCAGTATGGGGTTGGACATACTACCCTTCAGCCCTCACACAGATATACACACCCTAACACAAGAAAAACCCAGCATCCTTCACCCATACCAGCCATCTTCCTGCCAGAAAAATGACCCTGGTTTTTTTTTTTTATACTTCAAAAGAAAATAATGGCTTCCAGGACTTCCCAGGAAGTCCAGGCTGTGGAATTCTTAGGATGGGTAAACCCATATTCCCTTTTCTACATGAACCATAATAGCCCATGCCACAGCCTGCACCTTTGATGGAAATAGCTGAGCATTGTGACATAAACTTATCAACTTGCCAAAACACCAAACTTTGTTTCATAACTACAAATCTTGGACCACGCATCTACAAATGGATGTATGACATCTCAAAATTGTCTCATAGTTTCTGCCCAGTAGTATCACAGAAAATCTGATGAGAAGTCACAGAGTAATATATCAAACTAAGTGAGCTGAAACAGCAACACAGAAGGCAATATGAGCACCAACCACATCACACTAGAGATGCTTAGACACGCAATGATAGAATAATTATTGCAAATTGACATACGTTGATCTAATTTTTGATCATTTCATTTACCCTGTGTTATAACAAACAACATTAAATAAAACTGTTTGAGCCAGCATTGACACAGGGTATGGTAGTGGGTGATAAATTAGGGATACTGGTGAAGGTAAGGTCACACTGGTGGTGGGTCTGGTGTTTAAACACTTAATGTCTAAAATACTGCATAATGAAACACTTGGTTAATCATGGTATGAAAATAAGAAACAATTGTAAAAGCCATGTCTTTATACATGCAGTGTATATGCAAATCTAAGTCCTTATAAATCTAAATTTTAAGTCATAAACAGAATTTAAGCAGTAAAAAATTAGGGCCGTATATATAGCACAGAGGTAGGGTGTTGGCCTTGCATGGAGCCTATCCAGAATGGATGGTGGTTCTAAACCTGGCATCCCATATGGTCCCCTGTGCCTGCCAGGAGCAATTTCTGAGTGCAGAGACAGTAGTCACCCCCCAAAAAAAAGTCAGCAAAAACTTACATTAGGCTGACTTTACAGTTCATGAGATACTGAATCCATTGCCATAGATTTTCAATGAGTTAACCTTAATAGAAAATGATCATGGTTCACCAGTCAACCATAAATTATAATTAAATTTTGCATAACAATACAAAGTTATTTCTGTATAGTTACGCCACCAATCAAATTATTATTGAAAAGTCCCTATGTGAGTTATGAGTAAACACAACAAATGTAGAAGTAATATCCTCTCATAATTTTCAGCTGCGTAGGGTCTATTACATACATATAACTAAATGTACAGAAATTTTGTACTTTGAAGAAAGAACGATACATTAAAAAATTGAAAAAGTAAAAAACAAAGAAAAAGTAGAATGATATTATCATGGTGAAGTTATAAACTTAATCTTGTTTTTCTCCAGCCATGTCCTAGAAATTGTAAAAATTTTGTTTTTTTTAAACAATTGATATAATACAGAGTTAAAGGTGTTACATTGGTATGCAGGATTATGAGTAACATGGTTCAGTATTTTTCAGAGAATACTAAATGTACATTGAAGATTTTATCAATAGTTAAATCTGATTAAAGTACTTCTTAGTGTCTTAATAGTAACTTAAACTATGGGAATAAGGAAAAAATCCTACTAGGGAATTGTATGCCATGATATCAGGGTTAAAAAGTCAGTATGCTTCTTGATGACTGAAACAAAATGTATTTTTAAAGGCCTTTGAAATCAAGTAGTGTACCTATAACATATTCTACATAACAACTTAAATTGGTGATAAACATAGAAATAGATTTGCTTCTGAGTGGAAAATTCTTGAAATCAGCAACATTTATTGATAGTTTGTGCAATAAAAGATGCAATTCGTTCAATTTTCTCGGATAAAGTTTTAAGGAAAACTTTTTAATGCAATGGCTAACCTACCTCTCAAACAAGATGGCTTTTTAATGACATTTTCAATATACCTTCTATACATCTGGTTCTAGTTGAAATTATTAGCCTGAATGATTTAAAGACTTCAGATAGCATTTTTCAAGCAACAAACAAACACATACAGCACACGTGTAAAATAGAATAATTTTCTACTTCTTTATTTTTAATGGGTTAAATTTCTTTGGACTGTTGGAGCTATAGATTTTTTTTGAGACTGTGAGCTACAAAGTCAAGTGGTATTAATTTTCTCTCAAACTACCAGCTAACTAAAAAATAATCATTAGTTCCAAAATTCAGATTTTACCTAGATTGTTGGTGTGGCAAACTATTGAATTTCTTGAATTTCTCACAGCTCAAAAAGCCATTGTCTGAGAATAGACAGCATATTTCTATCATAAATTGTCAGTTGTATGAATTACCTCCAATACAATAGATCTTTCCTGCCCTACACAGATCATTAAATCTACTTCAACATGATATTCCCGTGAATTTCTTTATGTTTCCTGAAGAAAGCTAACATAACTAACAATAGTGCATAAAAGAGCTAATAGTAACAGTTGTTATTCATTCAGTTTATACTTGTTACCAATATTTCACTATTCTAATATTTTTATTTATGTAGTGATTGTCCATTTTATATATGAATCATATAGAGAATTATGAAAAGAAAAGTGAGTTCTGTTCTCAGGAGCTTATAATTTTTTACTCAACACTGTGTCCAAATCAATAATAAATATAAGTGATAAAATTATGAAAGTGTGAACTAACCCAAGGCAAAACTTCCTGTAGAGGTCATAGATTGAACTTCATTTTTTTTAAATTTTCATTTTATTATTATTTTGTTTATTTTGGTGCCACACAAAGAGGCACTTAGGGGTTACTCCTGGCTCTGCCCTCAGAAATAGCTCATGGCAGACTCAGATCATATGGGAGGCCAGGGATCAAACCCAGGTCAGTCCCGAGTTGGTCACATGCAAGCAAATGCCCTAGCCACTGTGCTAAGCTTGGAACTACATTTTAGAAGATAATTAAAGGTTAGCAAGTTTAGTTTCATTCTGAATCCTTTCCTCTTAATTTTTAAGTTATAACAATCTCAATCTGTGTGTTGACATGCCCTAGTTTTTGCACTTAAGTACAGAAAAAAGACTTTTAGAATCACTTCTAATAAGGACTAGAATCCTATCAAGACCCCACATTCATGACCTCATTAATATTAATCACCCCTCAAAAGCACTAGTAGATTGGAGATTGACTTTAGTATATAGATTTGGGAGTCTGAAAGGTCACATACATCTATGGCATAACAGGAAAGTTATTTTACTAAATGTTATGGTAATAAGAAATAAGGTTAATAAATTCTTGAGATACATGCATTTGTCCATTCTAATATACAAATTGGGTGAAGATATAAATAAATGCAATCAATATGTTCACCACTACAGAGAAATAAAAGAGGAAATAATGGAAAAACAGTCAGTTCTTTATAAAATTACAAGATCTAAAAAAATGACTGCAAAATTTCATAGTTAAAAAAAAAACCTAATTGGAAAATTAGTGAGCAAAACAGAAAACTGAAAAATTTTAGCAGTGGCATTGTTTTTACAAAGTTGATAAAAACTTGGAGGAGGAAATGTACCTTAAAGGAAGAGGCCTGGAGCTCACTTCTCCCCAACTTGCCTCGTATGGTCCCTGAAAATGCAGACCTCTAGTGTGCCCTGAATTCCAACTTCACAGAGCTGGAGTAATACCTCATAACTCATGAAAGCAAAAAATTATTCGTCCCACAGGACTAGACGAAGAACTGCCAAGAACTGTTGGTGACAACTTCCATTATCAAAAATGATAAGAGCCTATAAGTGATAGCATTATTTGTATCCTGATACTCACAAACCACATTAATGTCTCTAATACAGGCAGGGGAAGAGGTGGAGGGAGATCAGGGGCATTGGTGGTAGGAATGTTGCACTGGTGAAGCGGGGTGTGTTCTGTTTATGATTGAAGCCCAACTACAATCATGCTTGTAATTATGGTGCTTAAAGAAAGATTTTGTTAAAAAAAAAAAAAGATAGAAAAACTGAATAGCATTTGATTTTATCCTGGAGAATGAGAATGTTTAACAATTGAATATTAATTTTACTTAAAGCTTTTGTAGTTTCTTTTGCTTTTAGTTATTGTTTTCTGCTGGTGTATGTATGTATGTATATATATATGTATGTATATATATATATATATATATATATATATATATATATATATATATATATATATATATATATATATATAATTATATATATATATATATATATATATATATATATGAGCAGCAAGTGTGTGTTTACATGAGTTTTGCCTCCATCAAAAAGTATATTTTGGGAATACATAAAAATGATTCTTGGAAAATGATATACTTAATGATCTAATACAAATCTTTGGTAAGGAATTAAAAAAGTATGTCGGAGTGGCCTTGTTCTCCGCGCTGCGTGGGCGAGGACCGTCTACCCTGCCCGTGGCCCGCCATCTCTTCCCGACGGAAGGAACATCATGCCTTCTATTAAGTTGCAGAGTTCTGATGGAGAGATATTTGAAGTTGATGTGGAAATTGCCAAACAGTCTGTAACTATCAAAACCATGTTGGAAGATTTGGGAATGGATGATGAAGGAGACGATGACCCAGTTCCTCTCCCAAATGTTAATGCAGCAATATTAAAAAAGGTTATTCAGTGGTGCACCCACCACAAGGATGACCCCCTCCTCCTGAGGGATGATGAGAACAAAGAAAAGCGAACAGATGATATCCCTGTTTGGGACCAAGAATTCTTGAAAGTGGACCAAGGAACACTTTTTGAACTGATTCTGGCTGCAAACTACTTAGACATCAAAGGTTTGCTTGATGTTACATGCAAGACTGTTGCCAATATGATCAAGGGGAAAACACCTGAGGAGATTCGTAAGACCTTCAATATCAAAAATGACTTTACTGAAGAAGAGGAAGCCCAGGTACGCAAAGAGAACCAGTGGTGTGAAGAGAAGTGAAATGCTCTGCCTGACACTGTAACACTGTAAGGATTGTTCAAAATACTAGTTGCACTGCTCTGTTTATAATTGTTAATATTAGACAAACTGTAGACAAACACAGCAGCAAATCAGTTGTATTAGCAGACTATTGTCCTCATTGCATGTGTAGTTTGCTTAGATTCCATATCTATATTTGAGTTCTTTCTCATGATCAAAGATTTGCCGCCCCCCTTTATTTTTTTGCTCTGAATAAAACTGGTGGTTTCTCTATAGAAAGTGGCATTTTCGGCTTTCCCCCTTTTTGTAAAACAATTTCTGCCTACTTACTGTCTTAAACATTAGTGATCTATTAAAAGTTGATGTAAGAAAAAAAAAGTATGTCATTTAATTCAGCTACTTTTAAAGAAGAACTTCATAAATCACAAAATAAAGCACTCTGGTGCTCTGGTGCTTTGAAAAAAAAATGGTGCATAAGCCTAACTTATAAATTTGGGTTGTTCTTAGCTAAAAGAGTTGGATTTGTGAATTGTATAATAAAGGAAGTACAAAGATATTAAATCAGAAAAAAATAATTAAAACCAAGTTCAGACGGATACAGATCAGAATCCACAATGAGCTAAGGTAGGTCTATGGTGCCTGTGCATTTGTTCTGTTTTCCTATTTGGTTTTGGGTTAACTTGCAGAGTGTTTTGCATTCATTTCATCTTTCTCACATGGGAAATTGCACAAAAGCAACCTAAGATTGCTCCCTTTTGTCAATTGTTTTGGAACAAATGCATGTTTTCAAAAACAAGCTATACAGCATATCTGGCTGTAATTGTAGCTATATCTATTGGGAAAAGCACTGCCAAGGTGATGACATGTGAACTGAGTTGTGAAACGTGAAAATATGTGTGCTATTTGAAAAGAGGAGAGGAACCGAGCAAAAAGAGCAGCTGTACATAGGGGACTCCAGTGAAAGAGAAAGTCATTTAGCAAACGTCCACTGTGTGTTTTCTTTATATGAACTCATTATATTGGCTTTTATCAAAAATTTTTTTCTCACAGCTATTGCCTGGATTTGTCTCTCCATCCTTTAAAATTGTAATTTTATTATAGGTTATATAATATATGGCTACGATAGTGTTAATATTTATGGTATTGTATACAAGCATTGCAGTTCACCACCATCAAGTACTTTAGAACCTCCAATGTCCTTTGGTACTTCTTGTCTACCACTTCAATCTCCTTCATTTCGTATTTTTTTATTTTAAATCTTTATTTAAGCACCAGGATTACAAGCATGATTGTAGTTGGATTTCAGTCATAAAAGGAATACCCCCTTCACCAGTGCAACTTTCTTCCATTGCCCAATTTCCACTACAATATGAGCTTTGTAATCAGATACCAAGGGTTTGTTATTGTTTGCTATTGTCTATTCTCTGGTTCTCTCTTTATACATATATAATTAGATATAAATATGTAGGTATATATATTTTATCAATGAGTGAGAGCATCTAGGATTTGTCTTCCCCCCTCAAGTTTATTTCACCTAAAGTTACATTTTTTAGTTCCGTACAAGTTGGATCAACCTACAGAATTTCACCTTTTTTTTTTGTTTTGTTTTGTTTTTTAATTTTTTTGGTGGGGGCACACCTGGCAGTGCTCAGGAGTTACTCCTGGCTCTGCACTCAGGATTCGCTCAGGCACACTCTGGGGAACATATGGAATACCATATGCAAAGCAAATGCCCTACTACTGTGCTATATCTCTGTTTGTCCTCTTTTCTAATAGCTGAATATATACCCCAAACTTCTCTTGATCCATTTATATCTTATCATTGAATACCATACTTCTGCGGTTAGTGTATGTAGTGCTATAGTAAACTTGAGGCATGAACACATATTTTATGTGGTTTTATTTTTGAAAGGTAGAGACTAATAAGCAGAATCTCAAGTTTCATATGGAAACTTTATTCTTCTTACTTTGAGAAAATTTCACAATGTTTTCCATAAAGGTTGAATTATATGGTATATACTTTCAGTAAAGGCGCATTCCTTTTTTTTCTCTATTTTTTCTTTATTTTAACATCTTGAATTACATAAAAGATTGTGATTAGGTTTCAGTCATGTAAAGAACACCGCCTTTACCAGTGCAAACATTCCCACCACCAATGTCCCAAATCTCCTTCCATCCCACCCCCACCCCCACCTGTACTCCAGACAGGCTTTCCAGTTCCCTCATTCATTCACAATGGTTATTGGTAGTTCTCTGTGTAGTTATTTCTATAACTGTACTCACCACTCTTTGTGGTGAGCTTCATGGAGTGAGTTGGTGTTCCAGCCCTTCTCTCATTGTCTCTGAGGATTGTTACAAAAAAGACTTTTATTTTTCTTAAAACCCATAGATGAGTGAGACTATTCTGCATCTCTCTTTCTCCCTCTGACTTATTTCTCTCAGTATGATAGATTCCATGTACATCCATGTATAGGAAATTTTCATGACTTCATCTCTCCTGACGGCTGCATAATATTCCATTGTGTAATGTACCAACCAGTTTTCGTTAGCCATTCGTCTGTTGAAAGGCATCTTGGTTGTTTCCAGAGCCTGGCTATTGTGAATAGTGCTGCAATAAATATAGGACTGAGGAAGGGGTTTTTGTATTGTATTCTTGTGTTCTTAGGGTATATCCCTAGGAGTGGAATAGCTGGGTCGAATGGGAGCTCAATTTCTAAATTTTGGAAGAATCTCCTTATCGCTTTCCATAGAGGTTGGACTAGATGGCATTCCACCAGCAGTGGATAAGAATTCCTTTCTCTCCACATATCGCCGCCAGCACTGATTGTTCTCATTCTTTGTGATGTGTGCCAATCTCTGTGGTGTGAGGTGGTATCTCATCGTTGTTTTGATTTGCATCTCCTTAATAATTAGTAACGAGGAGCATTTTTTCATGTGCCTTTTGGCCATTTGTATTTCTTCTTTATCAAAGTGTCTGTTCATTTCTACTCCCAATTTTTTGATGGGATTAGATGCTTTTTTCTTGTATACTTTGTATATAGCCCCTTATCTGAAGGGTGTTGGGTGAATAGAGAGTTCCTTTTTTACCATGTACCTGCCAAAATTTATTTTCTTATCTTTTTTATGTGCCAAATTTTTATGGTGTGAGATGATGTCTCATTATTGTTTTGATTGCCTTTTGTGTTCATCTTAATGCCTAAAGTCTTACTGTTATACATGTCCTTTTTGATTTTTTTCAATTATCCAGATAACATGATAGTATCATACACATTTCAGTTTTCTTCATTGCTAGCATTGGATTTGGTCTTGCCTCAATATTAAATGTTACAAATATTTCTTTCTATTAGCATCTTTAGGATGTTGGAATAAAAAATATTTAGGATATTTAAAATATTTTGAATGGAAACTTTATTAATTATAATAAGTGGATTATCATGTTTTCATTTTATCTGTATTCTGAAGTATTGCAAGCTTAAATATTTAACTGAATGGTAATCAAAACTTTTAATTAATCCAAATAAACATTGCTACTATAGGTTTAATATGTTGTGCAGTTGTGTGAATAAAAATATTCTTCTTTAACATGGATTCATCAGATCAATTAACAAACTCTTACAAAATTCTATCAAATGCATAGTATAAATTTTAAATATCTGATTCTTTTTCATTTCAATAATTTCCTTTTCTACTTTCTGTGATTATTATTGTGATGATATGTACTCATAACTTGGCTCATAGAAACTATTCAGAAAACTATGCTTCCGTGCAAAACAGCAATGTTATTTAATTCACTCAAATGATTGTGTTAATTGATTTCCTGATAAAATGCAGGCCTATTTCTCCACATGGATGATCAAATTTATTTTAAGATCTAATCCTGTGAGAAAACTGAAATCTAAGATATTTTTTGTAATTTGCTGTCTCATATTTATAAATGTCTTTATTAGATGGAGAGTATTTGAAACAAATGATAATACATTAATAAAAAACTGTATATATATTCAAGAGAATCATCCACACTATTTAAGCTCTTTGTAGTGTATTGTTTATTTTAAACATTCTCTGATTTTCTACAAAAATATTCTATTTTATTTTCTGCCAAAATTTATAGTGCCTTGGTGTTTTGTGGCATTTATTAGTTCCATAACTATATATTGACTAAATGGATTTCATTGCAATTACTTAAGTAGTTACTCTAATAACTACATTATACAAGTACTATTACATATATATTTTGATTCTTTTTATTTACATATTGACCTTTAATTTGCCTATTTCTATTTGTTTATTAAATTTATTTTGTGTCATCTTTTGACTTCTATTTCTCTGAGGAAGGTCACACCCAGCAATGTTCAGAAATCTCTCCTGACTCAGGGGACCATATGAGGACCGGGGATCTAACCCACATTTATGCTGGGTCAGAAGCATGCAAAGCAAATGCCCTACCACTGTGTTACTGCTCTGGTCTCCATCTTTTGACTTTTCTGATTTTGGCATTATCATGATAAAAATATAAAAAAGTTATTAGATTTTATAAGTTATTTCCCATATCCATTTGGTATAAGTCAAAGAAAAAAACTTCAATGAATAATGGCACTCTTCAATTTATTTATTTCACTTACAAATTTCATTGATTTAGTTACTTGCCTATTATTTATTGGTTTTTTTCCTATATTTCTTTAATTTTAGAATGAATGTAATAAAACATTTTTCTGGATAACACCTTTATATTTTAAAAATTAGGAGACATTTAATATTATAGAATATATTTTAAATAGAACTTTAATCCCTATTCCATAATAATACTGGGTGAAAAAATAAGTTAAGATGCAGATAAATTAGAAATTACTAATGAAAATAAAAAATTATATTTTAACTTATCACCATATCAAAATGATAAGGAGATGTTTCTTAGTTACATAGACAAATGTTAGACAATAAAAATTTATGAAAATAGGGGTCAGAGCGATAACACAGCAGTAGGGCGTTTGCCTTGCACACAGCCAATGTGACGTACTTTGGTTCAAACCCCCAGTGTCCCATATGTATCGAGCCAGGAGCAATTTCTGAGCACGTAACCAGAATAACCCCTGAGCATCACAGAAAAAAAGTTTATGAAAATAACATATATTACATATGTTTCTTTATATAAATTTATCAGTAAAACAATGTCATAGAAATCAAATCTAAGGGAAAGGAATGGCATGACTCTTTATAATTATGTAATTGAAAAAACTGTTATCCTTGTTCAAGTGAGCTTTGAGTTTAAAAGGGAAAATGAAGTCCTCCATCTTTAGGAATTATAGAGTTGTAATATTTTCACAAGTAAGTCAAAGAACTGTTTGGGGAATTTTACATGGTTGGTATTTTTTAAGTTTAAAAGTTAAAATTGTTTTCAGTTTTATTGGAGTACAAAACATTTTGTATTGTTTTTCAGGATAATTTTATAAAATATCTAAAAATGATATATATGTTTGTGATAAACTACTATTAAGGGAAGGCCAAAGGGCTTGTTTTCCTGTCACATATAAAATATGGCTTTCTGGATTACAAGTAGGCCATCTTCCCTGTACATCTCTCTTGAGATTGAATCTAGGATATTCTTTCTTTCTCTAGGTAGCTGAAAGTATATGTGATGTATCAGCTCTTAAATATCTTTGCTAGAGGAAAGTCATTTTTATTTAAATAAAAGCATTTATTTTCATCATTAAAATAGTTGCAGTGTATATAAACTAAGAAAGAAAATAATAAATTTAGAAAAATGAAGAGTAAAACTCTAAAATTATTATTCAGTTATCTCCATAAGAAGCAGAGCACAGCCTATTTAACTTAAGAAAAATAAATAGAAACCTTCTCCATGACACATATAAGCATTTATTATACCAATCATAGTTTTGTGTGGAGATGGTAAGACCTATAACAACGGGGTTGCTTCAAATGCTGAGAAACCATGGAAAAGAGTTTTTGTATTTTTTGCAAAGGAAACTCAAGGAAAGGATATTTTACACCTACAGTAAATGCATAAAGGAGGTGATCATAAAACTACAGGACATAAGGTTCAAGTTTTGTATTTATAAAAAAATATTTGCATTAATGCAAATAGAAAAATAAAGCTTTCTGGGTTTTAATATGTTTTGTTACCAAACAGGGTGATAAATTATATCAATAAATATGTCACTTTTTAATAACAAAATACATTGATTAATAAAAATTATGATGATCAATTGGTTTGTTATATAATATACATCAGGTGACACATAATAAACAAATATTTCTGGAGATATCAATCTGAAGATACCAGCAATGATATCAGGAATCTGGAATATGGTTGGAGAGGGGTGAGTTGAGGTATCTGTATACTTCAAATCCTACTCAGTGCCAACACTGATGTAATCATGGGACCTAAAAGTAAAATAATTAAAAAACAGTCTATTAAGATGGGCAGGTATGGGGGTACTAGGGACATTGTTGGATGAAAAGTGATGCTCATAGTAGGTTTGTAATTGGAACAGTGTATGCCTGAAATTTTAATATTAATCACTTTCTAAGTCACAATACTTCATTAACATCATTCTTCTGGATTACTGAGAAAAAGTATTTTAATCAGTCGCAACAAAATCCTTAATAATGAATAAAATCAAATAACGGGATATTTCTAAATTAATATGAAAGCTCTAAAACTAAGAACAAAGAAAACATCAAATCATAATTAGTTACTAAAACTTTTATTCCTTATATCAAGATAAAAAATGGACACTTTTATCAGTCATATTGAGCATTTTGCTAAATGGCATTGACCTTTGTATAAAAGAAATTATCTTTGGTCAGGGGACAACTCCTTGAACAATGCACGTGCCTTCCAAATACCATCCTTCCTAGTCTATAGTATGACCTTGAGCCTAATTCCAGCACTACTACTTAGGATTCCTGCATTCACAGTAAAAGCACATCAAAACCAAACAAAAGAGCACCATACCAACTGTCTGATATACAGAATGGCTGGTAGACAAGTACTTCTACCAAGAGTACCGATCTCTGACTTATGCAACAACTACAAGAAGGCAAAGGCGGTAGATAAAAATGTCGAAAATTAGAAACACAGTCACCATGTTTGAACTAGAGTTCAAATCACTCTTTTCTCAGAAGAGATATACACTGGGCCATGAAAAATTAAGAATACACTGGCCCATGCAGCAGAAAGTTGGTCATCTTGGGAGGAGGGTATAGACCAAGCCTCCAACATGCTGAAACCATGTCTGTTGCTATCATCACCCACCATTTTCCTGATGGCCCTGCCTCGACACTGATCCTCTTTGATTCCCTTCAGAGACTCCAATCTGATCATACTTCAGTTATGCTAGAATTTTTGTTTGCTTGATATTACCAGGACTTTTTGGAGACAGTGCAGGCACCCTCCCCGTGTACCTTCCTTATTCTAGGAATCATAGCAGCTGAGAATACGCCCCTAAAAGTCATAGTATTAGTAATTGTGCTTTGAATGCCTGGACAAAACATTTTTTTTGTTTGTTTGTTTTCGTTTTTGTTTTTGGGTCATACCCGGCAGTGCTCAGGGGTTACTCCTGGCTCTATGCTCAGAAATCTCTCTTGGAATGCTCGTGGGACCATATGTGAGGCCGGCATTTGAACCACCGACGTTCTGCATTCAAGACAAATGCCTTACCTCCATTATCTCTCTGGTCCCAACAGCACATTTTTAATGCCTACTAGCAGGGGTCTCAAACTCCCTCCGTACAACATTTTGTGGCCCTGCCCTAGAGGAATCTGTTTTGTTTTGTTTTGTTTTAGTTGTTTGGGTCACACCCCCCAATGTTCAAAGCTTACTACTGACTTTGCACTCAAGGATCACCCAGACTTTGCATCCTGCGGCCCCCAGGTAAATTGAGTTTGAGACCCCTGGTATGAACACACCAATTTAACAAAATGACAGCTAACAAGAGCTTACTAAACCTTCAGCCATTATATTGGTGAATTCGTTGGAGATGCAAGAATTTTCACAAATGTGCTTACTACTATACTTTTCCTTTTTTCTTTTTTAACTATTTTCTTCTCTTTATTTTTTAATTTTTTTCTATTTTTTCAATAACATTTTTTACTTATCTTGATCACTTTTATTTCGCTTATTGATAAATAGAAAACTCAAAGCCACTTACAAGTTTTAGCCAATTAAAATTATTGTGGCAACACTAAAAGTATGCAGTCATTTTTTATATAACCATGAGAAGCAATAACTATATAGAGCATAAAATTTTAAAGACATATTACTTAAAATGGCAGTATTAAAGTTACAATTCTTAGGGCTGGAGAGATAGCACAGTGATAGGGCATTTGCCTTGCAAGGGGTGGACCCAGGACTGACATTGGTTCAAATCCTGGCATCTCATATGGTCCCCCATGCTTTCCCGGGACCCAGGACTGACATTGGTTCAAATCCTGGCATCTCATATGGTCCCCCATGCTTTCCCGGAGTGATTTCTGAGCACAGAGCCAGAAGTAACTCCTGAACACCGCCAGGTGTGGCCCCCATAAAAAAAAGTTGCAATATTTAAAATAAATATTTTCATAGTTTAAATATGAAAGCCCTTGTTATATAAGTTTTCAAAACCTGGTTCTGAGTTTGCACAGCTACTAAGCTATCATTTCCCACCAAATTTGTCTATATTCTCAGCAGTTATATTTACCTGTCATAAATTCCAACCTAATAAAAATCTTCAAATAAAAAAACAAAATCAACTATATTTGCCTAATATTTAATATAAGCATACTAAAATAGAGAAAACTCAAAACATAAAACATGTTTCTTTGAAGCAAAGAAAAATAAGGTATTCTTACACTACTACATTCAAATAGCGATAATTAGGGAATATGTTTGTGGTAAATCATCCGATAGAGAATAGAATCCGGTAGGGAGTAGAACTGGTTAGAATAGAAAAATAAATTCATACTATATGTTAAATAATTTATAACAGAGGTAACACTATAATTTAAGAGATAAAGCAGCAGCATTGTACAGGTTACTTCTTCCTATTTTGGTTGCCATTGACTTTTCCCAAGTCAGACATTTCATTTAATGTTCTTTTGGCTTAATCTTTTAATCAGCCATAATTAAAACTTTGTCTGATTAATTCTGTCATTATTACCAGAATATTCTTTCTAATCTAATATTTGGTATGTCCTGTTAATATAACTAGAGAACAAAGCAATTTATGGAACAGTTGTTCCACAAATCTATGATTTGTGTGTCTTGGCAATATTATGAAGAATTAATGTCTATTAAAGATGAACCATTGAGTCCAAATTATGAAGAACAGTAGGTTCATATTCTTTTATGGAAAAGAATTTTAGTTGTTTATGAATAGTGCTGGTGCATTAGTAGGGTAATCTATTAATATTTGTTGTGAGGCAGAGTGCCCTTGAATTTTTAGTCAAAAAAACCTGAATATAATGTACTATTCATCCATTTTAACAGTAAATTAATGTCATCCTAAAATGTTATGTCTTGGAGCTGGAGATAGTACATAGATACTTGTCAACTTCACTTTATTCCTCAAACTGCATTGAATCCCCCAAACACAGCTAGAAATGATTCCTGAGAACATCTGATGTGACCCAAAGACTAGTCACCCCCTTTAAAAGATTTTTGTCCCAATGCTCAAAATTTGTGAACATATTAGCTTTGCAAAATGTAAAATGGTATGTGAATATAAATTAAAGATCTTAACAGGTGAGATTTGCTGCAAATTCTCAGCTACTTGATAAAAAAAAAAACTACTTTTCTCATAGTATTTTCTTAAAGTTCCCTTGTCCCCATAAATCCTTAAATATTTGTTATCTTATATATGGAAAAGGGGACATTATATAGATGACTACATAATGTATTTTTTTTTTGGTTTGGGGGGCCACACCCATTTGATGCTCAGGGGTTACTCCTGGCTAAGAGCTCAGAAGTTGCCCCTGGGTTGGGGGTATCATATGGGATGCCGGGGGATCAAACCGCGGTCCTTACTTGGCTAGGGCTTACAAGGCAGACACCTTACCTCTAGCGCCACCTCACCAGCCCCATATGATGTATTTTTAATTGTAGATTATCCAGGATTATTTTGGTAATCTAAGGAGCTTCATGAAGAGAGATTTAAATTATGCCAAAGAATTGAATTATAAAAAAAAAGATAAATAAAAACAAAATCAATTGTTGGCATTTTTTGTTATTTTTAAGGTAGAAGATTTAGAAGCCACATAAGTAAATAGCTTCTAGAATCTGGAAAAAGAAGCAAATAATATCTCTTCTTATGTTTTTAGAAAGAAAAATAGCCTGGCTAACAGTTTATTTTAATCTTATTTACAGAATTATTAGGGGTAAATGTGCTGCTTTGATCTATCAAGTTTGTGGTAATTGAAACCATCTATAACAAAAAACTAATACTTAAATATTTTATAAATATTCATGCAAGTAATATGAATTCATACAAGTAATATGAGAGATTGAGCTAACTACTGGAGAAACAACCACAGTAAGATCACCATAGAAAATGTAATCCTATTGCATATTTTTCTGAAACTGAGCAATGAAAGAAAATTATGTTCTATTTGATATTTTATTCTTTATTTTATGTTGCAATGGTTTATTGAAATATATGTTTTAAGGTTACAATTTCAAATAGCTTTAAAATTTGTATGTTAAAATGCAGCCACCAATAAGGCAAGCATATTCTTCCGCTACAATACTTTCATGAAAATATTTAAAACCCTCCCTCTCTGTAATTACTTCTCCCTGGACTTTTCTGGTATTGTCACTTCTGCAGCCCAAGTCAATGATTTGTTTTATATAGTTTTGCCTATTTCCTTGAATTTGATGTTACTTTTGAGCATTTATATAGGAATATATAATCATAACCAATAATTACACTGGTTTTGTTCCTAAACACTGTTTGTATAGTAAATGTATTTGTTCATATAATAGTTCTGTGAGAACATGATGCATGGGGAAATATTGATAGATGTAAAAATTATGATCCAATTGTATAAAGCATCTTGCCACAAATCACAAGATTAGAAAGCAGGACAATGGATTTTAATAAAGCCACTCATTCTGATTCCAAAATCTTGAGTTTTTAAACTTCCTCATTTATAATAACTCTAGAATTTGAATCTTTTTTATTTAAAAACTACATGAGTAATTTTATATCTGATATTGGTAAAGGAAGTGAGTCATCAATGGCATATAACTAAAGATACATAGTTCTAAGAAAATATAATGGTCTCAGATATTAATATCAAGTAGCTACCAACTAGTTATTTCCTCAGCTGTACTCTTATTTTAAGTATTATTCTTTCTATTATAATTATGGTTATGAATCATTCTTATTTTTCAGCAATTCTTTGTTTCATTCATTCTATATTACTGAAAAGTAATTGTTAATCTCTATATGTCCTAGGTACCAATACAAAAATCTTGCCATGCTAAAATCAAATTTATTCTACTTCTACTGAATTTTTCCAAAATGGTTTACAATTATCTTTATGAATGTACTCCTTATTAATTTTTATTAATGTATGAATTTATTAAAACTATTGGAAGGATTCTTCCAGTGATATTCAGTGCAATTTGGGACCCAACTAGCAGTTCTTTGGCAAGCAGGCAAGTAGTACATAGGTAAGCCTAAGGATATAGTAGTGTGCAGGCCCTGTGCTTCTTTCTTCTTTCTTTCTTTCTTTCTTTCTTTCTTTATTTCTTTCTTTCTTTCTTTCTTTCTTTCTTTCTTTCTTTCTTTTCTTTCTTTCTTTCTTTTCTTTCTTCTTTCTTCCTTTTCTTTCTTTCTTTCTTTCTTTCTTTCTTTCTTTCTTTCTTTCTTCTTTTTCTTTCTTTCTTTCTTTCTTTCTTTCTTTCTTTCTTTCTTTCTTTCTTTCTTTCTTTCTTTCTTTCCTTTCTTTCTTTCTTTCTTTCTTTCTTTCTTTCTTTCTTTCTTTCTTTCTTTCTTTCTTTCTTTCTATCTTTCTATCTTTCTTTCTTTCTTTCTTTCTTTCTATCTTTCTTTCTTTCTTTCTTTCTTGCTTTCTTTGTTTTTTTTTTGTTTTTTTTTTGGTTTGGATTTTTTTTTTTTTTGATTACACCCGGCAGCTCTCAGGGAACCATATGGGATGCTGGGATTCGAACCACTATTAGTCTTGGGTCGACCTCTTGCAAGACAAAGGCCCTATCACTGTGCTATCTCACTGGCCTCTCCTGTGTTTCTGAACCTGAGACTAAGACCAGTCCAGCAATGTTCACAGTCTCCAGGTCTACACCTGTCAATGAAGATATGCTGAGAATTCATCTTTAGTGTTCCTTTACTATTTTACTATTTCCCAAGTCCTCCTATCACCAATCACAGCTAGTTTTGTAAAATCAAGGAATTATACACATCTATCCTCTTCAGTATAAACAAATATTTTAGTAGGTATTTTTTAATTGTTATGATATTAAAACATTGATGGAGTTTCATAAATATTATTTCAAAATTTAAACTGTATTACTTTAGGGACTAAAGATAGTAGATAGAACATTTGTTTGCATACAGCCAATACAGGTTCAATTCCCAGATACCAAAATATCCACCAAGCATTGTCAGAGTGCAGAGTCAGTGGTAATCCCTTTGCATTGCCAGATGTACCTTGAAAACAAACAAACAAACAAAAATAACAAAAAAAAATATTGGTACTCTTTTATTTTTTTACATCATATACTTAAATTTGTGGAATGGATTAACAAGGCATACAATTCTAAATATTGGCTTGTCTTGGAAATAAACACTGGTTTGGACTAAGATTATAAATAAGTAACATATTTAATAATTTAACAATTTTGTTTTGGGGTTTTTTGGGGGGATGATCCACACCCAGTGATGCTCAGGGGTTAATCCTGGCTAGGCACTCAGAAATTGCTCCTGGCTTGGGGGACTATATGGGATGCAGGGGGATCAAACCATCGTCAGTTCTAGGCTAGTGGAGGCAAGGCAGCTGCATTACCACTTGCACCACACAATTGCATATTCTCATCTAATTCATGCATCTATTTAATCTAATCAATTTTCCACCAATCTCAGTGATTTTCTGATTAATATTTTATTACCTTCATTACTTCAATACTCATTTCCCTGCACTCATTCATATGGCCTCATGGAAGAGTGGATCAACTTACTGTTAAGGCTGTTCATGCATTTAACTTTTTTTCAGGGTACCTGTCTTTTTAATTTATAGATTATTTTCATTCACATGATCAAGTATTCTGTATTTTTTACTAAAATATTAGCTACATGAATCATGTTTATTATTTTCATAAATTAATCAGATTTTATTAATTATATTTATCATATATATGTACATTGGGTATATAAAAAAAGAAAAGGCTTACCTAAAATTACAGTGAAGAAATTTAATGAAATATAGATGAGTGTAGCAAATTTTATAAAAGTAGATTAACCTAATTCAGAGGGAAACATAATCTTTTATGTTACTGATTACATATATCACTAAATTAGCAAGAAAATAGTAAAAAGCAACATACACTTTTTCTTACTGAAAAAAAATGTAATTACAAAATAAAATCCTAGTTCCTTCCCTATATACAATTTTCCCAAAACCATTCTTTAAATAGTCTAAAAGTTAGGAGACAACTTCTGAAATTAAATAATCAACTTTTCACAGACTGTATTTTTGTTCCTATTTTATAAGTCCTCTACTGGCTCATTTAAGTATTTACTGTCTAGTCCAGGTGGCTTTCTAAAGATTTGCAAGAAATGATTTAAATATAACATGAAATTTACTCTTCACCGAACTACACAGTTTTGAAAACAAAATTTGAGACTTTTTTCCTTGCTGTAGTTCCTATTTCTATATCTAAGTCTGTTTAAGTAAACATCTGAAAGTGTTTTTTATAACAGTAAGAGAACCATGAATTTAATTTACATATTTACAGTTAACACACTGCTGTGCTGGTAATAGCAAATGCAGAACTTATTCAAATAGTTGTCTTGAACAAACATGTGAGGTCAACAAATATTCAGGTGATTTTGAGTACTTTAGTAGACACAAACACACGAAATGAGGATTGGAGATAAATTCCCAAAATACCCTTGGGCTAGGAAATGCTAAATTATACCTGAAAATTCAATCAATTCAACTCAGCAGGCTGAAACAGCTCATCAATGTGATAATTATGAACAGCAAAGGATTAGAAGAAAAGTACTGTTGTGTATACTACTTTCAGACTGGTTAAAATGAATATTTAATATATATTATATAATATATGTAAGATATATATAAAATTATATTCATATATAAAATATATTTTATGTACATTTCTATAAACTTAATTCATTGCTCAAATCATTAAAATAATGTTGATGAACTCTAGAATGCTGAGTTGAAATTATAAATTCTATTTTATTGATTCCAGATCTAATGAGGTATACTCAAAAAAATGTAAGCCAGAATATACTAAAGAGTAAACTTCTATAGTTTAGTCTTTATTTTTAGCATCATTCACATATTCCTTGCTTCATCCAATAATAATTTGAGGTGACTCACTCCCTGCTTGAACTACCACCTCTACATTCATATAGCAAAATGTAACATATGGATAAAAGAATTTAAGAAAACAAAACATCCCAGTAAACTAGAAATACAACAACAGATGTACAGTTGAGAAATTCAAAGAAAAGATGGCCAGTTTCATAGAAGTTGACTGAAATGGAATCATCCAGGCAGCAATTTGTGAAACCAGCAATTTGAGTAGCAAGACCTTGACACCTTGACTTGTTCTCCATGGATTATTTATTGTATTTTGCCTTTCTCTGCTTCAAATGGCACTTGCTATTCACCACCATTGCTCCGTTACAAATCTTCTCCAATAGTTTTGGCATGGGAGTTTTTGACTTCTCTAAGTATACTATTCTGTTTTGCTAAGTGATTTTACAGCTCTTGCTCTGTGGAAACAGGGTAAGGACCCAGGGTATTTCTTCTTTTTGTAGATTATATTGTAGCAAAATTTGACAAACTTCACCACTTAGATTAATAACACTTCATGTTTTGACTTTTAGATCATTATTCCCTGAAATCTTAGCAGTAGTCTTCAATCTCCACATACAGTAAAGAGACTGTCTGAGACGAATGTCTGGAAAGTTTTTCATTAACATGAATGCCAGCACTGTGAGGTAATTAACACATTGATAATTAATGTCAGCCAAACAACTTTCAAGTGTGAACCACAAGTGGTAACACTGGATTGACACTGGCATGCTAATAAAAAACACTTCCAAAGATCATGGTACAATTTTATCACATCGTACAACACTACAAAGTAACTGTATCACGTTCATATGTATGTGTGGTAATTATTATGAATTATTATACAACAACCACTAAGGAGATTCCATATAAATTTAGTCAACTTAACAGGAGTTAAACAATAAATATTTTCATTTACTTTGAGGCATAATTATTAAATATTTCTAAAAGAATGAGCAAAGACATTTCATTTAAAATTTATATAAAGTCTTAGAAAAGCCCTGTTTAGTATTATTTTTTAATGGGATGAAACACAGTTTATTACATGAAGATTCTGCAGAAATGCCTTTTTTGTTTAAAAAAAATTTTTACTTTCAACAAACCTCAAGAATAAAGAAATATTTTCTCTGATTCTAACAACATTACAAATGAAAATGTGGAACTAAATAGATCAAAAAATGAAAAGTTGGACCGGAGTAGTAGCATACCTTGCATGCAGCTGACCCAGGATGGCCTTGGTTCGATTCCAGACATCCCATAGGATCCCTGAACCAGGAGCGATTTCTGAGGGCAGAGTAAGAGTAACCCCTGAGAGCCATCGGACTGGGTGTGACCTAAAAAAACAAATACACAAACAAAGAAGAACAAAAAAAAAAGAAAAGAAAAGAAAAGAAAAGAAAAGAAAAGAAAAGAAAAGAAAAGAAAAGAAAAGAAAAGTTAGGGACCGACAGATAGTTTAGCAGGTAGGGCTCTTGAACATGGTCAACCCAGATTAGATCAGAGGCATTCCTTACAGTTCCCAGGGGTGATTCCTGAGTGCAAAGCAAGGTGTAACCTCTGGTCACCACTGGGTATGGTATAAAAAAAAAAGAAAAAAAATGTAAAATTTAGGCTATCCTATCAATTAATGGAAAAAAGTGATAAGGAAATTCGGAAACCCAGGTACAATGGGGGCAACTGTATGAACTAAAATGTAATCATGGAAAATTGCATTTCAACTTCCTGCATTGAATTCTACTGAGTATTGCCTTTCCCCATCCACATGACTTCTAGGACACCTGGTAGCACTCAAAGGTTACTCCTGGCTCTGTGCTCAGAATTAGCTCCTGGCAGGCAGGGGGACCATATAAATGCTGGGATCAAACCACTGCTCTTCCTGAGTCAGCTGCGTGCAAGACAAATGCCTTACCACTGTGAATGTGCAAGTCAGTTCTAACACAATCTAACAATATTAAATAAATTACTTAATTTAATTTATTAATTAAAGCATCATATTTCATAGGCTGAAGAATCAGCTAAGACTGTCCTCTAACCCCGAAGCTATTGCAAAATCTATATATCACCTGAGCTTCTAACCATTATAAACTGGAGATTTCTTTATCTGCCTCCTCCAGATTTTAGGTGCCAACCCTAAATCTGATTATTATCTGTACTTCTGTACTTTCTGACCTAGAAATAGAAGGTTTCTCAAGATACACTCTTCAGGTTTAAGTGATTTCTGGAACGGTAAACAAAACTCAATATGATAAAGATGACTTAGCTTCCAGATAGTCAACAATCAGATAGATAGATGAGAGGAAACGAGTGAGAAATGAGAGAAAGGTATGAACCTTCAATGTTTCAAAGTTTTCAAATTCGACTCTTGCATTTCATGGCACTCCATTTCTTAGGTAAGATTGATGTAGCCATTTCTGTAATCATAGACCATTTGAACTCCATTGGAAATGAAGTTCCTTCACATTCCCTAAGGTCAGGGGATGGTTGCTGGAAGTTCCAACTCTAATCAGAGTGTTGATTCCCATGGCAATCATTCCCCCAGCTACTTACATTAACATATTTAAAGACATATCTAACATTCTTTTTAAATTTTTGTTTTTATTTATGGGGGCCGAAGAGATAGCACAGTGGCAAGGCAAGGCCTGCTAGGAGCTAATTCTGAGCACAGAGCCAGGAGTAACCCTTGAGTGCCACCAGGTGTGACCACACACCTCCCCCCAAAAATTTATTTAAACAATATGATTACAGAGTTGTTCATACTAGTTTTTTCATAAATAAAGTTGCTCATGATTGAGTTACAGTCATAAAATTTACAACATTCACCAATGTGCATTTCCCACCACCAATGTCAAATTTTCCTCTCAACCTGGTTCCCTGATAACATTTTTGCTCCCAATTACCCTCCTTTGACTGATTCTGGGGCAGACATTTTATCTCTCTTCCATTCCCTTTCCCTCTCTCTCTCCACCCCATACCTCTCTCTGCACTCTCTGCTCTATATGGCAAGCTTCCTACCATGGACTTGTCCTCCGAATCATCTCCATTTTCTCTGGATATCATCCCTAACTGTCTTTTATTTTTCTCATATCTCAGATGAGTGAGATTATTTTATGTTTATCTTTTCCTTCTGGCTCATTTAACTTAGCATAATACTCTCCATGTCCATCCAAGTATAAGCAAATTCCATTACTTAATTTTTTCTAAAATATGAATAGTATTTCATTGTGTACATGTAACATGGTTTCTTTAGCCACTCATCTGTTGTCAGGCACCTGAGTTGCACCTGACTATTGTAAATAATGCTGCTATGAACATAGGAGTGCAGAAGGCATTTTTATTGAATTTTTTTTTACTAAGGTATATCCCTAAAAATGGTATTGCTGAATCTTACGGGAGCTCAACTTCCAGTTTTTGAGGAAACGCTATATTGTTTTCCAGAAAGGCTGTAATAGATAGTATTCCCACCAGCAGTGAATAAGAGATCCTTTCTTCCATATTCACACCAGCACTGGTTGCTCTGTTCTTTGTGATGTGTGTCAGTCTCTGTGGTGTGATATGATACTTATTGTTGTTTTGATTTGCATTTCCCTGATGATTAGTGATATGGGCATTTTTTCATGTGCCTTTTGACTAGCTGTGTTCTTTGAGCAAATGTTTGTTCATTTCTCCCCATTTATTGATGGCGTTAGATGATTTTTTCTAGTTAATGTCTGCCAGCACCTCATATTTCTTAGATATTAACCCTTTATGGGCATTGTGTGACTATTTTCTCCCATACCATGTATGGTATGAGAGTTTCTCTCATACTTTTGTATCTTTGTCAGTATCCTTGAAGTGCAGAAATTCTCAGTTTGTGGTCCCATAATTTTATCTCTGCTTTCTTTTCTTGGCCAGTGATTATCAGAAGGTAACCACTTAAAAATAATCCACTTGAAGGTAATCCTCACTGAAGATGCCATTAGAGTTAATGTCATGCACATCTAAGATTCTTAATGCTTGAGGTCATAACCCTTAGTGCCTTCAATATTTTCCATCAGCCAAACTGTATAAATTGTCTATTGTAGAGCAGATATCTGAAACTGTATTTTAAGGGTAAAATCATTTGTTTGTATGCTTTCTATTTTAACATCTATCTTATAATTTCATAGCTATAACTTATAGTTATTCTTAAAATGTAGTTATGACACAATTTCAGTTAATTATTGCAGCAGTATACAACCAACCTCAATAAAAGTTTATCAAGATCAACATATATTATAATTTTTAAATGAAATAAGAATTAAAGATCTCATTGCTGTTTTTTGGTGGTTCACAAAAAAAGTTCTTGGGGCTTACTCAGAGGACTATACAAAATGCTGGAGGCTGAATCTGTCACCCTTGTGCAAGGAAATCACCTTACCTCTGTCCTATCTTAATAACCCTAAACTGATAATTTGATACAGTTGGTGGGTTTTGGTTGTTTGTTTTGGTTTTTAGTTTTTTAGTTTTTAAGTTTTAGGGCCACACTCTGTGACTCTCAGGGGTTATTCCTGGCTATCTCCTCAGAAATGGCTCCTGGCTTGGGGGAACCATATGGGACACCGAGGGATAGAACTGGGGTCGGTTCTAGATTAGCACATGCAAGGCAAAAGCCCTACTACTTGTGCCTGCACTCTGCTCACATACTTGGTGTTCTTTAACATTTCTTTAGTGTTTTAGTGGCAAAAATGAGAACCAAGAACATAGAGAAAAGACCAGGGAGGCATGAAAAGAGGAAGATGATATATTATGTTATCAATAAGCTTAAATTTTATATTTAAAAAAAGAAAATTTGACTGTTAAACACTTTTTTGCTTCTTGGCTGAAAGATAGAACTTAATCAGGTTGCCTTATTAAAATTCTTCTCTGGTATATAAAGATGCATTTTAAAATACATCTACTCTTTGCCTTAATTGTCACCTAAGAGAAGATTTGAAATCAAATAGGAGTTTTCAAAGGGCTTGTTGGAAGTAGCATAGTTGAATTTCTGCTGGGTGCCAGGCTCTGAGCTCAGAGCAGAGTGTAGATGCATGAAAGCAAAGATTCTAGTCTGTCCCTGGAGGTGACTGTGTGAAAAATAACCAGAGAAAATTACATCCAAATTCTATGCAACAAAGAACTAAAGTCTGCAATGTATTAGTATGGCATTAGAAGGGAAGAAACTTCATGAAAGACTTATTCCAAGTGGAACCGAGTGCCTAAATGCATAGCTGACACTCACTGAACCTGAGATTCTGTGTTCCTGTCTAGCTATGCCTTGAAATGGAAATATGGAATGTTATATGTTTCTGCTTGGCTTGCAAAGCAATATTCTGGGGGGAAAGTGACAATTGCTTTAATAATTAAATTTGCAAAGGGCACTGGAACTTAGAAAAGAAATAGAAAAATTGATGAGTTTCAAAATGACAATCTAAATATCTGAGTGGATGACTTATACATTCCAAGGACAGTTTGAGAGTTTCTGTAAATATTGAATAAGACTAGTTATGTTTCAGCCTGAGATTTTCAGTTTTACTTTTTTTTTGCTAATTATATGCATTCATTCTTACTGCAAGGCTGCTTCAAGCATAGCACTTTATTAATACATATTTTATTAGAAAACTCGATTGATATCTGTTGTAGGGGAGAGGAAAAAGAAACACAATTTCCTCAAGATTTGCATTGGATAGAGTAGTTACAGGCTGGAAGCATCTCCCCTATAATTTTATGAGAATGGTTTTACCCTGGCTTTCACTCTGTGATTGCTGGTTACCTTCTGTCAGCGAGCAACAGTCTTACTGCAAAGCAAGAGCTCAACCCGTCTCTTTGTTTCCGTGGCCAAAGCAATTACTTCTTAGAAAGTCAGCTCTTTTTTTTTCAGGATGACCATGTACAAGAGCAAACGCAGACATCAGAGATGTAAGTAAATTCCCGCTCAACTTTTTCCTTCTAACTGCGGTGGTAGAAACATCCTTGATTTCTTCAGACTGCTATCATGACTTTTAGAATTATCATTGGCAGCAGGACGGATATTATAGCTTTGACCATGCTAACCTTTATCTTTAATCCTGTACCAGACTGGAACCAGGTTGGAGGGGAGAGGGGGAATAAATCACGTGTTACTATGGAAACACATGGAAAGGTTTACAAAAATCAACAGAGAAACATATCAAAGGCAATTTCAGTCTAGCTCAGCATCCTTCATTCAGGCAGGATCACTGAATAGTGTTTCTCTGTCTGTGTCTGTCTGTCTCTCCTCTCTCCCCTTCTGGGTGTCAGTTTTTTTTTTTCTTTCCTACAAATATATTTTAGAATTTAGAGTCTAGCTTTAAGGTTCTATTTATTCCACCAATTTCACTGCTAATGAGTTGAGATTGGACAGCAGAGAGTTAATTGTGGAAGACAAGCTGACTCTTTCACGGTGATATGTGTCGCCAAACTTCCTGGTTCAGAGCACAGTTGTAACATGATTCATTTCAGGCACCATCTGAAAGGGTTAAAATATGTATTTGTAATGTATCTGAAAGGATCTGTTTCTGACTCAAAAAAGAGCAGCTGCACAATGACCCTGACCTCGAGCCCAAAAGCAAGGATGAGAACAGAACTGGAAGCCATTAGGACTTAGCTTAAAATCAGCCTTATAATAAAAAAGAGGTAAAGAGGTAAAGTTGTGCTTGTCAGGAAAAGCTGCTCAACCACAGCTACTAATAAGTATAACTCTTTATCACTTTATCTCTTCTAATATTGAAAGGAAACATCAAATAACTTAAGATCCCCATCTGACTCTATTTGCCATCTTTGACATGCACCACAACTTGTCCTGTAGTTTAGTCTGCACTTCTTCATAATTACTTATGATGTCTTTAGCTATTAACAAATATTTTCAACTATCAGCAATAATTACTGTCAGACTTATTACTGTCAAACTGACAGTCAGTTTAAGTGTCAGTTATCAGCAATAATTACTGTCAGAAGGCAAGATAAGATAGAAATGTAGTCCGCTGGAGTGTGACCATTTTTAATTTTCACCTAATGCCTAAACAGAATGTTCCTCTTAAGAAGTTTTATGCACCACAGAAAGCTCTCAGGACTATGACAGGTAGTTTAGTTGTATATGTTAATTTCCTTTTATGATTTCTATTTTGTATGATTGAGAAAAAACCATAACTGCTATGATTGAGATACTATGATTGGTGCAAGATCTACAAATATATTGCTGATTAATTTCCTAACTATTTCCTCCTACAAGAATGAATCAAAATTATGCATTTACTTAAATTCCATTTTGTACCTTTCCTCCTAGATCTTTTATACACCTCCTCATTTTTTTCCATGTGGTAATCATCCTCTTAATGCACATGGCAAATAAAAGATTCACAGAAAAATTATATTGATTCTCTCCCCTAAAATGTTCTTTCTGAAGTCTGTGATTAGGCAGGAGGAAGTAATTGTGAATTACATGAGGCAAATCAAAAGATGTACAATTAGACAAGCATGATTTCAGTAGGGTATACTTAATGGTTTGTAAAAGAAAATCTAATGTTACTTATATGTAATTGTGTCTGTCAGTAAGCTATGTTATATTGCAGTAACTGCAATAATCACATAAATAAAATTAAAGTATATGGAATTATTAGCAATAAAATTAAATAAAGCCCTTAATTAATTCCTATAGTAAATAAATCATAATTTAACAGCAGAATTCAATGTATTTAATATTCCATTAATATATGATAATATCTAAATTATTACTATACCAAAATCCAGTATACTTATATTTTCAAAATATATTTTATATGTGTCTTTGGATCATTTAAAATGCACAAACTGGGCCCAGAGAGATAGCACAGTGGCGTTTGCCTTGCAAGCAGCTGATCCAGGACCAAAGGTGGTTGGTTCGAATCCCGGTGTCCCATACGGTCCCCTGTGCCTGCCAGGAGCTATTTCTGAGCAGACAGCCAGGAATAACCCCTGAACACCGCCGGGTGTGACCCAAAAACCAAAAAAAAAAAAAAAAAAAAGAAAGAGATCCCAGAGCATAAAGCTAGAGAAACTCAAAACCAATAAAATGCACAAACTATAGACAATGGTAATCTAGTCCAGGAAATAACTGCACCTTTTAAAAAACTCATGTCAAATAAGCAATGTATTTCTTACAATAATTACTTAGATATTATTTAGTGAAGTAATATAGAATATATAAATAAACTGAATATTTTGTTTATTCCTTAAATATTCAACTAAATAGCCACAAGTCAATATATTTGACTTACTTTTATTTCTAAAAGAAAGATAAGAATAATAGAATGGAAGTTTTTTTTAATTGTTTTACTTAACCAACTTTATTACATACATGATTGTATTTGGGTTTCAGTCATGTAAAGAACACTACCCATCACCTGCAACATTCCCATCACCAATGTCCCAAATCTCCCTCCTCCCCACCCAACCCCCGCCTGTACTCTAGACAGGCTTTCTATTTCCCTCATACATTCTCATTATTAGGATAGTTCAAAACGTAGTTATTTCCTTAACTAAACTCATCCCTGTTTGCGGTGAGCTTCATGAGGTGAGCTATAACTTCCAGTTCTTTTCTCTTTTGTGCCTGAAAATTATTATTGCAAGAATGTCTTTCATTTTTCTTAAAACCCATAGATGAGTGAGACCATTCTGCGTCTTTCTCTCTCTCTCTGACTTATTTTACTCAGCATAATAGATTCCATGTACATCCATGTATAGGAAAATTTCATGTGATCCAAAGAGTTTAAAGACAGGAAAGAAGAGAAAAACACTTGTGAAAGGACTATTAAAGGAAATAAATATACTAGGACTTTGAAAATTGATACAGGATATGAACGATTATTTTCATACCTGCATAGATGAATAAATTTGCAATTTCTTGCAGAATTTGGAGAATTAGGAGAAGAAACTATCCTCTGATTCTGATAGAAAAACTACAACAGGAAATGAAAACAGCTTCAGTGCATATTTAGAAAGCTGCACATACTTATGCATAATTACACAGTGACTTTTAAGTAGATAATATTGAATAGTATAAAAATACCTCTGTATGAAAATCTCCATTTGATTTGAGACAGTTGGAAATTATTTTAAGGAACTTGAATGTAATTAAGTCTGTTTTTACAAATTAAGTTGGTGAGAGAATCATCATTGGTATAAATAACTTCTCTCTTTTGAGCACAGAATGGACCTAATATGAACCAATGTGATTACTGAAGCATGAAGTTTAAGTCAAATTTTTAAAAAATCGAATTGTGTATAGAGCAAAATATGCATGTATAGAGCAAAATTTCAAGTGACCTTGAGGGAACAGTTTCATGTTTTTTCAAAAGACACAGAGATACTGTTTTTATTTGTTTGGGGGCTATACCCTGTGGTGCTCAGGGGTTACTCCTGGCTCTGCATTCAGAAATCATTTCTGGCTGTTAGGTGTCCATATGGGATGCTGGGGTTAGAACCTGGGTCAGTTCTGAATCAGCTGCATGCAAGGCAAAGGCCCTATCTCTTTGCTTTTGCTCCGACCCTCCAGAGATACAGTTTTTTAAAGATAAATCTGTTTTTTTGGAATACAGACAGGAGACACTGAAGTAGAATTTACATACTTTTAGATATGGGAGGAGTGGTTGAATACATAACAGCAAAGAATGCAGGGCACATCTTAGGTATCTAACATTTCTTCCAATTTAACTGAATAAGAATGCATGTGCATTTCTAGGGGCTATAGCAGTGACACGGTGGTAGGGCATTTGCCTGGCATGCAGCTGATCCAGGATGGACCTTGGTTCAATCCAGATGTCCCATATGGTCCCCAGAGCCAGGAATGATTTCTGAGTGCATAGCCAGGAGTAACGCTTGAGTATCACCAGGGGTGTGACCCCCTAAAATAGGTTTTAAAAGCTCCCCCCCCCCAAGAATACATGTGCATTTCTGACTGGTAATGTTATATTCGAGTGATCTTATTTATTTTATTAAATTATTATTAAAATGCTTCAGGTACCTAAACACAAGCCACAATTTTCTGTCTTGATCACTATTATCTTGGGATATGATTTTAGCATGAAATGCAGAGAACTTTTCTAAGATGCTTCTAGAAATTAAGTGAATTTTGTCATTGGCTATTCAATGACATTTGATAGGTTTTATTATCTAGACTATGTTGCCTAGACATTGCTCTGAATTTCCTTTGTTCAAAATAAATTTGACCATTGACTTACTCTAAGGGAATTTAGAAACAATATAATTATTAACTATTTTATTTCTTTGTGTGTTTTTTGTTTGTTTGTTTGTTTGTTTGTTTGTTTTTTGGCCACGCTGGCGGCGCTCAGGGGTTACTCCTGGCTATCTGCTCAGAAATAGGTCCTGGCAGGCACGGGGGACCAAATGGGAAGCCGGGATTCGAATCAACCACCTTAGGTCCTGGGTCGGCTGCTTGCAAGGCAAACGCCGCTGTGCTATCTCTTGGGCCCCAACTATTTTATTTCTAATAAGTAAACAGCACATATGCTTGATATATATTAACACATATTTATACACATGAATATTTACACTACTTTTTGGTTCTAAAATATGTTTAATAAAATCAAATGTATCAAGAGATAATACTAAGTATTTAACAGCTCTTAAGATCATATATTTTATATTTTAGTTTTTGAAATCACACTAGGTCACATAGACATCATGAACTACAAAAAATGATAGACATTCCAGATATTGGGAACTATTGATCCAGAGAGTATTGTATGAACATGATCATAAAACTTATAACAAAACATTAATGTCACTCACAATTTCTTTCTTCCTGATACTATTTAAATACTAAATAGGTTGTAGCCTCTATTAGTGTCACTGAAAATCTTCTTATAGTTAATTGTAGGACTTTATCCACACATAGTCCTATTGATGAATAGTATACAGTGGAGCTTAGTTAAATCACTGGCATCCCAATGCTCCCTGAGCTTGACTTGCTGTGCCCCAAGGAAAAAGTGCCCTTCAGGTTTATTTGTAAAAATTATCTCTGATAGGGGCTGGAGAGGTAGCTCAGCAGTAGGGCACTTGCTTTGCAGGTGCTAACCTAGGATGGACCTGGGTTCAATCCCCCAGTGTCCCATATGGTCCCCCAAGCCAGGAGCGATTTCTGAGTGCATAGCCAGAAGTAGCCCCTGAGCGTCACCAGGTGTGGCCAAAACAAAACAAAATTATCTCTGTTCAATGATTAATACAATTTTAATTATTTTTTAATTTTTTTATTGAGACCATTGTGAATTACAAGTTTTTCATAGTTATATTAAAGGCATATACCGACAATGAATTAGGGCCATTCCCACTACCAGTTCAACTATAATTCTTATAAACAGCTTTAAAATTTTGGACTTAAAAATATGTTTGCATTCTTTATTTTTCAGAATATACTCTGTAATTTTATTTATAATTATATATTTTATTATATAGAACAATGTTATTCTAAAACTAGTCTCTACATTTTTCAGGTGAGGTACCCTTTATTATTATTTCCAGTATATTCAAACCATAATAAATTTGAATAATAATTATCTAAAATGATCAAATAAAGTATTCATTTTACAAAATAATTTTTAAATTATTTGTTAAACTACTAAAGTTTTATGACTGTAGCAGTCAAAAGACAAACTTCTATTGGGAAACAAATACTGCAACAATTAAGTTACTATATGTCCTATAACTCCCATAACTCTGGAGAAATATAAAAATATAAAGCATATATATAAATATATATAAAATAAATATATATAAAGCATATATAAAAATATAAAGCAAGAGTCAGGGAGCTTTGAAAAGTAGTGTAGTTAGGAAATTTGCTGTGATTAAGGTGACATTTGGTCAAATCCTGAAAAAATTGAGAAACACTAGAACAATTGTAAAGCTGGTAAAGTATTTGTTCCCAGTGTGTGACTTACTGGGATTCAATTTCTGGCATCTGTTTTTAATTTTTAATTTTTTATTTTATTTTGTTTTTGTTTTTTGGGCCCCACCCGGGAGTTACTCCTGGCCATGCACTCAAAAATCGCTCCTGGCTTGAGGAACCATATAAGATGCTGGGGGATTGAGCCGTGATCAGCCCTACATCAGTGCATGCAAGGCAAATGCTCTACAACTGCGCCACCTCTCTCGTCCCAAATCTCTGGCATCTCTTAAAGTCCCTGAGCCCTCTGAATGCAGTTTCAGTAATAAATTCAGAGCACTGCTGGTTGTCACCTACAAAAATAAGAGAGCAAGTTCTGCTATCTCTTGATTAGATCTTATGCTACACAGCCATATAAGAGACCAACCAGTAAGAAATAGGTAGAGAAAATAATATACAAGTACTGGAAATATTAGATGGGTAACATGACATAATTTAATAATACATATTCAATTGTTATTGAATTTATATATAATTTGGAGTCTACTAGTTTTCAAAAAGAATACTATACTTTTTTTAGTTTTTTTATTTATAATATCTTTATTTAAGCATCTTGATTACAAATATGATTGTGATTAGGTTTCAGTATGTAAAGAAGACCCCCCTTCACCAGTGCAACATTCCCACCACCAATGTTCCAAATCTTCCTCCATTCCACCCCACACCCACCTGTACTCTATACAGGCTTTCCAGTTCCTCATTCATTCACATGGTTATGGTAGTTCTCAGTGTAGTTATTTCTATAACTGCACTCACCACTCTTTGTGATGAGCATCATGAAGTGAGCTGGAAGTTCCAGCCCTCCTCTCATTGTCTCAGGATTGTTGCAAGAATGACTTTTATTTTTCTTAAAACCCATAGATGAGTGAGACTATTCTGCATCTCTCTCTTCCTCTGACTTATTTCACTCAGCATGATATATTCCATGTACATCCATGTATAGGAAAATTTTATGATTTTATCTTTTCTGATGGCTGCATAATATTCCATTGTGTATATGTACCACAGTTTCTTTAGCCATTCGTCTGTTGAAGGGCATCTTGGTTGTTTCCAGAGACTGGCTATTGTGAATAGTGCTGCTATAAATATGGGTGTGAGGAAGGGGTTTTTGTATTGTATTCTTGTGTTTCTAGGGTTTATCCCTAGGAGTGGAATAGCTAGGTCGAAAAGCTCAATTTCCAACTTTTGGAGGAATCTCCATATCGCTTTCCATAGAGGTCAGACTAGATGGCATTCCCACCAGCAGTGGATAAAAGTTCCTTTCTCTCTACATCCCCGCCAGCACTGATTGTTCTCATTCTTTGTGATGTGTGCCAATCCATCTGGTGTGAGATGGTATCTCATTGTAGCTTTGATTTGCATCTCCCTGATGATTAGTGATGAGGAGCATTTTTTCATGTGCCTTTTGGCCATTTCTATTTCTTTTTTATCAAAGTGTCTGTTCATTTTTTCTCCCCATTTTTGATGGGATTAGATGTTTATTTCTTCCGAAGTTCTGTCAGTGCCCTGTATATTTTGGAGATTATCCCCTTATCTGATGGGTATTTGGTGAATAATTTCTCCCACTTGGTGGGTGGCTCTTGTATCCTGGGCACTAATTCTTTTGAGGTGCAGAAGCTTTTCAGCTTAATGTATTCCCATCTGTTTATCTCTGCTTCCACTTGTTTGGAAGGAAAGGAGGAAAGAATACTATATTTTTAAGGGACTTATAAAATATTTGAAAGTGATGGTTAAAAGTACAATATTTAAAATAATACTTGGTAAGGCATGCAATAACCAATAGGAAGATTCTCAATAAAATATTATTTTAGCAAGAATGTTCTACTTTTTCATCTTATATGAAGCTGTATTCTGAACATCTTAACTCCATTTTATAAACACTGCCATGAGTTAGATAGATAGTATATCAGTCCAGGTGATTGCCTTATAGCAATAGATCTAGGTTCAGTTCCTAGTAATAACTGGTTCCCCAGCCCAACAGGAGTGACCTCTGAGTCCAAAGTCAGTATTAACCACTGAAAACAATAATACTGCCCATTCCAAATCAAAAAAGAAACAACAAAAGTAGATTTTTCTAACAGAGACCATGTACACCAAAGCCATTACTGTCAACAGATAATGGGAAAATAGTGGTGTGGAGTAAAAGGGACAGATGAGAGGTCTCATAAAAAGCAGGGGTTCTGGGCACATTGGTGGCAAATCTATATCTCCATTTTGTACAGTAATATTATAAATTTAAATATCATTAGAATACTAATGTCTAAACTGAAATAATATTTTTTACATATTGCTTAAAAATAAGTTTGTAGTTTGATAGAATTATTGAAAGGTTCCTATAGGAATTGTTAGATAAAAGCATTATTGCTATTTCCGTTAATTGATATAGAATTGTTGACTTATTGATCAAGATGGAGATTTTGGGATTATTATTGTAATAATAATTATCCTGCACTTTCACCTATATTGCTACATTTTATCATATACTAATACTTATTACATTCTTATAAATTATTATCATCTTGATAAATAAATTAAAACTATATTATCTAAAACAAATATGTACACTGATACAATTTAGTTATGAAGATAATAATTTAATATTCATTTGAAAATTGTTTCACACTTCTAATGTCTTATTACTTAATGATATAGTACATGTTGAACAACCATTGCAAGTTTGAAATTGGTTTTTAAGTTTGCAGTAAGAGTATTTTCAAGTTTACTAGCTACAGCTCTCCTGAGGAAATAGTTAAATTGAATCCTTAATTTCTCTATTATTGGTGTTTGTGGAAAAATCTGATATCATATGTACAATTTCTTCAGGCTCTGTTTCTTTAAAATTCCTGATATGGATTCTTTAGCTGATCTGTATTAAGATATATAACTTTATACGTAGAACCATATCTGTATGAATAGGTCTAATTGATGGTCTAATAGAACATGCTTTTTGGGATCATAGTTTCTGGTTGGAAACAGAAATGTATGAAGATTGACCAAGAATACCCTTGAAATAAATTCACAATTTTAGAAATAATGTTTTCTTACAGTCTTTAATCACAGGCGTTTACAGCTTCTAGCCTTAACTTAACTCAACTTCAGAAATAAATAGCTGCTGTTTTCTTACTTCCTGTTTCCCTCACTTTTCTATAAGTGCTTGTTGGTATGTCCATGCATGTACGCATGCATTCATTCATCATCTCTGTGCTTACCAGTATGTTTCTCTTTAACAATATTATGCAAAGGTCAAAGGTCAGTTTTGTAGAGTAGAAAATTTTGTGTCTGTACATTTTCTTTTCTTTCCTCTTTTTTTGGGGAAAGTGTTGGGCCACAGCTTGCAGTGGTCAGAGCTTACTCCTGGCTCAGTGCAGAAACTACTTCTGCAATGCTGCAGTGCCAGTAGGGGTGTAATATGTGGTGCTTGGGATAGAACTGATTTAGGTCCATGCGAGCATATGCTTTAACATCCTGCACAATCTCTCGGACACGAAGAAATTATATGTAAGAGACAATATATTGTTGACCAGTTTCCATATACTTTAAATTGTATACAACAAAAAATATGCACATATAGAAAACAAAATATTAGGCACATGTATAAAATATTCAGACATAAAAATGTCTTGAAGTAATTCTGCAAAAATGAAAATTTCAAAATAACCATAAAAGTTAAATTGGGGTTAGGAAGATGGTACAGATATATTGGAGATAGATATATAATATAGTATAACTTATATATATTTATACATTATGTATATATACTTCTATACATATATACTTATATCTATCTTTATTATATATATATAGCCAGTGGCATACCTGCTATTTCTCTAGCCCCAATATATAGCAGCAAATTAAGGCAATGGACTTGGATGCACCTTACCTAGATTTTATCCCTGGCACCATCATGATCCGCCAAAAACTATCAGAAGTGATGCCAGAAAACTTGAGTATCACCAGTGTAAACGACAAAATGTCTTAAATTCACAGTCGTTATGTTCTTTTCAATCTATAGACTAGCTAAGTTATTTGGCATAAACCTTTGATTCCTATTTTCATAATGTTTATTTACAAATAAACTTATAAAACCAATAAAATTCCTGACACCTTTTGTTATAGAATATTACATTATATGTGTATTAATATTATCTCAATGTCTTAATGATTTTATCATGGATATTATTTTTTGAAATTTATTTGTATTAAAAATGGACATTAGGGGCCAGAACAGTGGTATAGGGCATAAGGGGTCTGCCTTGCAAGCACTAGGCTAGGACAAACTGCGGTTCGATCCACTGGGTCCCATATGGTCCCCCAAGCCAGGAGCTATTGATTTCTGAGCGCATAGACAGAAGTAACCCCTGAGCGTTACTGGGTGTGGCCCTAAAAGAAAAAAAGGAAATAAAAAAGGACTTTAAATCCACATCTACCACTTTAAGTTCCTTACAGAGGGTGTGAGATAAATTTTTTAGGTCTCTCCCTGAGGCTACTTATCATTGGAAAATGTTATAAGTATATTTTATGTTATATGATTCCTTTGACTTATAGTGAACTTGAAACTGCCTTAGAGAAAAAGCTGAATGTATTTCCTTAAGTAAACACACATTGTTCTTCAAATTGCTAGTATCTGTCTTCTAAATAGACTCCATGGGCTATGGATATCTTGACTTTGAAATCACCTCTGATGGTTCCAGAAGTTGCATAACTGTTTTATTTTTTTTCATCCTTAAATCCTTAAAATGTGCCCTTCAACTCAAGTTTGTTTATAATCATCTAGTATATAGTCATAATATGTGAACTTTACCTGGATGCTCAAATTGTAATGTTGATGCTACTTTATTTTATGTTAAAACTCAGTCTATCATAGAATGTAGGAAATATAGTTCATACAGTCTACCTAAAACATTTGTTTCTGTTTGACTTCTACTTTCATTAATTAATGATGGAATAGCTCAGTTTTTTAAAAATGCATTTATACAAACCCCAGATGGCATTTTAAGTTGAAATGGAAGGAATTATTTATTTTGTCACTCCTGTCTTTGCTAAAGTATCAAGGATAATGGTCACTCTAATTTTAAAAGTATTAAAATTTTAAGCCAAAATTATTTATCTGCAACAGGGCATTTTTTAATGATCATTTTTGGCACAGATGGCTTACTTATATGTGTCTAATGGTTCAGAGTCTCCAAAGAGGCTAGAGTAATAATACACCATGGTTTCTATAATTTGTTTGTTCACAATTAGACAAATACATTTTACAAGTTATTTATACTGCCTGTTTCCTAACATCCAACTTAGATTTTGAGAAGTTTCTATTTTAATGTATTTAAAAAAGTTTTTGGCCTCAAAAGTAAAAGCAAATTAAAATAAAAATCTACTGAGAAAAAATAAAATAAGATATAAAAATTATATCAAGAAGATCATAGAAGTGTTTGTTGTTGAGATTTTTTTATGTCTGTGGAAATGGATCTCTGAAAATAAAAAATAAATAGTAATAGCTAATACTAATAATACTAAATAGTAAATAGCTAGTTCTATTGTATTAAAAAACTGTTGTTTATCAGGTTAAAGATGCAATAAATTTTATCCTATGGAAAGAGCCATATAACAATATATTTTCAAGGGAAGCTACTAATCATTAGTATGCCATTCTTCTAGATTAATATAGATAGATATTAAATCAACAGTTGTAGTAATTTACCATATATTTCAAGTCCAATTAAATAAGCCTTGCCTTGCTTACCTGGATGTTAAAGGATGAAGTGATTTGGAACCTGAAATTCTTAACAAGCTGTTATCAATATTAATTTTATCAACGGAATGTTTTTCAAGATTCAAGAAATATGTTTTCATAGTGCAAAGTATGTCTGTTCTAGTAATTTTACCCTAAAAACAGATCATAAATTTTATTCATCTGAATAACATAACTTTGGAGATCATGATCTTAAAAATAAATATATAATATATTTAGTAATAACTACATTAATCTAGTAGTAACTAATATTGCAATCCCTATTATTTACTGATAATTGGTATAGGACTGTCAAGCAATTATTTACCTTTTGACTCTTCCTAATGATCATATAAACATTATTAGCTAATGCTTTATATGGGTTTTATAAGGCAGTATATATTTATGTAGCTTTATATCAAACTCTTCATTGTTCTCTTTGTGTAACATAAAGTCACTTATGGTTTTTTTCAGTCAGTATCGAGTTTTTTGACTAACATAAAAGTATTATGACAAGAAAAATTATAACATTTCCACAAATCTCACCAGTTGTGTTTCCTGAGCTCTGAGCCAGGAGTATGCCCTGGATATAGCTGCTGTGGCCCAAAACAAAATCAAAGAAACTTAGAAGATTCTTAACTATTATCTTAATTCACAAGTTTGTTTCTTCACATTCTAATTTTCATATTCAACTTTAGTGTATAAATAGAATTCTTCTCTTTTCTTGGGACTATACACTTGATGAAACTAGGTGTTAGTCCTGAATCTGTGCTCAGAAATCACTCCTGGCAGTGTTGAAGGACCACCTGGGAAGCCAGGTCAGCCATATGTAAAGAAAACACCTATACTGTCTATGCTATCACTCCTGCCCTGAATTCTTCTTTTATTATCTAGGAAATTAATTTTGTCATCAATTTTATGTTTTAATATATTATAGCAACCTTCCCTCCTACCATAATTAATTTCTGTTCTCTTTGAAAGTGTTACACTTTAGATCTTCACACCCTACTGATTAATTTTTCTGATCTGCTCATAATGATAAGAATGGAAGGAGGGAGCCGGAGAGATAGCATGGAGGTAAGGCGGTTTGCCTTGCATGTAGAAGGTTGGTGGTTCAAATCCCAGCATCCCATATGGTCCCCTGAGCCTGCCAGGAGCAACTTCTGAGCATAGAGCCAGGAGTAACCCTGAGTGCTGCCAGATGTGACCCCAAAACAAAACACAAACAAAAAAAAAACGAAAAAAAGAATGGAAGGAGAAAGTGGGGTATTGGTGGTGGGAATGTTGCATTGATGAAAGTGTGGGGGGGGGTATTCTGTTTATGACTGAAACCCAGCTACAATCATGCTTGTAATCATGGTGCTTAAATAAAGATTTTATATATAAAAAAGAATTGATCTTTTGTATATAGATGTGTCCTATAAGTAAATTATAATGTTACAGTATTTTGGCTATAAAATGAGAAGACAGGAAACATTTCTTATAGTTCTTTATTATAGCCTCAACATGATTTGACACTCAAAGCTTTCAATCACTCGCTGTTGATGGAGGAAAAATAGATATCTTCCCATGTATTCATTTCAGAACTAGAAATTAACAAATAATTACCGCCAAAAAGAAATCATTCCTGTGCAGTTTACTGATAGAATATATTTTGCTGTTTTACAGTTAGAAAATTGGAAGAGATTCATCTATTAATGTTTATTTGTTTCAGATAGAATATTTTACTAATACAAATATATATATGTAATCATGACATTTTTCATATACAGAAGAGAACATAGGTATGCTTAGTAAATAACTATTTATTTTAAATTATGCAGGCATTTAAGTTCAATTCTCTTTATTTTGTGTTTTCTCAAATTTCTAGTTTCAATACTTGAAATTTTATATAATGCAAAATTATTAATATTTTCAAAATGTAGTTTGCCTCAGAAAGAAATATAAATTCATGGGGCTGGAGTGGTGGCGCAAGCGATAAGGCATCTATCTTGCATGTGCTAGCCTAGGATGGACCGCAATTCGATTCCCAGGAGTCCCATATGGTCCCCCAAGCCAGGAGTGATTTCTGAGTGCTTAGCCAGAAGTAATTCCTGAGCACCACTGGGTGTGTCCCAAGCAAACAAACAAAAAGACAAAAAAAAGAAAGAAAGGAATATAAAGTCATATTTGTCACTCGACACTTTGATAGATATCTAAGAGAATTTTAGATCATTTTAAGGATACTGGAGATTTGTCTTTTCCTCAAGGCACCAGTGAGTATAACCAAATTTCTCTAATAACTTTATTTATCATGAAAAGATCTAAGATATTGTTCACTGAGACCTAGAGTGGTTTCAGGATCATCAGTAGAAGCAGTGAACTAAGTTCCAATTTCATTGACTTAGGATGATATATATGATATATATCATTGCACATTGATGTATCTATCAATGAACATTAATAATCATAAATCTTAACCTCCAATAACAGTATAAATTCCAAACTACTGACATTTCTACATTTTGAAATTAAAATTTTTCTTTTTCATTGCTCAATGTTTCAGAGACTTGGGTCAGGTCGGAAAGACATCTCAGAAATTTCATTCTAGATCTATACTCGATTAAAAATTAACTCATCAATAATACTGAATCAAGAAATAATTCTCAACCACCTGGAAGGTTGCTCATAGGAGTAGGTTAATATAATTACCCCATCAAAAATGGTGAATAATAAATATGCTTCACCACTTTTTTCTTTGGGATGCAAGAATTTTTTCAAGCCTAATTACTTTAATATAATTCATAATAACTATAATGTTAAAGATAATAGATATTAATGATATTATCATTCTAAGATTAGTAAACTTTTCAAGTAGTTCTCTTACTAAATATATTCTATTTTATGACACATTTTCTGTACTCACCATGCCTTGCACTATGTGCTTTTTCATCATGCTTCATTACCTCTATTAAAGTACTTTCCTTACTGTAAATTATTTTTCTTCTGTAATGAGTTCCTTTCACTATACTATGATACTATAATAATTAGGTCTATGTTTTTAGAAACCTTCATTACATGTTACCTAGCCCTATCCTGTAGAAAATCAATGAGCATTTAATGAATGAATAAATGAATTATAAATATTGCTGAGTCTGAACTTTATTTTTTATCCTCTATTTTGTTGCATTTAAAATATATTCCACTTACTTTCAGCAACAGGATCAGCAATAGGAAAATTAGTTTAATATTTACCTTTTTAAAATTTTATTTTGGGGCCAAACCTGCGCTGCTCAGGGGTTACTCTTGGCTCTGAACTCAAAATTTACTCCTGGTAGTTTCTGGGGACCATATGGGCTGCCAGGGATAAAACCATTTGTATGCAAAGCAAATGCCCTATATGTTGTTCTATACTCACAGAACTCTATAAACTATTATATGACTATAAAACTTTAAAGTAAACCCTTCTCATGGTTAGAAATTAAATAACTATACAAATGCACAATTTAATTTTTATCTGTACCTCAGTATAATTCAAATTACATGTCTCATATAAATAAAAAGTAAATCATCATTTCTTCATTTCTTTAGGACACTAAGCACATTTGGTAAACATATACACTTAACAATGCATTTGTTTCATGAAAATATAAACAAATATATTTAAAAGCTCTCAAGGGCTTAAACCACACATTGTGACCCATGTCCTGTGATAATTAAGGATTACTCCTGGGTCTACACTAAGGAATTAGTCCAGGCATTGCTTGGGGTATCATAGGCAATGCAGAGATTGACCCAATTAGGCGGCATGGAAGGCCAACTCTGCTCTCTGTACTATCACTGCAGCCCTCTGTTAAATCATATTAAATTTGAAAACACCTGTTAAAAAAATTCTCAGATTTTAACAATGTTGACCAATCTTATTTCATTATTTTCTCCACACTAATACTGCATTAATATTTTATATGCAAGTCTCTTTTTTTTTATTTCTTAGTCACACTCAGCTATGCTCAGGGGTTACTCCTGCCTCTATGTTTAGACATCACTACTAGTGGTGCTTGGGGGAACTATCCAGGATTTCAGAGAACAAATCCAGGTTGGTTGCATGCAAAACAAATGCTTTGCTTGCTGTGCTATCTCTTCGGCTCCAAAGTAAATTTCTTACATACCTCAAATCTGTGTTTGGAGATTCACCAGATAGCTATCAAGTCAACGATTCCTAATTAAACTCAATAGACTTACTCAGTCCATTTCACAGTTAATGAAACTTCCCAATAGGAAAAATCAGTGCTATTTTTATAATGAGAATAGTTTTATGAACTATAGGAAAGTTTAATTTTCCAGTCGTAAATAAATTAGGAAGCATGGCTTTATTCATCTTTTTATTTGATGTATTATCAACCTGCTGTTTATCATGGTCTGAATTTTACGGCAGGTAAGGTGATTATATATTTTATTTCGTTGTAAGTAGTGAGTATTCTGTAATCTTTCCTCTTTTATACATGCACCTTAATCAGCGGTGTGTTTTTATTTGGGGGGAGATTGTAAAAAGGCCACAGCCAGAGTTAATACCAGTGATAGAACCAGGATATGCTATACATAAGGCAAATGTCTTACCTACTATACTATCTCTCTGGTCTCAGCACTATATTAATCACATAAATACAAATTTTATTTTAGCTTTTGGTATAGAAATACCATTTCCATCCTCATAAAATGGATTGCTCATAATACTTTCCTTTTAGATGAAAAGAGTTTCAATGTTATTAGATAATGCATGAAGATATATTGTCATGATTAGATACAAAGCAAGATTGGATACAGGCCATACTTGCTTCTATTTCCATGACTACTGGAATGTGATTTGTGATAATATCTAATTATTTCAAGTCTGTTTACAAAGGAAAAAGAAGAGTAGTAAACAAAAATCCTGATAACATTGGAAATGAACTACTCAAATAGATTAAATTTCGATTTTTGCATGCTTCAAGGAAAATGCTGGTATATTCTCAGAGATAAAGTTGAATTTAAAAGTTTAGTTTTCATTTTCCTTAATTACAACATTTTTTACATTCACAACAGAGTAGTATATGACCATGATGTAGTATATACCGACCATTCTTTTCTGTATAGAAATGAGTCACTGTGAATGATAGGAAAGCAGGAAGAATCATGATATGTTAACTTGAAAGATAACAGAGACCTATATTTCTGTTCATAAACATTTTCAGCAGTGAAAAACTGAATTCAAATTTGAACAACCCTTTTAAATATGTTTGATGATCCTTTCCACCCCTAGAAATATAGAGGAGGGCCCGGAGAGACAGCACAGCGGCATTTGCCTTGCAAACAGCCGATCCAGGACCAAAGGTGGTTGGTTCGAATCCCATTGTTCTATATGGTCCCCCGTGCCTGCCAGGAGCTATTTCTGAGCAGACAGCCAGGAGTAACCCCTGAGCAACACTGGGTGTGGCCCAAAAACCAAAAAAAAAAAAAAAAAAAAAAGAAATATAGAGGAGAAACAAACAAAAATTATAACATTGGGCAAGCTTATTTAAGATCACTAGTTTTCTTTCATCTAAATGAGAACCATGAAATTTACTTTCTAACCTTCAAGTAGATTTATCTTTTCATTGGGTATAAAGCAATGGGTGTTATTACCAAACAAATTCAAGATATATAAAGTATTTTAATATAAAAATAAATCATTTAGGGGCCGGGAAGGTGGCGCTAGAGGTAAGGTGTCTGCCTTGCAAGCGCTAGCGTAGGACGGACCCGACCGCAGTTCGATCCCCCGGCATCCCATATGGTCCCCCCAAGCCAGGGGCGATTTCTGAGCTCATAGCCTGAGCATCAAACGGGTGTGGCCCAAAAATAAAAAAAAATAAATCATTTATGCTTTTTAAAAAGCAATTTAAGATGTTGAATAAATAAACCCTTAAACTGAATTCACATAGGCAAATCTGCTTATTGGTAACAGGTTAGATCTAAATAACAAGGTTGCTAAACCCTTGTATGCATTGTCCTAAGGAGTAAATACCCTTTATGTTTGTGGCAACACTCATCGGCTCTCAGGGGTGACTCCTGGCTCTGGGCTCAAAAATAGAAAAAGAAGATAAAACATAAAGGGAAAACATAGTTCAGGAGCAGAAAATTCAGAAGGAAAAGATCAGAGAAAAGAAAATGAAGAGGAACATCTATTTTTTGAAAAAAATATTTGATATACATATAATCCCACAAAATATTTTGTTTGCCTTTTACAACAGCTCTATTTGGGACCCAAAGCAATGGAACAGCGGGTAGGTTATTTGCCTTGTACAAGGCAGACCTGGGTTCTATCCCCAGCATCCCATATGGTTCCCCATGTACCACCAGGAATTACCACTAAAGCAGAGCCAGGAGTAATCCTTGACCACCACCAGATGTGACCACAAAAACATATGAATAAATAAATATAACAGCCCTATTTGGGGAATAGACTATTATTATATCTAATTTGAAAAAGGATAAATGAAGTCTCATAATGTCTCACTTGTGATCACAGAGCCTGCAGGTGTGAGGCAGAGACCCATATTTAGAGCACTGGATCACAGAATTTAGGTACTTGGCTTTCCGATCTAGTCTGTGTGATGTGTAGGCTGAAATGCATCATCCTTTTTTAAGAGTGAGTTTGGTTTGGTTTTTACCTGAGAGCATCATTTTATCTTGCAAATTATTTTAGAGCATAGAAGTTCAGCAAAATTAATCCTGCAAACCATCTATAGGTAATCATCTGGGAAGTTTCATTATCTTTCATCTTTAACTCATCACCAAAGCTCACTGACTGACTTTATATCTTACATTTTTCTATAATCCTGTGACTTCTCTATCTTCACAGCTGAGTAACTGCTGCAGTCATTAAATATCTTTTCTCTGAGCCTTCTACATGTTGCCTCTCACTTCTTAACTTCATATGCAGATTTTTTAACTTTATTGATTGATTAGTTTTGGGTCACACCCAGTGGGGCTCAGGAGTTACTCCTGGCTCTGCACTCAGAAATCACCCCTGGCAGGCTAGGGGACCATATGGGATGCCAGGAATTGAACAGGGTCTCTGCTGGGTTGGCCACATGCAAGGCAAACGCCCTACCAATGTGCTATCTTTCTGGCCCCATATATGCAGATTTTTATTATGTACTCTACTCAGTGATATTTTAAAAAGTTATTTAGGAACATTGCTTTACAGAGGTATTCTTATGATAGAAAGCTCCAACACCACACCCTCCACCAGTGGAAGTGTCCTCCACCCCCACCCCCAAATGCTCCTGGTCTGTCCATCACACACCCTGGTTGGTAGATCTATTTCTGTAAGATACTTTTTTTTAAAAAAATTTATATCTTTATTTAAACACCTTGATTACAAACATGATTATGGTTGGGTTTCAGTCATGTAAAGAGAATCCCCCTTCACCAGTACAACATTCCCATCACCAATGTCCCAAATCTCCCTCTTCCCCTCCCCACCCCACCCCAACTGTACTCTAAACAGGCTTTCTACTTCCCTCATTCATGCTCTTGTTAGGATAGTTCTCAATGTAGTTATTTCTCTGACTACACTCCTCAGTCTTTGTGGTGAGCTTTAATTTCTGTTGCCAGTAGTCATTGCTTTTCTTGAACAGTATTTCTGTATCTCACACATATGAGAGGTTACTCTGTAATCGGCTCCTAACTTCACTCCATCTGAAGATACCCTCTAGTTCTATTCACACAGTGACAAATTGTATGATTTCACCATCTCTTATAGATGAATCATATTTCATTGTGTGTGTATATGTGTATACACATATATAGCAGTTTCTTTATGAAGTCATATGTTTATGGATAGATTTTTCATAGCTTGGCTATTTATGAATAGTGTTGAAATTAACATGTCACAAATATTTTTGTGAATAGTGTTCTGTGGTGTGAGATTTTTTTAATTTAAGTAATTTATTTTATTTCTTTTTTTAAATATCTTTATTTAAACACCTTAAACTATAAACATGATTGTAGTTGGGTTTCAGTCCTGTAAAGAACACGCCCCTTCACCAGTGCAACATTCCCACCACCAATGTCCCCAAAACCCAAATTTAATCTCCACATTCAGTTTTCCCTAATAATAACAAAACTGTCATTTTAAATGCCCTTAATAACTTTCTGTCGCCTGTCTAAAAAAACTTAATTAGTCATAGAAGTAATACAGGGGTTAAGATGCATACCTTGCATGTTGCTTATCCTGGTTCAGTCTTTGGCACCACATATGTTACCCTGAATATGAGCAAAAATGATCCCTGAAAAGAGTCTTGAATAAGCACTGAGCACTGCTTGTTGTGCACCCTAATCAAACAAATAAAAACACCAAAGCCCTTCTATGATCTAAAAGGTACTTTGCAAAATAGTCATATCTGCCTCTTCACCTTCTTACTTTCTCACATACCACTGGAACCCCCGCTACTCTGATAGCATTTTCCAACCTTCAACAAACTGACCAAATTTATGATGCTCTCCTACAGAGCACACAAGTTTCTTCTTGTGCAGCCTTTTTGTATTCAATACAAATTTCTTATTATTAAGACCTCAGGTCAAATACAACTACCCTGATAACTTCCATAAATCCCAGTATGTCGTTTTTTCCTTTCATGAATTTTCCTAGCTCTCTTCATTTTCTCTTTAACCTTCATGTAATAATTTATTCACATGTGTGATTTTGTCTAATAATTATTTATAGACATTCAAAAATACAGAAATGATATATTTGAGCTTGAGCCATAATATACTAGGTAGGGTTCTTACACACAGTTAACCCAGATTCAGTACCTGGAATCCCATATGGTCCCCTGGGTGTTATCAAGAGTGATCCCAAAGGGCAGAGCTAGGAGTAAGCCCTGAGTATCACCTAAAAAATGGTCCCCCAAATTTTAAAATATTAAGAAATGACATTCTCCTCATTAGTTTATCTCCAGAACCTGTGCTCAAGATAAAATTTAATAGCTATTTATTGAATGAACCAGAAATGATTGATAATTTTGTCTCTTAAATTCTAGCCTCTCAATTTACTAGATATACGTTAATTGGTAATTTTATTAAATTCAAAGATTTTCTTTACTCATCACACAAAGAAATTTAATCACAGCTAATGAGTATGATTAATTCTGAAAAAATATTGATATATAGAAAGTAATGAAAATGGTATTTTATAATATAAAATGTCATATCACAAAGAATAAGAAAACATTTGAGAATATGAATGTTTATAGATAATATTCATTTAAATGCTTAGGTAGTATCTAAAAATTATGCCACATATATCTAGAATTTACAAACTAGTTTTATAATCATTATTCTAAATGCTTAGTTTTGAAAATTAACATACATTTTTGGAGTCCAGAGTCTGATGTTAGATTTGAGGAAACTAAGAGTGACTACTGAAAATGAAACCATAATTTAAGTTATTAATATTAAATTTTCTTTCCTGTATTTATAATTGTTATTGAAAGAATATTATATGAAATAAAAGAAAAAAGTATGTAGATTATTAAAAATAAATGATGTTGTTCTGCACCTAAATGTCTACTTTAATGCTAAAAATATATAGTTTTGGGAATAGTTGTGTAAAATAATTATGTGTAAGTACAACTGAAGCATCTTGTAAAAAAGAAACAAATTTCAACACAGTAATTTTGAATAAAGATTTACAGAAAATAAAGAAATGTTTTTATAAATTTTAACAATGCACCATGATTTACAAATATTACAATTATACAATCCAACTCCTTACTTGCTGGGAAGTCGAGTGACATTTTTACAGGGAGCAAATAGATATAACTTAAATTGCCCTTCTCAAACTGACAGACCAATGATAATAAGTCCATTTTAACTTTATAGACACTAAGAATCAATACCTGCCTGAAAAAATAGACAGTATATCAGCTGCCTGGATAATAAATAAATTGACACGTCTGCAATACTATCAAAGTCTTCGGTTGAATTCCCAGGATTGAGAACAGAATCAGAATCATCTACAAAATTAATAAAGGTTATTCAGTTCAAACCAAAGGCAACCACAATGAAATCAAGACACCCAAACTTTAAGAATTTAAACTTAAAATGGGTCTGTTACACTGCCAGAGGGACAGAGGTATGGGATGCACTTAAGAAGCATTGATGGAGAGAGGTTGACACCAGAAGTGGGACTGGACCTGATTTGTTGTATGTCTGAAGCTCAACTATGAAGAACTTTGTGAATCACAATGGTTTCAGTATAATAAAATAAAATTAAAAGATTAATAAATGTAAAGAAGAATATTTAAAATGAATTAAAAAATAAAGGACTGAAGAGTAAAAATTTATCTAAGTCACAATTTTTTGAGTTAAATAAAAAACATTATTTTTAGCAAGCAAACGGGCAAGAAAACAAAACCAACTCCTAAACGTTAAAAGTATTGATTGAAAAAGGAAAAAAGAATATGTGGAGGGTTAAAAAAAGAGGTGTCCTTTTATTAATATCTTTATTTAAGCATCTTTATTACAGACATGATTGCATTTGGGTTTCAGTCATATAAAGAACACCCACCTTCACCAGTGCAACATTCCTATCACTGATGCCCCAAATGTCCCTCATCCCCGCACCCCACCACCTGTATTTGAGACAGGCTTTCTACTTCCCTCATTCATTCACATTGTTATGATAGTTGTCAGTATAGTTATTTTTCTAACTGCACTCACCATTCTTGTGAGCTTCATATCATGGTGGAATGTTAGTGAAACTTGACTTTGGAATTATAAGTAGCATACACATAGAGATATGAAGATACACTCCTGAAATTTCATATATAAGTAAATGATAATTAAATAGCATAGATAATGATTTTAAATTAAAAGCTTTAAAGGACTGGGCAGGAGAGATAGCATGAGGTAAGGCGTTAGCCTTGCATACAGAAGGACGATGGTTCAAATCCCGGCATTCCATATAGTCCCCTGAGCCTGCCAGGGATGATTTCTGAGTGTAGAGCCAGGAGTAGCCCCTGAGCGCTTCAGGGTGTGACCCCCAAAAAAAATCCCAAAAGAAAATAAATTAAAAAAAAAAACAAAAGTTTTAAAGGAGACTTCCAGGACCCGGAGAGGTGGCACAGGGCATAAGGCGTTTGCCATGCACGCACTAGCCTAAGACAGACCACAGTTCGATCCCCTGGCCTCCCATATGGTCCTCGAAGCCAGGAGTGATTTCTCACCGCATAGCCAGGTGTAACCCCTGAGCATCACGGGTTGTGGCCCCCAAACAAACAAAAAACAAAAGAGACTTTCAAATGGTCTGTGTTGTATGAATCCCATAATTTATGGTTCTTGAAGTAAAAAAAAAAGTTTAGATATATATCTTTTTTAATTAAATAATTTTTATTTTTTGGGCCCGGAGAGATAGCACAGCGGCGTTTGCCTTGCAAGCAACCGATCCAGGACCAAAGGTGGTTGGTTCGAATCCCGGTGTCCCATATGGTCCCCCGTGCCTGCCAGGAGCTATTTCTGAGCAGTCAGCCAGGAGTAACCCCTGAGCACCGCCAGGTGTGGCCCAAAAACCAAAAAAAATAAATAAATAAAAAAATAAAAAAATAATAATTTTTATTTTGACCAAGATTACAAATCTTTCACAGTAATATTTTTGGTACATAGTGACATTGAATCAGGGGCATTCCCACCACCAATGTTATCCTCTCTCCACCCAACATACATCCCATATCTCCCTCCTTTGACCCCCAGGGTACTAGTATAAGTGGTCCCTCTATGTCTAGCTTGTGGTAGATTTGGTTTCTATTCTGTTGTCTTTGGCTTTGGATTTGGTGTTTAAATATTATCATTTTTTATTTTTACTCTATGTTCATACACCTGTTTGGTCTTGGTACCCTCCATTATTTCCCTCTCAATTTATGAGGCAGAACCAGATGTTACAAGTTATGTGGTTCTGTTTGGAAGGAAGAAAAAAAAGAGAGAGAAATAAAGGGTGGGTAAATATCAAACAAGAAAGAAACAGGAGTCCTTCTAGAGGCTATAAATATCATTTAAGAGAAGAAAGGGAAAAAGGAAGAAAAACATAAAAATCATACAAAAAAATCAACAAAAGAACTCAAAAAGCACCACAGCAATAAAGACAACAACCGAACAATACCACAGTTCTGAAATAAAACAAAGCACACAGAAAAAAAAAAAGAAACAACCATAACAACAACAACAATAACAAAAAATTAATTTTTGCTTTTTATATTTTGCATAGGCACTGTAAATATTGGGGACATTAGAAAGGGAATTCCCTTGGCCTAAGAAAGAGATACAAGGTTTCTCCACCCTTGAAGCATACTGTCATGGGAATAACTATAGGCTCCTTACATGCTCTTTTTCTATTCCCTAGGTCCTTTTGTGCTGTCTGGAAACTTTCCGCTCAGATATATATCTTTACCTCTTATCCTAGATGCAGACCCGATCACGTAATAACACTTAACTGAACCTTTGAAATAATTTAGTTTCTACCCTGGTTATTTGTGAATGTTCGATTCATTCTTAGATCAGTAGGCTAGCCAAAGCTCAATACACTTCTCTGGTACACTGAAAATTCACCTTATTTTTTTTAATTATGAATCTCAGTTACCATGAGGTTCACTAAGCCATTCATTAGACTTCCCCAAAGCATGATGATTGTTATCCAAACATAAGAATAAAACACATTCATTCTTTATTTAGGACCCCATGTTTACAGGAAAAAGAGCAGGTTCAAATTATTTATTCAGATGTCTCCTCAGACATTTTAGTAGCTCCTTTGAGATTAGTTTTTTTCAATAAATACTGAACTACCATTCAAATAAACACAAGTGTTGTGTATGTAAACTTTCTATGGGATTATTATATTACTGACCCTACCCTGATCTGTGATTGTGCCCTACCTTAGGGTGTGATCTGACATTCTGCTCCCACCCTAGGGTGGTACCTGATTCTGCTCCCACCATTGGATGGTATCTGATCCCACCATTGGGTGGTACCTGATTCTGGGGCATAAAAGCAAGGGTCTGTGTAAGGTGAGGGCTTTTTTTCCTGGGGCCTATTCTTAGGCCTTTTGGCTTCAGCCTCTTCACAGAATGAAGAGCTCTTTTCTTCAGAAGACTGACTGCCTGTTGGATTTCTTCCGGCCACATTCTCCTCAGAACTGCCTGCTGAATAGGGTAACAGACACGTGGTCCAAGCTGGAGGAGAAAGGCTTCATCCTCCATCCCTCCATCAGTCAACCTCATCAGGGACTGACTTGCAATACATTATTTCCTGAAATATTCTTCCATCCTAAACATCAAAACACTAATTTAGACAGACTTTCCTAAAAGACAGAAAAGGTAGATTTTAGTTGTTTTAATTTTGTTTGAAAATAAAATCACATAATGAACAAAGTAATTAGTATGTTTTTTTCTTTTTTTAATTTTTTTATTTAAACAAATTTATTACATACATGATTGTGTTTGGGTTTCAGTCATGTAAAGAACACCACCCATCACCAGTGCAACATTCCCATCACTAATGTCCCAAATCTTCCTCCCATCACCCAACCCCAACCTGTACTCTAGACAGGCTATTTTCCTTGTACATTCTCATTATTAGGATAGTTCGAAACTAAGTTATTTCTCTAACTAAACTCATCCCTGTTTGTGGTGAGCTTTATGAGGTGAGCTGGAACTTCGAGCTCTTTTCTCTTTTGTGTCTGAAAGTTCTTATTGGAAGATTGTCTTTCATTTTTCTTAAAACCCATAAATGAATGAGACCATTCTGCGTTTTTCTTTCTCTCTCTCTGTGATTTATTTCACTCAGTGTAATAGATTTCAAGTACATCCATGTATAGAAAAATTTTATGACTTAATCTCTCCTGACTGCTGCATAATATTCCATTGTGTATATGTACCACAGTTTCTTTAGCCATTCATCTGTTGAAGGGTATCTTGGCTGTTTCCAGAGTCTTGCTATGGTAAATAGTGCTGCAATGAATATAGGTGAAAGGAAGGAATTTTTGTATTGTATTTTTGGGTTCCTACGGTATATTCCTAGGAGTGGTATAGCTGGATTGTATGGGAGCTCGATTTCCAGTTTTTGGAGGAATCTCCATATTGCTTTCCATAAAGGTTGAATTAGAAGGCATTCCCACCAACATTGGATAAGAGTTCCTTTCTCTCACATCCCTGCCAACACTGCTTGTTCTCATTCTTTGTGACGTGTGCAATCTCTGTGGTGTGAGGTGGTACCTCATAGTTGTCTTGATTTGCATCTCTCTGATGATTAGTGATGTGGAGCATTTTTTCATGTGTCTTTTGGCCATTTGGATTTCTTCTTTGTCAAAGTGTCTATTCATTTCTTCTCCCCATTTTGTGATGAGATTAGGTGTTTTTTTCTTGTAAATTTCTGTCAGTGCCTTGTATATTTTGGAGATTAGCCCCTTGTCTGATGGGTATTGGGTGAATAGTTTCTCCCACTCAGTGGAGTACTCTTGTATCCTGGGTGATATTTCTTTTGAGGTGCAGAAGTTTCTTAGTTTAATATATTCCCATCTGTTAATCTCTGCTTTCACTTGCTTGGAGAGTGCAGTTTCCTCCCTGAATATGCCTGCAGTCTCAATGTCCTAGAGTGTTTTTTGTTTTTGTTTTTTTGTTTTTTGTTTTTTTTTTTTTTTTGGCCACACCCAGCTGTGCTCAGGGGTTTCTCCTGGCTGTCTTGCTCAGAAATAGCTCCTGGCAGGCACAGGGGACCATATGGGAAACCGGGATTCGAACCAACCACCTTTGGTACTGGATTGGCTGCTTGCAAACGCTGCTGTACTCTCTCCGGGCCCGTCCTGGAGTGTTTTACCTACGTGTTGTTCTATATATCTTATGGTTTTGGGTCTTATATCGAGGTCTTTCATCCGTTTGGATTTTACCTTCGTACATGATGTTAGTTGGGGGGTCTAAGTTCAATTTTTTGCAAGTGGCTAGCCAGTTGTGCCAACACCACTTGTTGAAGAGGCTTTCCCTGCTCCATTTAGGATTCTCTGCTCCTTTATCAAAAATTAGGTGATTGTATGTCTGGGGAACATTTTCTGAGTATTCAAGCCTATTCCACTGATCTGAGGGCCTGTCCTTATTCCAATACCATGCTGTTTTGATAACTATTGCTTTGTAGTAAAGTTTAAAGTTGGGGAAAGTAATTCCTCCCATATTCTGTTTCCCAATGATTGCTTTAGCTGTTCTAGGGTGTTTATTGTTCCAAATGAATTTCAAAAGTACCTGATCCACTTCTTTGAAGAATGTCATGAGTATCTTTAGAGGGATCACATTAATTCTGTACAATGCTTTGAGGAGTATTGCCATTTTGATGATGTTAATCCTGCCAATATATGAGCAGGGTATGTGTTTCCACTTCCACGTTTCCTCTCTTATTTCTTGGAGCAGAGTTTTATAGTTTTCTTTGTATAGGTCCTTCACATTTTTAGTCAAGTTGATTCCAAGAAATTTGAGTTTGTGTGGCACTAATGTGAATGGGGTTGTTTTCTTAATGTCCATTTCTTCCTTATTACTATTATTACTTATTACTTATACTTATTACTATTGGTGTATAGAAAGGCCATCGTTTTTTATGTGTTAATTTTGTAACCTGCCACCTTGCTATATGAGTCTATTGTTTCTAGAAGCTTTTTGGTAGAGTCTGTAGGATTTTCTAGGTAGAGTATTATGTCACCTGCAAACAGCAAGAGCTTGACTTTTTCCTTTCCTACCTGGATTCCCTTGATATCTTTTTCTTGCCTAATCGCTATAGCAAGTACTTTCAGTGCTATGTTGAATAGGAGTGGTGAGAGAGGACAGCCTTGTCTTGAGCCAGAATTTAGAGGAAAGGGTTTCAGTTTTTCTCCATTGAGGACAATATTTGCCTTTAATTTGTGGTAGATGGCCTTACCTATATTGAGAAAGGTTCCTTCCATTCCCATCTTGCTGAGAGTTTTGATCAAGAATGGGTGTTGGACCTTAACAAATGCTTTCTCTGCATCTATTGATATGATTATGTGATTTCTATTTTTTTTCTTGTTGATGTTGTGTATTATGTTGATAGATTTATGGATGTTAAACCAGCATTGCATTTCTGGGATGAAACCTACTTGATCGTAGTGGATGATCTTCTTAATGAGACATTGAATCCTATTTGCCAGGATTTTGTTGAGGATCTCTGCATCTGTATTCATCAGCGATATTGGTCTTTAATTTTCTTTTCTGGTAGCATCTCTGTCTGGTTTAGGTATCAAGGTGATGTTGGCTTTATAAAAGCTATTTGTAAGTGTTCCAGTTTTTTCTATTTCATGAAGGAGTCTTGCCAGGATTGGTAGAAGTTCCTCTTGGAAAGTTTGAAAGAATTCATTAGTGAATCCATCTGGTCCTGGGCTTTTGTTTTTGGTCAGACATTTGATTACTGTCTTAATTTCCTCAATAGTGATGGGTGTGTTTAGATATGCTATATCCTCTTCATTCAACTGTGGAAGATTATAAGAGTCCAAAAATTTATCCATTTCTTCCAGGTTTTCATTTTTAGTAGCATAGAGTTCTCAAAGTAGTTTCTGATTACTCTTTGGATCTCTACCATATCAATAGTGATCTCTCTTTTCTCATTCCTAATAAAAGTTATCAAGTTTCTCTTTCTCTTTCTTTGTTAGTTTTGCCAGTGGTCTATCAATCTTGTTTATTTCTTCAAAGAACCAACTTCTGCTTTCGTTGATCTTTGGGATTGTTTTTCGGGTTTTCGCTTCATTGATTTCTGCTCTCAGCTTTGTTATATCCTTCTGTCTCTCTATTTTTGGGTCCTTTTGTTGAGTACTTTTTAACTCTAAGAGCTGTGTCATTAAGCTATTCAGGTATGCCCCTTCTTCTTTCCTGATGTTTGCTTCCAAAGCTATAAATTTTCCTCTCTTACTGCTTTTGCTGTGTCCCAAATGTTCTGATAGTTTGTGTCTCCATTGTCATTTGTTTCTAGGAAGGTTTTGATGTCCTCTTTGATTTCATCTCGGACCCACTGGTTATTCAGTATTAGGCTGTTTAACTTCCAGGTATTAAAGTTTTCTTCTGTGTCCCTTTGTGTTTCACATATAATTTCAGGGTCTTGTGGTCAGGGAAGGTAGCCTGAAAAAATTTTATCCTCTTGATATTATGGAGTTATGTTTTATGTGCTAGCATGTAGTCTATACTGGAGAATGTCCCATGTTCATTAGAGAAGAATGTGTATCCGGGCTTCTGTGGGTGGGGTATCCTGTATATATCTACTAGGCCTCTTTTCTCCATTTTTTTTTCAGGTGTAGTATATTCTTGTTGGGTTTCAGTCTGGTTGGCCTGTCATGTGTTTACAGTGCCAGTTTGATGTCTCCCACAATTATTGTGTTGTTATTGATATTATTTTTCAAATTTGTCAACAATTTTAATAAATATTTTGCTGGCCCCTCATTCGGTGCATATATGTTTAAAAGAGTAATTTCTTCCTGCTGTACATATCCCTTGATTTATATAAAATGTCCATATTCGTTCCTTACAACTTTCCTAAGTATAAAGTTTGCATCATCCGATATTAGTATGGCCACTCCAGCTTTTTATGGGTGTTGTTTGCTTGGATAATTTTCCTCCAGCTTTTTATTTTGAGTCTATATTTGTTCTGACTATTCAGGTGCATTTCTTGTAGACAGCAGAAGGTTGGATTGAGTTTTTTGATCCATTTAGCCACTCTGTGTGTCTTAACTGGTGCATTTATTCCATTGGCATTGAGGGAAAGAATTGTTCTGGGAGTTAGTGCTGTCTTTATATCGAAGTTTGGTGTGTCTGTTGGTCAGTCTTGTCTTAAAGTGTGCCATTCAGTTTTTCTTTTAAGAATGGTTTTGAGTCTGTAAAGTTTCTGAGCTGTTGTTTGTCTGTGAAACCATGTATTGTTCCTTCAAAATATTTCATTGAGTTTTGTCACTATATCCCACCACGGCCTTCTGGCCTTGAGTGTTTCCGGTGACAGGTCTGCAGTAAATCTCAAGGATGTTCCCTTGAATGTAATTTTTCTTTTTGATCTTCCTGCTTTCAGAATTCTGTCTCTATGTGTGGGATTCATCACTGTGACTTGGATGTATCTTGGGGTGTTTTTCTGGGGTCTCTTTTAGCTGGTACTCTTTGGGCATGCAGGATTTGATCACATGTATTTATTAGCTCTGGTAGTTTTTTTTTAATGATGTTCTTGACCACTTATTCTTCCTGGAGATATTCTTCCTGGGTCTCTGGGACTCCAATGATTCTTAAGTTGTTTCTGTTGAGCTTATCATATACTTCTGTTTTCATCTGTTCCCATTCTTTGAGTAATTTTTCCATTGTTTGATCGTTTGGTTTAAGGTTTTTTTTTTTCCCAATTTCTTCTGCTGTATGGATTGTTATTCATCTCATCTACCAGTGTACTAATTCTATCCTCAGCTGCTGTTAACCTGTGGGTAAGCTCAACCATATTTTTCTTCAAGTCATCTATTGAGTTTTTCAGCCCTGTTATTTGACCTGAAATTTCAGTTTGGTGTTTTCTGATTTCTATCTTTATATTCTCTTGATTCTTATTAGAGATCTCTTTTATACTTTCCTCGACTTCTTTGAACGTCTTCCATATTGCAACTCTAAACTCCTTATCTGAGAGACTGACTAATTGGTTGGTCATGTTCAAGTCATCAGAGTTACCATCGTCATTCTCTATGTCTGGCACTGGCCTGCATTGTTTCCCCAATGTCACACTTGTATTGTGGGTTTTTCTACGTGTTTTGGTTGTATTCATTGGCTAAATGATGTGCAAGGCCGGGAAGCAAAGTGGAGCGGCCATGCTCCTCTGGCTCCACCCTTTCTGGGCTTGTAAACTCACCTCCAGGGAAGGCTCCAGGGAAGGCGAGCTGTCCACAGATTAGCCACATACAGGATGAAATCAGGCCAAAAATGGAGCACAGCACAGAAGACAGGCAGATGGGGAGCTGGCATCTGAGTTCCAGCAGTGTTCAGTGGTTTCCCCTTTCTGGGCGTGTACGCTCACCTCCTGAGAAGGCTCCAGGGAAGGGGAGCCATCCACAGATGGGCCACACACAGGATAAAATAAGTCCGAAGATGGAGCACAGCATAGAAGACAGGCAGATAGGCGTGCTGGCATCTGAGTTCCAGAAGAGTTCAGTGGCTTCCCCTTTCTGGGCTTATAAAGTCAGCCATTTCTTAATCACTCACTCACTGGCTGGGTAGCTTCAGAATGCAGTTTTTTGGGGGTTCACTTCCCAGGGCTCTGAGGAGAGCTTCAAAAATTCAGAAAAAACAGAGAAGCATAGGACAGGGCTCCCTTGAGGTCCTCAGTTTCCTCAGAAGAAGCACAGCAGGGCGGAGACTCTGCAGGTGAAGCAATAAGCACTTCACCTGGCAGTCCCCACAGTCAGCCATTTCTTACTCTGTTTTTTTTTTCTTTACACAATAAATATATGAGAAGAGTTAACATTCTTTCTAAAAAAAATAATCAAATGTCATCATATCACCTATATATTAACCATCATGGATGAGACATGAATTAGATGTTTGATACAATGGTTAAACTACAGCATATTTAATGAAAAAATAAAATTTATTTTCTTCCCTGATGATAATGTGAAGAGTAGCTGAAAATAAATAAAAACAATATATATATCAGAAATATTAGATGTTATTTTGTTATAAAACTGAAAAATGAAAATTTTCATAAAGTACCAAATATGAACTGACAAGTTATAAAAGACTATATCATCTTTTGAAATAGTAAATATGTGATATCTTCATATTTTCTTTTTTATGTCCATGTTTTTTTAACTGATTTCTTTAAATTACCTATAAGTACATTCTCATCTAATGCAATTTAGCATATTGTCTATTGTACATTTTATATTCTCATAGAGTTCAAAGAATAATTATTGCCTTTTTTGTTCAGTGGTGTTGCTTTGCATAGTTTAGTTTCCTTTATCTGATGTTTAGAACAATTGCCATTGTTATTGTTATTTACTACCATATGAATTTCACATACAACCTCTAATAAAAAAACTAATTTATTTGTTTTTGTTTTGGGACCACATCTGGTGGCCCTCGGGTTTATGCTTGGTTCTGTGCTCAGAAATCGCTCCTGGCAGGCTCCAGGAACTATATGAGATGCTCAGAATCGAACCCGGGTCTATCCCGGATCAACCACGTAGAAGGCAAATACTCTACTACTGTGCTATCGCTCTGATCCCAGAAAAATAAATGTAAAAGAAATATTTGATTTTCATAAATATGTTAATGCTCTACTATGAATTTTACAATTCAAAAACCCTAATATTGTGTTAAAATAGTGTCATCTTAGTGCAGTACTTACTTGTCAGATCATATAGTCAGAAGTTAATTTTTTATAGATAAGTAATTTGTGGCTTTAGATGATACAGCAGAGTTATGAAATAGTAAAAAATATGTAATGTATCTGTCCAAATTCGATGATTTAAATCACAACAGGTTAAGGAAGTTATAATTTTACATCCCATATCATTGAAAATGTATCTTATTTTGACATTTAATTTTAAGTCTGATATATTATCTAAAAGCTACATAGACATTTCATTTTGTATAAACTTAAAAATCATACTAACAAAAACATTATATTTATATTATGTTAGTCTTAATGCAAGTTATCTCAATATTGACAGACTTTTCAAGGTGATATTTTATTGTATATAAATTAGTTTTTCACTTCATAGTAAACTATATCTGGCTGATTTTCCCATAGAACTAAATCTTATTTCAAATTTGTATGACATGACTTACTCTTTCATAATATTATTTTAAACTAATATTAAAATGTTTATCATACACAGATTAGTCCATTGCATGATGTACATATTTATCAAGAAATATGTCTACATGAAATTTGAATATATAGTTGTAAAATAAGTAGATCATATCTGCTCTATGAAGTTAATCATGCATTTTTATGTGAAAATATATTAACTGCCTAAAATATGACAGACCTTTCATAGGTGTTTATATGCAGTCAAATAATTGATGGCCAAATAAAATATTCAGAAAGTAAACCTTGATATTAGTAAATGCCATGACAGAATAGCAAGGCATGATGGGAATCAGCCTAGTTGAACTGAATATTGAGCATAGCATAGTTACTTATTTTTATTACTTTGACCATAGCAAATGGGAATAAAATATCTTCTATAGTAATTAGACATTCTTTAGAATACTATGACTCATAACTGAATATCTTGGAACTTGTGTTGTTAATGACTACACTATGATAAATGTGGTCTGCTCATTGCAATTTTAGAATAAATATTTTATCTTAATTATGACATGATAATAATGTTCTATTAGCATTTATTCTTGCTTTGAGATTTAAAGGCTATTTTCTTAATATACTTATAATAAATATATCATGCATAACAGAATATATATTAGTGTTAGAGACAGATATTGTGGATGTAATATGAGGCTGGGAATTGAATAAAGAGCCTCATTCATATGTTCTGTAATATTGCTATATCCCTTGATCCTTTATTTAAAATTAAATAATCATTCTTAAGCTACCCATTTACTATATAGCTATTTAAAACATAAATAGAAGGTTTAAGCATAAGAAACATAAATAGTGGTAGATATTTTATTATATGAACATATATTTTGAGAAGAAGGTGTTAGATTTATCCAAAAATGTTTAGAAGTATATAATAAAATTTCTAAAAATAATGGGCGAGTCCATCATTATACATTGTTTTACTCAAAATATTTATATATGCTGTTTCTTTCAAAGCTTCCACTAAAATTTAATCTCTAATGAATGAATCAACTTGGCAAACTTTTGTTTAAGGTTTAATATTATGGCTTTGGTTGTTGTTAGTTCATAAGCAATTATCAAGTGCCTTGCATTGTATTATCTCAGGAAACCATTTTTTCTATTAATCAGTTGAAATAAAGAGCTTATCATTTTTTCTAAATGACACTACTGAATTTAAGGTCAGATAGAAACATGTTATATGTGATAATATTATGAGCATGTAGATAATTTATAAGGAGTTGAAGAATATAGATAGAAAGTAACCAATGTCTGTCAGAACTAACTGAAAGACAATAGAAAAATAAAACTATAAAAATGGCATAAACACAAGAATGTGATCAGACAGAAAATACATTCTATGATAAGTTATGTGTGTTTTTGAAGTATTTTATTAAGAGTAATAGCTTTGGGGGCTGTGGAGGATAGTTCAGTGATTAGGAGCACATAGAAAAATGCAAGCTTAACCGAAGCAATATAAGACCCCACCAAGCACCACATGTATTCCTGGGAGTGTCCCTGGGCCCCTCTCTGCTTGGAAGGACCACCAGTAAAGATTAAAAATGGGGTGACTCCAGTTATAGAAAAGTCCATGTACCATGAGGACTTGGTTTCAAGATCAATGCAGGCAATAAAAACACCAAAGAATGAAGACAAAGAATTCAAGTGGTAAATCAAAGAAAATAGTGTTGGTGCTTATAGAAAGCAGTCGATAAAAATAACAGAATCATGTTAGTTTTAAATGTTATGCTTTCAGGGGTCCTCAAACTTTTTAAACAGGGGGCCAGTTCACTGTCCTTCAAACTGTTGGAGGGCCAGATTATAGTAAAAACAAAAATTATGAACAAATTTCTATGCACACTGCATATATCTTATTTAGAAGTGAAGAAACAAAATGGGAATAAATACAATATGTGGCCCACGGGCCATAGTTTGAGGACCATTGCAGATATATAATGTCTCTGTAAACCAACTTTTTGAAAACTAAGTGTAAGTCTGAAAGACTTAGATTAATAAAAGGAAAAAGTTTGGAAATTTGAATTGTCAATTACTCTCTGCTGGAGGAAATAGGACACAGAAATAGGGCCAACAATAAGAACTGGAGGTTATTGTTAATGATCTGAAGAAGAAAGAAGAAATAGAGTTGTCTCTCACTGTTTTCAGAATAAAAGCAACCAGGAAGAAAAAAATGTATAGAGAGACTAGTGTGATTTATTCTGAAAAGAAAGTAAGAAAAATTTTAAAAAAGCATATTATTATTTCATTATTATTCACAAATGCTTTACTACATTACTGTTCTTGCATTTTTAACTCACTTTAAGAAAATCACCCAAAAAATTGAATTTTAAAAACTGGGCAAGGTTTGTTGCTCTGTCCAAAGGGTTGAGAAATTTTTGTATTATTCTGGCACAAGCTTTTAATAAATGAAAGCTATCCTAGACTAAACTTGATGGTTCAATGATAACAAATTCCTGGAATGTATAGTTATTAGGAAAGTCGTGTTTCTACTATAACCAAAATTCCTATGTATAATATATATATATAATACCATTATAATTCAACACAAAATTGTGTCCTCTGAGACTTGATTATAGACATTTTACCAAAAACTGAAAGAAAAATGAAAACTGAAAGATAGGGATGATTGTTAAAAAGAGATCTTGAAGCACTTTTTTACATTAGCCAGAATCTGGAAACTAACTACTCTAATGTCCGAGAACAGACAAGTAGATGAAGAAATTATGGCACATCTAACAAAGAAATACTACAAAACTATAAAAGAAATAAAGTAATACATGGTTGGATCTGGAGAATATTGTGATTAGTGAAATGAGTAGAGGGAAAATGATAGGTATAGCATTATCAGATTCATTTGTGAGATATTTCAATAAAACCATAAGATGTTAATAATACCCAAAGAAATCTAGACAAATTTCTCATCTACTATTTCCTGACAATCTTTCTCTCCCCAACATATTATAGTCACAGTACCTATTGGCTTAAATATGCATCCAATTATTTTGCAACACTTTTGGTTGTTGTGAAAGTTGCTAACTTCATAGAAATTGACTGTAGGATTAATATAATCATTTCCATAGTGAATTTCAAAGGTTTACAATGACAGTATTCTAAAATAAGAAGCTGATTCTCTGATACAGCCTAAAGCTACACGGAGACCATTTTGTTCTGTATTGTTTCCTATGCATCGAAGCTCACTGTATTGGAGAGCTAATCCTTACTCCTTATTTGAAACAGAGTTTGACCACAATAATCATAAGAAAATAGGAAATGCTATAAAGAATTGATGCAGAATTCTTGTTGGTTATTTCTTCTTGCCAAGTTAATGATGTCTCTTGTGGAAACATTGCCAACTTATTCAATTGAATAATGCTTTAAGATATATTGGCTAACGATACATTAGTTTAAGTACTGTGTTCTACTTGTACAGTCCCCCGTTTTATTCACATCTGGAGAGTTACTGAAGGATTTTATATTAGAGAAGCTAGAAGTACTTAGTCTGAAGGAAAGCCTGAGGGATAACTGAATAGCTTTAAGCCTATTAAGATATCCCAAAACAGCTGCTCATACTTAATTCTAAGTGTTTCAACAAAGAACAAAGAGGCATAGAATGTCTACAATATGCATATTTTAAAGTTAAACACAAAAGAAAGTTAGAGTGGGATTTTATTGTCTCACACAAAAAAAGTTTAAAAGCTATGCTATTTCATAAGCAGACTTTGAAGACAATATTTGAAGTAAAAATAAACTAATTGTAATATGTATAATATCTACAATTTTAAATACATGACATGTCTATAGTGGTCCAACACATATGTGCAAAAGCCAGTAGGGTGAATTAATAACTGGAGAGAAGAGAGAATGGGATTTATGTGTATTGGGTTTGAAAGATAAAATAGATCTTCAGAGAGACAGTGGTGAATACACAACTTTAATGTGTATGTATTTAATGTCAATGGAAATATATGCTAAAAACACTTAAAATGGAAATTTCTGTTGCACATATTTCTCACACAGTAAAAAAATTAAAATGGGGGCAAATGAGGAGGAAAAACAAATGTTAGAGAACTGTGAGTGAAATGGAATAGGAGACACAACGTGGTTATTTGACTAGACACTGCTTACTCTGAAGCATATATATTATAAGTATAAATATCTTTGCGAATTTCCTGACCCACAAAATCTGGTGCCCACCTCAAGTCAGATAAGTCCAAAGAAGTGGTCTGCTTTTTGAGGCCCAGAGATATGCCAACTGTTGTTTCCTTGACCTAGAAACACTACTAGATAGGAACAGACATGTCTGCCATTTCCACTCACTGTAGTTCCCATTCAAGTACACACATCAAGCAAGAAGAAATCCGAGCTTCCTCAGTACCCTCAAGGTGCTAAATGCATAACAGTCATGGAAAGAAAAAAACTAGGGTCTGGTTAACATCAGCAGTTTTCAGCATGTCCAACAGCTGGGCATGATTTGTGAGCTTTTGAAAAACTACAGAGTGAAAAGTCAAGGTCATTCAATGTTATTTTAGGGAAAGCCATTCAAATAGCTTCTATCCATAACTGCCTTTTGATTTGTTGATACCAAAAGTGAATAATTTTATTTGGAGAATCAGATATATGTGAAGTATATTGACATTATAATGGTTCACCTGTTTTAAAGTTTTGTCTTTTCCCCAGTGACAAGAAATGATTGGTAACAGTATAGAAACCTTGAAGGAAGGCAATTAACGATAATACTTGCTTTGATTATAATTATTGCTTTAGAAATCTGAATGCTTCAAAATTTCTGATATTCTAAGAAATCATTTGAGCTTAGTTTAAAATTTTCTTTTTCTCACGTATGTACATATTTAAGAGAAGCATTATGTGGGCACAGAAAACTTATCCAATCTAAAATGATCCAACAAATACACAAAACCATCCCACTCCCTATGCACACACACATACCCCTGCCCAAATATCTCAGTTGACCAGTAAACCCAGCATTTACATCCGTTACAGCTTTTCTTATATGCATTTTCAGATCATCATTTTACCACTTTACATTAAATTGAAAGCTGCAAATTTTCCAGACCCACTTTCATGTACAAATTCCAGATCATTTTTCAAAATACAGCGCCATATTTATTGTCGTGCTTCTGTAATTTCAGTGGTTCAGCACATGTAAAAGTTCTGCCGCAATCTTTTTTTTAGAGAACTTATTATGTATGTAGAAAAACTGATTCCATTTTTATTAATGAGCAGCATCATTTCTCAAGAAGCACTATGACTTTTATTGTATGATAAATTTTAGGAATATTTGTGATATAAAAAGACTGACTTATTACCCAATTAAGGATGGCAGATTTATTTGATATTGCTTAATAGTACCAAAACCAGTTTTATTTTCTATAACTATACCATTTTATTTATAATCCCTTTGATAGGTGACATATAAAAATTTATATTCATGAACCATTTTGTAATTTTTTTTGTTAAACACATCTTTCTGGAAAAATTTTCTTCCAAAGTTTCAAGATGAAATTGTGAAAATAATAATGTAATTTAGTCTTTTTTCCTCAAGTCATTCATTGGACATGTAGTGTATCTTTCTATCATCTATTATTCTAGTCTCCTCTTTTTCTATATCTCTTGGATCTAAAATTCATTTCTGTGCATTTTGACTCCATGATCTCACAATGTACTACTCTTCTCTAGAGTACACTAGTTTCTTCTTTGAGGAAGATTAGAGGAATCAGTCACTATCTCAGGATATGGAAGAATTCAAACATGATTAAGCCAGGTCTCTTAATATTTACAATGAAAAAACAATAGAGGAATTCATTTATCTTGCAATAAAGCCTGAATTTTTATTCATTTTTAAGTTTCAATAAAAAAATAAATATTTTATATCATGAATGTTTTAAGACAGTGTTCTTAAATAGAATTAACTTTTATGTAAACTCAGACTTCTAAGAAGAAAACTTTTAAATTAACCAACCATGGAATTAATGCATAAGTAACTAAAAAAATTGTATAATTGTATAAAACTAAAACTATGCAAGATATATGAAATAATTTAGGAAAATCATTAGATGTCATTATTTTTGTTTTATTTATGTATCTATATTTTGTTTGGAGGTGACACCCATCATTGTTCAGAGCATAATTCTGACTACACTCATGAATCACTCAAGTGAACTTGACTCAGGAACCATATGACGAGGAACAAACCCAAATCAACTGCAAGGCAAGCAATCTACCCATTGTACTACTTCTCATCTGCCCCTAGATATCAATGTTTTTGAGTTTTCTTTTTCTCCTTTTCTTGAAATAATAACATGAATCCTTTCTAAACTAATAAATAAATGTTAGAATAGTAGAAGATAGTAAAATAAACTTCTCAGTAACAGCCATAATACACATTTGTAATAAATATGAGTAGTGAAATAAATACACAGACTCTTTGGATCACTATTCAAAATGTTATATGTATTTCATATAATAAATAAAATCATGAATATTGAAAATACATAACTCTTAAATTGTATAGACGATTTTACCACAATGAGAAAAATTTAAATCTTTTCATACTGTCAACTTAAAAACAGACAATTATTATTTCCAACAAGTTCACAGCAGTTTTTTCATCTAACAATAATGCAAGTCTGGTATTTGAAATAAAGAAGACAAAGAGATAAGTTAAAATTAAATATTAACATCATTTAATAACCAACATTTAATATAATTTAAATTTGATTCCTAACATTAGTTTTGAACATAAATATTTCATATTTTTATTTAAGTTAGTTTAATACATCTTACATTTTTTAATTTTAACAATTATACACTTTTATAGTTATTTGCACATTAATCCATGTTCTTTGATTAATTTAAAAGTTTTCTCCTTAGGAGTTTGCATTTCTATATAAGTTAATTCCATTTACAAACATTGTCTTAAACATTTATGATATCAAATATGTAAAGTTATTACATGTGGCTATATTTCAAATATAAGAAAGGAAGGACTTCTAAATCTATGGTCCACATTTTTCTAGCTTGTTTTTGCAAGTACTAATTTATTATTACTATTATTATTTATAGTTCCTTAACTAACTAATTTACACTATTAGAACAGTAATGACTTGCTTAAATTTACCTTTGTCTTCTTATTTTTAATCTGCCATAGTTTTTAAGATATTTACTTGGGTAAGAAGAGTTTCTATTGAGGTGGGACAGAATACCAATTAATATTTTAATTACACACTGGAGCCCACAAAGTTTGAACTAACTTTCCTTCAGATTCTAAGTAATTTCCAAGTTAACTAAAACCTTCAAGTTGTTTTTGTTTGTTTTTTTTTGCTAGTTTTAAATACATAGTCAGATATAAAGTACATTTAAACTGAGGATTAGTTTTGCAATTTAGAAAATCACTTATTTCCTTAGCTCAATTTAATCTCATCCCTTTAAATCATATATAACTGACAGAGTGAAGAAAAGTATAATTCTAACACCGCACTTAGGTTTCAGGTATATTAAAATCATCAGCTGAATAAAATTATCTAATGGTCTGACTGCTGGAGGAAATTGATTCTGAATTATTATCAACCATTTTTCTCCTTCTGAGTTAGGAGAAACATTCCCTTGGCTGTGTTTCAACAGAGTTTATTAACACAAGTACATATTTTCAGGTTCAAAAGGTTAAGCCTGAATGGAAGTTAAGCAGTTTATCAACTTGTCAAATAAAATATAAAGATTTTTGTCATCAAAATAAATTTTGAAATAGTGTTTGAATAATGTGGATGAAAGATGGCTGAGATAGAAGTGTAATTCCAATGAAAAATAAGAACATCTCATGCTAATCTGCCACTTACACTGTACCTTTGAAAAATTTCTAAAGACAAGATGATATATTACAATCCAGACTCATCATTCCATATCCAAACTTTTTCAATTACTTAAAAAAAAGTCAAAGTAAGTTTTAGTCTTAAAGAATATAAAGTTTGTAGTTAGTTTAAAAGAAATATTTTGCAGCAAAATATCCTTTTGAAAATTATTCAATATCAATGAATTACTTCAAATATACTATCTTCATTGCAAATAATTTCAAAATGAGTCCTTTCATCAGTCTTAGAATGTGACAGTTAAATGAAAATACTTTATTAATGTTTGCTTAATAGTACATTTTTATATATCAATAATTAAAAATTCCTCAGTGTCAATATTAATAAAAAGGCTATTTCTAGTCTACTGGTCATAATTTTGTTCATTTTGATCAAATATATACGTGTACAGAGCTTTTTATTAGTTTCTTCTTTTCTTTGACCTTAAAGTCCACCATTTTCCTTTATTTTCTTTTCTTTATGTTTTTAATTGCTTTATTAAGCACCATGGTTACAAATTTGTTCAATGTTGGGGTTAAATCATATCATGTAAACTATTCTTCACTAGTGTACCCTCTTGTCACCATCACCAAGGTCTCTCATTTTCCTCCCATCCTCTACCCCTCCACCCCTGCCTTGTCTAGGACAGGCAAATTGCTTCTCTTTCTTCCTCTCTTCTCTCTCTATCTCTCTCTTTCTTCCCCACTTAAATAGTGGACTCTGTGGTTTGCACTATTGTTAGTGAAGGGGTGCCTTGCCTATTAGTTTCTCCCCTTTAAGTGTGAGTTCTTGTTCAGAGTGATCGGTTCCAAATAATATTGTCCTAGTAGACCCTTCTCTACTCTTGTTATACTCACTACCCTTTATGGTGAGCTTTCTACCCTGGGCTGGACCTTCTGACCATTGTTTCTACTGTATTAAATACCACACTATCTCTGTTTTTCTTATATCCCACAAAAATATTATACTATATCTATCCCTCTCCCTCTGACTCATTTTACTCAGCATAATAGTCTCTATGTCCATCCAAGTATAGGCAAATTTATGACTTCATTTTTTCTAATGGCTGCATAATACTCCATTTTGTACATGTACCACCATTTCTTTATCCACTTATTTGTTTTTGAGCACCTGTTTTGTTTTGTTTTGTTTTGTTTTGTTTTGTTTTTCAGAATCTGTGCCTCAAAGGAAATAGTGACTAGGATTCAATTGTTGTAGACTTTGGTTTGAGTTTTTAGGTTTGAACATTTTTTATTTCCACTCAATGCTCCTGAGAATATCTGGTCCTTGGGTCTAATCCACTTTTTTTTCCTCAATTTGTAGGAAGACATAGAAATATGAAGAACAAGATAATTCATGTTCTCTGGTTCACTAAAAAAAAATAGAAAAGAAAAAAGTGGGCAGGAGCTCTTGTCTAGAAGCCTTAAGAGTCCTGACCACAAATGGCTGTGGCGCAATCCTCCCATCCACCGTCTTCCCTTCAAAAATTTTTTTTAAAAAAAGATAAAAATCCAATGAGAAAAGTTGGAAGTTAATGCAAATTTTTGACAGGTAGTCTTCACAATAAAAGAGAAAGATGATGGGATCTACACCCAAAAATAGTAAAAAAAAATTCCTTCAGTGAATGAATAGATAGGTAGATATTCTTTCGATAATTGTCATTATCTTTTCCTTTCCACAGAGAGCAACTAAGAACATTAAAACATTCTAGTTTGCTTAAACTACTAAACACACTTTACTTTTACAATAAAAATATTCTTTGATTTATTATTCTGAGCATGCAAAGATTGAGAAAGTGCATGGTATACAAAATTGAAATTAATTTTATATATTACATACCCAACCCTGATAAAGCCCATTTTAAAAATTGGATAAATAATTTGTATATTAGAACTCATGCTGTTATTTAGAATATATTTTCATATACTATTAAGATGTTGAGTTGATATTCAAACAGAATCTGGTTTTATTTTCCTTTTTAAGATTTAAAAAATTCATTATAAATAAGAACATTAAAAAACAATAAAAATATTTCTTTGTCTTTAGAGTTAACACCTTTCTAAATATAAATATTGATTATTCAATGGCACTTTACTTATGTACATATTTTAGGAACCCCCGAGATCATAGACCTGTCTTCCCAACAAAGACTATTCACATTATAATGTATTCAGTGTCACCTGCTGATCCTGAAGGCCCAGAAGGAAGGGGGAAAAGTAGTTGTGCATAATTAATTAAGTTTATATTTTATATTCATATTTCTGATGACATTTCGTTGTCATGATTATAATCTAAGCTTCATAAATGAAGCAACCGTTTCAATAGATACACTTTAAAAGGCTGTTCTATTTTTTCATTAGCAGAATTGATTTGTAGATGAGCATATTTTCCCCTTACATAATGGAAATAAATTTTGATTACTCTGTGAATAAAATAACAGCTACTTTCCTCATTTATATGTATATTATAATTAATTTTTCTTTTCTACCAATTTATGTTAAGCTGATGGAAAGCATTCTTTTAAAAATGTAATCTTAGTATTTTAAATCATAAAATATTATATTTTAGGTAATATGCTATATTACTGTAATACTAGTGCTATAATGTATTGTATTGATTATATTATATTAGTATAATATGCTATATTACTATATTATTAGTGACACAATGTATGGTATTCATACATACATTTCTATTTGAAAAACCTAAATTGCATTTTCTTGGCCCCATTTATTTTTTGTTTTGTTTTGTCTTGTTTGTTTCTTTTTCAATTTAATTATCCATGAGATTCAGAACTAAAAATTGTTGATTATTGAGATTTTATTATATTATGTTCCAACACATATCCTTTCATGAGTGTTCATTTATCAGCACCTTCTCCAGTTATTCATCCATTTCACTACCACCACCTCTCTGTTTCTCTCTGTGTCTCTCTGTCTCTTTCTTCTGCACTTTTAGACACTGTGCCTTGCAATACCATTACTGGAGTGTCATACATATCACTTTACTTTCTTCCAACTTCTAATTTTTGTTCAAAATGATCATTTTCAAGTATTATTTTCATAGTTATCTTTTCTCTGCTGTAACTGCACTTTCCAACAAATATTTCAAATGTCTTTGGGAATTATTCTCGTACCATTTTTTTAAAATATACTACAGATGAATGTGATCATTCTATGTCTATCCCGCTCCCTCTCACTCATTTGTTTCAGTATTATAGCCTCAATATCAAGCTATGTATAAGCAAATGTCACAACTTCCTTTTTCCTAACAGTCGCATAGTATTCCATTGTGTATGGTTCTTTATTTACTCATATGTTCTTGGGCACTTGGTCTCTTCCAGACTCGGGCTATTGTGAGGTCTAGTTAGGGGAAGATTTATTTTCATGTTTGCCAAAGACCACATTCTTCCCCATGTATCTTTCCCATTTGTGTTGATAACTTGACGATCCTCAGAGTGAGGGAGAGATGCAAATTTAGGGTAAATTCTTTCAAACTTGATGAACACAATCTTTCTTTACAAACTAACTTAAAAAGTGACATTGCATTTTCTACCATATTTTATTTATTAAATGGGAATTAATGAGAGCCACCTATTATACTGAAACAAAGGGAAATCATGTTCTAATTCTTTAAAGGAAAGTTAATATATTATTTTCCTATTGCTATTATAACAAATAACAATAGACTCAATAACTTACAATGCATACTTCATGATTTGCTGTCCTAGGTAAAAAAAAAAATTCATGTTTCAGGTACTAACATACAGGTTCTTCCAAGGGTTATTTTATGAAACCTCTTAAAAAAGAATCTATTTTCTAGCATGTTTCCAAGGTCTGTGGCTAATAGTGGCCATGGGCTCTCCAACTGCATGCTAGAGCAAACTGGAGAGTTTTGACAGCACAGGTCACCAGTACTTGTAGCTGCCACTCACCTTTTCTATAAAATTGTTTCTGGGCTAAGCCTTCAACCTTGAGTTTGATATTAGCATCACATTTCCAGTAGACATGTATTGTATTGACTATATTATAATTTTGTAATAAAATTTATTTAAAAAAATCTATTTTCTTGCTTTTTCTAGCATATACAGATCTCCCACAATCTCTTACTGATGCCCTCCTCTTACATGTCACAAGCCATCAATATGAGCTATATCCTCACATACATCACTCTTGTTTTCTTTTCTTTTTTTCCTCTTCCAAAGTTAAGAACTTTTTGTGGATTCATTTCACCCACTTGAATATGTAGGATAATCTCCCCTATTTTAAAATCAGCTTAATTTCTTTTTTTCTATAAATTGTAATATATTTTCAGGTTCCAGGATTCGGTGAATGCATGCCTTCAAGTGCAAATCATGCTTACTATTTCTTTGAAAAAATTTATGGACATTAAAAAATTGCACAGCAACAGTACTGCTGGTAGGGAACTTGCAATGCACAAGATCTATCCAGGTTCAATCCAGCACCTCAAATGGTGCCTTGAGCTCCACCAAGGATGATCCTTGAGAACAGAGCCTTTAGTAAGCCCTATGCAAAAACTAGCTGTGGCTCCAAAACAAGAACCTATTCCATAAGAATATGCATTAAGTAATCATTAATGCTAACTGAAGTAGCAAATAGTTCCAGTCATTTACCATCTAATAAAGGTAACCATCCCTAGCTTACCATTTGCAGGAAGATGTAGCTATAGAGAGCAACAAGTTCAAGTGTCTGTCTTTAAATCAGGATTAAATAATGGGGAGTACTTTGAAAAAAAGCATCTCAGGAGTCAGAAAGAAACTTGTTTGAGTGCAGATCCTACCAAAAACATAGCTGAAATGTCTTATGCAAAGTATTCTTTTTTACAGCCTAATTTCCTATCTGTACTAAATTAATTCAATTATGTTGCACAGATATAACACAGATTAGTATATATTTTACATGTGTTTTGGTAGTTAAAGCTTTGATCTTTTGCAAAATTCTGTTTATCATTTTAAAATGGTTATTTGCCCATTCCATAGATATTAATAAATCTTTGTTTTTAATGTCCATGAGCAACTGATATATAATAATGTCTTTCAAGACTATTCTAAGAGCTGAAAAGACAGCAGGTCTGAACCTTGTTCTTGTGGCTGGCCTGGGTTGGATCCTTGGAGCCAAATATTTTCCCATGAGCACTACAAAGACTGATGTCTAAACAGAGTCCTGAAGACTTCTGGGTATGGCCCAAAACACACAAAAAGTAACATTCTAGACCTTGTACAATGATAATTAATTTCAATGACAAACCAAATTATAGGCATTTTATCCATAATTATACAAAAGTAGTTTAATAATGATAAATTACTTTATTCACAAATCCTTAATGAGTCAAAAGTAATTTATGCGCCATCAGAGGTTGATATTTTGACATGCAAGCCCTTATTATTGACAAATAAATGAAAGCTATAAAATTATATTATTTGGTACTGTTATTAATTTCTTTTTTAAATAGAACATTAAGATTAAATTATGTAAATTTGGAGTGATGGCGTTAATACATATTTTGGTGGAATATCGCATGTTAAAACATTTTAAGTAAATTAGGGAGTGCATTAAGTGTAAGTTATATACATAAATAATTCATAATTATACTAAGCAAGAACTTGGCACAGATTGAGCTAAATGCATCACCTCTAATATATTATTTTGTATATTTAAAATCATAAAAATACAAAATTTTAATGAAGAATCTGATCATTAAAAATAAAGCATCATGGGGCCTGGCGGTGGCGCTGGAGGTAAGGTGCCTGCCTTGCCTGCGCTAACCTAGGACGGACCGCGGTTCGATCCCCCGGCATCCCATATGGTCCCCCAAGAAGCCAGGAGCAACTTCTGAGCGCATAGCCAGGAGTAACCCCTGAGCCTCACAGGGTGTGGCCCAAAAACCAAAAAAAAAAAAAATAAAGCATCATAAAATGTTTTAGTTTTTGTTCGAGTTCACATCCTGGGATGTGTTCAGAAGAAAAACTATGTAACTAGATATGAGATGAGATGGAAAAGAAAGGCACATGGTTCATAGATATGGTATATAAAAAAATTAAAACAATTAAAAATATCTCATGAACAGTTTTGCCTAAATGAAATCAGGAAGAATTTTAGATGAATAGATTTTCTCTTATTTTCTTTATCTTAACTTCACTTTCTTAATTAATATCAGATACATTTCATGAAGACCCTAGCTTGTCTGTATTTTCTTAATTTATTGATCTTTCAGATATGCATGCTCAGGCTAAGACTTTTCTGATGTGTTATTTTATTCTGGAATTCTTAACAATCAGACTTTAATTTAATGGAATGTTATGAAAAACCAGACGTTTTAAATTAAAATTCCAAATAATTTACAAAGTTGTTTGTTTTCTCTTAAAAGTCAGATTTCATCTAAGGCACCTGATGTTTTGAGTCATTACTTATTAAGTACATTATCTAATAAAATAACTTTCACATTCTCAACTTCAATTTCTATAAATGGAAAGGAACCACAATGATAAATTATTGTAAGCATTATTTTTAATGTCTGTGAAAATGGGGACAAACAAATTGGTATATATAATAGTTATTATTGTCAAATATATTAAGAGGGTATAATTTTATTTTAAAACATCAAAAATTATTTTAATATTTTCTTCCCAAAACATTATTTTTTGTTTAGACTTCTAAGCATAACACTTTCCTTTCAAAACCTTTTGAAACTAAATTCTTAAAAGCTTATAAAGAAAAGAATTTAAGCTTATGTACCAGTAGTTCTCAAACTTGCATGTGCATAGCAATTACCTAGGTCTGAAGAGAAACATAGAATCTGCATTTCTAACAAGCTCCAACATGGTCCAGATGTTGCTTGTCAGCCAACCATACTGTGAATATGAATTGTATATTAATAACCACAAAAATACATTTAGCTGCCTAACATTAGCTTTGACATTTAACATTTAAAAATCTTTATGAATTATGAAATAATTATCATAGAAGATTTGTGTTTTACACAATGAACACAAAATCAGCATAATAGTGACTTAAGAAGACTAAATATACATATGTTCTTTTGAAAGGGTAGAAATTAGATAAGAAGCGAACACAGAGAGGCCTGAGTGATGGTGCAGCAGTAGGACATTTGCCTTGCACGAGGCTGACCCAAAATGGACTGCAGTTTGATTCCCTGTCATCCCACATGGTCCCTCAAGTCACAAGCGATTTCTGAGAACAAAACCAGGAGTAATCCTTGAGCGTCACCGGATCTGGCCCAAAATTTAAAAAAAATAGGGGAGGGGAGACACAGAGAAGTAATACCTGAATGCCGAAGTCTACTTTTAATTCTTTATGTAAATTGAGAAACTCATAACCCTGGTAAATTTATAAACTAAACTTTCTTTTTTATTAAATATAATTTTTATTTTAATCATAATGGCTTACATATTGTTGACAATAATATTTTAGGTACATTATAACCATTATAACATATAATCAGGGGAATTCCCATCACCGAATTGTCCTCCCTCCACCTCCGTACCCCAGGGGCTGCTAGAATAAGTGATCCCCTCTGTGCCTAGCTTACTACTTAGTGGTCTTACACATATTTGGTCTTGGTACCTCCCTTATTCCCCCGCCCCAATTGGGAGGCGGGACTAGATAGTTCAAGTTACCCGGTTTTGTTTGAAGAAGAGAAAAGTAATAACCTGGAGAAAAAAAAGAAAAAACAAAGAATCAGATACTCCAGAAATGGGCAGAGTCCTAAAGGCTTCCATCCTTGGTTTTAAGGGGAAAAAGAAGGTAAAACACCACAACAGTACTAAATTTTACTATTTTTAAATAATATTTTGTTTAAAATTTTAAAATAAAATAGCTCATGGAATGATTACGAGTTATAGCCCTAAAGTTTTGGTTTCATAATAAACATTGGCTAAAAATATTTTTTTTACCAGGTACATTAAGTTTTTATCATTATGAGAGTTGTTTGCATTACTAATGTCAAGAGAGCATTAAATGATTTGTTCATCTCTTAAGTAAGACCATAAATATATTTTAGAGTATTAATGGTGAAAATGAATCCAAGGCTTGTATTTTACTTCTTTGGTTCCCAGAGAATTTCTCTACTAATGAAATATGCTATCCTTATTTTTTTGCTTTGATGGAGGTAAAGACATCCATAGACTATATAAAATTTTTCTCACGATATTATAAGAGAAAAGGTAAATAAAAATGTAAAGTGTAAAATGATTAGCAAACAATAAATGAAAAACTTGAAATTGAGTAGCATGTGAGCTATAAAATTAGTAGCAGGCTATTTGTGATCCATCTGAAAATGTATATTTATAAATTTCTTCAGGGGGCGGAGCCATGGTGCAAGTGGTAAGGCATCTGCCTTGCCCATGCTAGCCTAGGAGGAACCTCAGTTCGATCACCCAGCGTCCCATATGGTCCCCCAAACCAGGAGCGATTTCTGAGCACTTAGCCAGGAGTAACTCCTAAGCATCTTGCATAAAAATATTGGACCAGTTGTGGTCCAAAAAAAATTTTTTTTTATGCCCACATATATTTAAGGCAAATTAAAGATATTTCAATAATTAATAAATAGGAGTCTATGAGAAAAGCAAAATAAAGCAAAATAAATTCCAGGTAACCACAGATATAAAGGAGGTTTTTACATGCTAACTTAACACTGGCTTCTATATGGGAAACTACCTCATATACACAATCATTCTCAGAGGTTGGGACACCAAAGCTTAAATTCTATATATTCATCCTAATATTTAACACAATTGTTATAGTAAATTTTAGGTTTAGCTTTGTGATATTGATCGACTCACAACACTTTATATTAATTTATTCAAAATATGGCACTGCACTTGGCATATTGTGTATGTTTAATAAGAACTGGTCAATGAAAATAAGTCATCATGGGATTTTAATTTTGTTTTTTAAAGTAACTATTTGATTCAATTGATGGTATACTTGTCCACTTTTCGTTTCAGTTGATATTAGAAGGAATAAATCACGTAAATCTTAAAAATAGTATGCAGCAATAAGACAAATCAGGTAATCAGAATTTCAAGTTTTTATTTTCATTTGTCCTTGCATAAAAAAAAAAAAACGAGAGAATAGGGTATTTTTTGGTAACAAATGGAATCTGGCCAACCAGTGATCTTTGCATTAGTATTCTAATAACCAGAGGCCAATTGCCATAGTGCTGTGTCAGAACTAATTTATGAAACTAGGTCCAAAGGCTCATTAAGATGGTCACAATTCAGTGACTGCCCAGTAAAATTAGACTTCAGTTTCATTCCCATAACAGTGAATATTTTAACATACCATTAAAGGCATATTTCAACTGTTTAAACTAGCTTGGATTCTCTGAACAAGGCAAGTAGAAAGCGATTTGCGTTTGTATAAACTCTGAACATCGGGCTCAAAATGTTTCAAATGCTCATATATTATAACACAGTGTTATATGTACTCATGTTTGCCAGTATGACACATTTTCCTCTCTTGAATAAAATAACATCGTTTATTTTATCACAGGGTTAGGAACTTACACATACAGGAAATCTTAGGAGGGTCAGTTAAAATGTTAAAGCATTTTGAATTGTTCCTAGTTACTGTCATTTTTATTTTTACTGTGCCCCTTTTATCATTCATCCTCTCCTACAGCCCTAAAACTGTGGCGCAAGCGGTAGGGCGTTTGCCTTGCATGCTCTGACCTAGGATGGACCCAGTTTCGATCCCCTGGCAACCCCTATGGTCCCCCAAGCCAAGAGCGATTTCTGAACTCATACCCAGGAGTAATTCGTGAGCGTCACTGAGTATGATCGCAAAAAACAAAAACAAAACAAAATAGAAAAACCAAAACCTCCTAGAAACTGAAATGCATTGCTTCACAGAATGCTTTCCAGAGTCAAACAGGGTCAAGGATCATAGGTGGTAGGGAAGGTTCTAAATTATGAGTCCAGTGCAATTCAAGGCCACTACAGATTTGCAATATCTCTCCCATGCAGAGACACAGAATTGCTTCTATTACATCAGTACCTGGCACACAACCTTCCCAGTAAGAAAGATAGTAGTAAATTGGGCAAATAGTCTTATTAGGAAAATCACTGAACTCCTCGGTATCTCTAACATCTGTATCTGTGAAGCAGAAATAATAGTCCTGCTCTGCTTATTTTCACAGAATTGCTCTGAGGATCAAAACTAATAATAACTGCAAAAGCTCTTTTTAATGGTATAATACTTAGACTTGTATAATATATGGTTATGTCCTTTCACTTGTCAAACATAACAGACTATTTTCTTTGTCTCTTGAATTTTTATTCAATGGAACAGTAATGAATCCCTAAATCTTCTAAATGTGAACAATAGAAGACTAAATGACTTTTCCTGGCAGTCTATATGCCATGGTTGAAATATTAAAACTTTTATTTAAACCTGGAATATGAAACACAAAATTCCTCAGTAAAATGAAAGACATGGTAATTTTTTTCTTCCCAACCCTGCCCCAGGACACAGTAACTTTTAATGACAATGATAGTTGAAACTGAACACTTTGGCCAAATCTCTGTGATTAAAGGGGAGAAAATGACATACACGACACCACTCCATTGGCAGTAATGCAAACCATAGTGTCAAAAAGTAGAGAGGAGTGAGAGAAAGAAATCAAAAGAAGCAAATTGCCTTTCTCAGAGACAGGCAGTGTTGGAGGAAGAGAGTAGGAGCCAAAAAGGAGACATCAGTGGTGGGAAAGTTCACTGGTGAAAGGTCGTCACATTCCGTGCCTGAAACCCAGCAGTGAACAATTTTGTAACCACCATGCTTAATTAATTAATGCAATTATTAAAAACATTATTAAAAACCACCATGCTTAATTAATGCAATTAATTAATTAATGCAATTATTAAAAAACAAAAATGTTATGAGTCTATTTAGTCAGACATATTATAACCCATGCAAAGATATATTTTCTGGTATGCATGATTTTAATTAACCGATAGGATGTATGGAGCAACTTGTAGATAAACAACACTGTGCAAAACACTGAGGAGTCAAAGAAACTGAGTGAAAATATTAATAACTTTTAGAAGTCCAAAGGAAGAACAGTGCAGGGGGAATCATGAGTTAATTGAGGAGGCATCTTAAAACACTGGTGGAGATATTGGTGAAATTATAAAATAACATCTTCAATATATTGTAAACTTCATATATAATTATAACTTTTATATTACATGCATAGTTATATATATTCAATAATGTATGTGTATATTTATGGACAAGGATTCCTTCAGAAACCCAATGGTATACCCAAAATACCCAAAAGGTATCCAAAGGGATACCTTCAGGATCCCAATGTTCAAAAACACAATTTTGGTAAACAGTATAACAGGAATTTATAATAATATAAAATGGTGGGCACAAACTGAGAAAGTCATATTTCTTTTTTTTATTTTTATTGTAGAACAAAATGAATTATGAGTCTTTCACAGTGTCACCTACAAATGCTATCTATATATGTATATATACATTTATTTTTTTCTCTTTTATTTTTGTATATAATTTATTTAAAATACTTTTTAGGGGGGTGGGTAAAAAGAGAAAAAAAATACTTTTTAGTCTATTGCCTAAAAGATAGCAACAATATGTTTTCATTTTATGTATTGGATTCCTAGGAAGATAATTCCAATTATCAAAGAATATAAAATAAATCCCAGGAATCCAAAACATAAAAATGAGAAAATGTTGTTGCTATCTTTTAAGCAATAGGCTAAAAAGTGTTTTAAGTAATACATATACATATGTGGATATCATTCGTAGGTAACACTTTGGAATAAAACCCGTTCTTATTTGCCTCTTCAAATGTATCAAATTAGAAGAGGTTCACTGCAATTTTAAGTTCTTTAACTTTATAGTTAGTTTGCCATGCGTTATTGTTAGTACTTATTTTATGTAGATGTAAAGGTGAGCATCAACCGAAAATTTTAAGAACACTTAATAAGTAATTTGTAGAAAAAAATTGTTAGTAATACAAGGTATTTTTGAATTATTTGAATCAGATGCTATTTATTAGAAATTTAATTAGAGGGTATATTTTTTCTTATGTATTTTTATGTTAACTTGGAAGATCAAAATAGATAGGGGTATGTTCCATTAACCTCTTAATTGCTGCTTAAGAAGGCGCATAAAGTCACATGACAAAGTACAAGTACTTCTCCCTGTCAGGGTGGTTTCACATTTTTTTTCCTGGTCACAGTAAAGTTCTGATACTCTTCTGCTCTGTCCCTATAAGTGGATGTCAAGTGGTAGGGAAGTTCCTCTTACGTTTGTAATATTCAGTGAACCCCAAAGACACTCTAAAATAAACTCATCTTCATGATGTTTAACTTGTCTTATCTTAATTGAGTATGATAATGATAACTTAATATGTTCAAATGTCCACAATAGAAGAATGGATCAAGGACAATGTTACAACATGCAGCATGTTGTTGCAACGAGTCTGGAAAAGACAATATCATGTGAAATGAAATAAATCAGAGAAGAAACAAATAGAATATCTTGCCCATCTGTGTAATAGAGAGAGAAAACAATGAAATAGTATCACACAATGATAAACCCTTAGACAGGAATTACAAAATATATAAACAATAGCAATAGAAATAAAATGGTATGTGTGTAAAAATCACACTAGAGGTAATAAAGACTCTGGCGGATGTTCACGGGCATTAATGGCAGCTGGATGTGGTCATTTTTGTGTATCACACTATAAACTTGAACACTATTGCATACCTAAAATGTAATTTTATTTTTATTGCTTTTTGGTTTTTGGGGTCATGTTTATTTTACGAGGCTAGAGTGATAGGATAGTGGGCAAGATGCTTGCCTTATCAAGACTGGTCTAGATTCATTGTTAGCAGTCCATATGATTCCTCAGAATATCCTTGCGTGAAGAATAAGTCTTAAATCCAGGTAAAAGAAATTATGCACACTCCTGCTTATCACCCCTCACATTCACTATAGTTGACTTATTTGCTCTGATCTCTTATCTCTTCTCCATGGATCATCTTCAGTGTAGCCGTGTAAATCTATAATATCGCATATTCAACTAGAATATTCCATATTTTCAAAGAAAAGTGTGAACGGAACAATATTCAACATTTATAATAAGCCAAGGATTTAGCTTCTAGTTTTAAATATTTTTAAACACTCTATTAAATTATATTCTAAAAATAAAGTATGTAGCATTACACTGAAGAGAAAACATGCTGTTTACCTTCATAAGGAATAAATATAAGTATTTTTGCTATTTCCTCAGTAAATTTGTGACTTTTACAATTCCAGACTTCTATGTACTATGTACATATGTACTATTACTATGTACCTTTCTAAGTACTTTTTTGTACTCTTCGTATAAGTGACAAAAATATTCACAAGAAATTTAACTTTTCTCATAGCAAAATATCTTTGCAAATGGTGACATTCATGTACCCTCAAATCTAAATTAAAGACTACTTTAATCTTTCTGTCTTCCCCTCCTCTCTCTCTCTCTCTCTCTCTCTCTCTCTCTCTCTCTCACACACACACACACACACACACACACACACACACACACCGAGTATTTGTTTGTCATGGTATTTAAAACTTTCTAATGTGTTGAAGTTTTTCTATTTTTCTATTTTCTATTTATTACCTATCTCCATCATTTTAATGTATTTTCTACAAAGGTCTGATCTGTTTTATCTAACCTACTCTATCTCAAACAGACTGATCTATTATGGATGCTGAATATATAATTGTTGAAAGGCATAGAATATTTTTGTAGGCAACAGACAAAAAGAAAAAGAATACTCCAGGGTTTATTTTTATCATGTGACTTACTTGGTGTTGTTACCTTATGCCTTTAGATATCAACATGGCTGGGGAACCCAAACCATACAGACCAAAACCAGGAAACAAGAGGCCCCTTTCTGCACTTTATAGGTGAGTAAACAAACTGTTTTAGTCTATGTAGAAGCAACAAATATTAAAATTTTAAATGCAATATGAAACTATCAACACTTGAAATACTTGAAAAAACCTTCTCATTGGAATATAGATATAAAAAATGTAGCTGACACATAAATGTATCACACAGTATTCTTAGGGATCTTGAGTTTATACATGGTCTATTATTACTTTAAAAAAACATTATATATGGGGCCGGGCGGTGGCGCAAGAGGTAAGGTGCCTGCCTTGCCTGCGCTAGCCTTGGACGAACCGCGGTTCGATCCCCCGGTGTCCCATATGGTCCCCCAAGCCAGGAGCAACTTCTGAGCGCATAGCCAGGAGTAACCCCTGAGCGTCAACGGGTGTGGCCCAAAAACCAAAAAAAAAAAAAAAAAAAAAACATTATATAGGGCCAGAGATATAGCACGGACGTAGGGCATCGAGTCCCAGCATCCCATAGAGTCTCAAGTCTGCCAGGAGCGATTTCTGAGCACAGAGCCAGGAAAACCTGTTGGCACCTTCAGGTATGTCCCCAAAACAAACAAAAAGTTATAATTATATAATCAATATACAAGCTATTGCTTTCTCTAGAAATATAAAAGTATCTTAGGTACTGGTGAAAGGTGATTTTTTATAACCTAAATTTTATAACTTAAATCCAACAATGAATAATTTTAACCACATTATTTAAATAAATCAATTAATAATATTTTCAAAAATCTCAGGTGCCATAAAGTGATTAAAAACTTTCAATTATTTGTGGAGAATTATGCATTGTTCCCTATAGAAATTTTATATAGATTTTTCAATTTGATTTCCACAAACCCCCCTACAGTATAGATACTAATGTTAATATTTTACAAACCAAGTGCTTAATTTGTAGTTTTGTAGATATTTTGCTAGATCATTCTAGTGGTAAATAAGAGTACTAGTAATGAAACACATGCTTCTGATATCACTTGCTGAATTATTTACATTCTCACCTACCCCTTCCAGCATGCATTTCTTTCAGGTCAAATGTCCAAAACAACTAATATTCACCAAGAGCCACATGTACCAGTAAATCCTTTGTCCTTTTCTAGGATTCTTGAATCTGAGTCAATTTAACATTATTTCCTTAAGACTCTATTTTCCCCTATTTGTCAATGTCCTTAAATATAAGATCTATTCTAAGAAGATAATAGTAAACTCTTTAAAATATTATTTGTTATAAATTCTGTCCACTTAAATAGCAATGTTCTTTGGGGAAGAAAGAAAGAATAAACTAGAATTTTGGTTCCTGAGAAGCAATGCCCTCCCATAAGTGCGATATCTTGTTTCTGGTAGTTTTCCCAATAATTTTTATTCTGTGATTACTCATTTTGCATCTAACTCTATTTTATTCCTTTTTGTTGTTGTTATTGATTGGTTTTGGTCGCTCCAGTGACACTCAAGGGTTATTTCTGGTTATGAGCTCAGAAATTGCTCCTTGCTCCAAGAATCAAACTTGAGTCTGTCCTTGATCAGCCACGTGCAAGGCAAAGATCCTAACCACTGTGCTATCGCTTTAACCCAACTATATTCCTTTTTGTAATTCATTCCCAATTGCAGTGGTTTATCAACTTCTTCTAATATCCAATTTATTTTGATCCTCTCTCAGATACATAGCATCAGTTCATTTGTACCCTCTTACAAAGAGCTAATATAAAGTCAAAGAAAATCAATGTCATTTTAATAAATAATATTATTATACATATTAAAATTGATTACATTCTGAAATATGTGTAAGGAAGATTGTCCTAAAACAAACATGGAGCTGTTTCTTGCCCTTATTTTCTGAAAACTGGAGTATCTTCTTTCCAGTTACTCAACAGTCTTTTTCTCACACTATAAAATGAAAGCTTTAGAAATAGAATAAACAAATCTAAGGTCCAATTTATAGTTAATTCCCAGCTTTATCTAATGTCTAACCATAAGAAATCGAAGAGATACTTTGAAAACACATCTTAAGTGTTCATCTTAATTATTCATCTGAATTTAATTATATCTTGAAAACATAAAAGTGGAAAGCTTCATATGGAAAGAGATGTTAATAATTGATTATAAAATGGTTGGTGTTATCAGGCAAAATTATTATTATTATTATTATTATTGAAATTAAAGGGCAGAAATACATTCTGCAACAAAAGGCAAATCATACTTTCTTCACCTTGTACATAGTGAGAAGCAGAATTTATGTTGCTCATAAAGGCAAATCAATTTTATCAGAATTACTTTTGAAATGCATGCGGAGAGGTAATGCAGAACATTTGAAAAGTATTAGATTAAACTACTAACAAACTATTCAGCAATATGTCTGTCTCTTTAAAGACTTTTTGCAAAGATGTTAATTTATGTCTATATATTTCTAGTATTCTTGGTTTGATTTTTATAAGAATAGCTGCTTTTAAAAAGAGTGAATATGCTTTTGACTATTATTTCTCTATTACAAAGTAATGTTGAATAACATTATAAAAGAATTAAAAGCTGAAAACAATTTGAATCCTAAAAATAAATCACATTAATGTGAAAATGGATTTTTTCCTATTTTCATTTGTTACACAAATAAGGTTTGGGCAGAGCAAAATAGCAAAATGGAAACAGACAAAATCAAAGGGCTTACTCATGAACCAGAGAAAGACCAAAGCCTACTACATTAACCATACTATGAACATAAGAGTTTTCATGTTAAAATCAGGGAATAAGTTTTTTTATAATTTATTTAAAGAAAATGCATCACATAGTTGGCAAAACTGATCATAAAACATTTGTTTTAGGAAAACCAAAACCAATAGAAGAATGAGTTTTAAACTTCAAATTCTTTATCTTTCAGATAGATCATTTTCTTATCATTAAAATGCTTTTCTGATTTGAAGTCTCCTAGTTCAGTATTAGGAATCTTAACACCTTTTGTTTGTTTCTGTTTTACTGTATTTTTGTTGTTGTTGTTGTTGTTATTTGGGGGCTTGGGGTTTTGTTGTTTTTTTTTTATCATCTTTTGGTCTGTTTTCTTGTCTGTAAATGAAAGTTATAATAATTTTATTTGTTAATTTTTTTTACCATCTATACCAGAAAAATGCATGGTATGTCTTCTGTGGTACAGATTCAGTCATAGTTGTTCTGGCAAATGACAAAAATATCAAGGACACAAAATTAAAATGGAACAATAAGATGAAAGTAAAATATTGTATAAGGAATTTAGAATGATAGCACAGCAGATAGGGCATTCGCGTTCCATGTAGCAACCCGAGTTGAATCCCAGTATCCCATATGGTCCCCAAGCCTGGCAGTAGTGATATCTGAGTACAGAGCCAGGAATAACCCCTGAATGCCACCAGTTGTGGCTCAAAACAAAACAAAATAAACATTACAAATGATTTTATAATTATAGACAGTTAATTTATCCTTTGTGTTTAAAGTGTTCATACTCTTCTGATTAGGTAATAAATAATCTGTCATCAGACTGGTCTTCTATTGTGTCCATTTTATCTCTATCAAATAAAAGTAGCATTTGCATAGAAAATGTGCTAGTAAAAATCTTTCTTTTTAATAGGATATTTTAGGTTTACTTACCTCCAATTTAACCTGTCCTAAGCTTTTATCGTATGTTAAATAAACACAGTATGCGAAGAGGACACCAGCATTTTTAAAGTGAAGCTTCCAAACATTTACTCTTTTATGCATGAGTTAGTTGCATATAAAAATATAAAGAACCTAAATTAAGTACATATACATTTCTCTAAGAAAGATGTAGTTTTAGATTAACCCTCAAAAGAAGACAGTGAAAGTGTTCTATTCTAAATGTGTTATGTAACTTATACAGTGTCTCTGATACTGTACTCCAAAATAGTAATTCACCCTAGGAAGTGAGGTTCAGCATTCCAAGTTCCAATTAATGTTAGGTAATTATTCATTGAGACTAACTGTTGACTTTTGCTTATTAAAAAACCGACTTTTCCTCTGTAATATAATAAAAAGCACAACCAAAGCACTAAAATAATATTTATCAAATCTAAACAAACAATGTTTTTCACTCCTTGAAAGGTGGCTCTCCCAGTTACTGAGAGGATAAATTAATAAAACTTAAAATATAAACTTTCATTCTCCTCACTTCATCTCACTTCATAGATATTGCTTGAATAGTCCCAAATTAGGTTGACTGGCTCTCAAATACATGCACTTCTTAGAATTCTTCCCACACCAAGATTACTGCAAGAATTTCTAGATTCCTGAAGATTGTCAGAGGAAAATAAATATTGTATTATAGATGTTTCACATCATTTTAGTGAGCTGGGCATTACTATGCATTGTATTATGAAAATTCCAGCACATGAGCTATAGGATTTATATACATATCATTATAATAAAATAAGATGACAGAAGCAGAGAAATAGGAACCCTAAAATGACCCCATAATTTCTCTGAACCTTGTCAATAAAATCAAAAGCAAAGGAAGCTAAATTCAGTTCGTGCTAAACAGCAAAGAAACTATTTGAAAGAAAATCATCTTAGATGTCTCTATTTCATCAACATGCTCTGCTAAAATATATTCATTAATTATTTCTGATATATTATTATTTGACTTATCCCTTTGTAATGACAAGAAGATATTGGCAATTACGATGGGAGTTGATTTCCTTTACCCTGAGAAATATATCTGTTACACCTGCCAAGCTATTTAGGCTGTTAGACATCCTCCATGGTTTAAGTTTTGTTTTATTATTTAATTATTTTGGTATTTTGGTTACCTGTAGTACTCAGAACTTACTCCTGGCTCTGCATTCAGGTATCACTGCTGGTGATACTCAGGGGACCACAGGTGGTGCCAGGGATTGAACAATAAGTGGTAGCAGGTGAGACAAATTCCACAATTCCTATAATATCTCTCCAGTCCATTTTTATATATATTTTATTTAAACACCTTGATTACATACATGATTGTGTTTGGATTTCAGTCATGTAAAGAACATCACCCATCACCATTGCAAAATTCCCATCACCGATGTCCCAAATCTCCCTCCTCCCCACCTAACCCCTCCTGTACTCTAGACAGGCTTTCCATAACCCTCATATGTTCTCATTATTAGGATAGTTCAAAATGTAGTTATTTCTCTAACTAAAATCATCCCTGTTTGTGGTGAGCTTCATGAGGTGAGCTGTAACTTCCAGCCCTTCTCTCTTTTGTGTCCGAAAATTATTATTTCAAGAATGTCTTTCATTTTTCTTAAAAGCCATAGATGAGTGAGATCATTCTGCGTTTTTCTCTCTCTCTCTCTGACTTATTTCACTCAACATAATAGATTTCATGTACATCCATGTACAGGAAAATTTCATGAATTCATCTCTCCTGACAGCTGTATAGTATTCCATTGTGTATATGTATCACAGTTTCTTTAACATTCGTTTGTTGAAGGGCATCTTCATTGTTTCCAGAGTCTTGCTATGGTAAATAGTGCTGCAATGAATATAGATGTAAGGAAGGGATTTTTGTATTGTATTTTTGTGTTCCTAGGGTATATTCCTAGGAGTGGTATAGCCGGATCGTATGGGAGCTCAATTTCCAGTTTTTGGAGAAATCTCCATATTGCTTTCCATAAAGGTTGAACTAGACAGCATACCCACCAGCAGTGGATAAGAGTTCCTTTCTCTCCACATCCCCAACAACACTGTTTGTTCTCATTCTTTGTGATGTGTGCCAATCTCTGGGGTGTGAGGTGGTACCTCATAGTTGTTTTGATTAGCATGTCCCTGATAATTAGTGATATGGAGCATTTTTTCATGTGTCTTTTGGCCATTTGTATTTGTTCTTTTTCAAGGTGTCTGTTCATTTCTTCTCCCCCTTTTTTTGATGGGATTAGATGTTTTTTTTTTGTAAATTTCTGTCAGTGCCTTGTATATTTTGGAGATTATCCCCTTATCTGATGGGTATTGGGTGAATAATTTCTCCTACTCAGTGGGTGGCTCTTGTATCCTGGGTGCTATTTCCTTTGAGGTGCAGAAGCTTCACAGCTTAATATATTCCCATCTGTTAATCTCTGCTTTCACAATTATTGGGATAAAGAATATGAGAAGAATTACTTTCCCCAACTTTAAACTTTACTACAAAGCAATAGTTATTAAAACAGCATGATATTGGAATAAAGACAGGCCCTCAGATCAGTGGAATAGACTTGAATACTCAGAGAATGTCCCCCAGACATACAATCACCTAATTTTTGATAAAGGAGCAAGAAATCCTAAATGGATCAAAGAAAGCCTCTTCAACAAGTGGTGTTTGCACAACTGACTAGCCACTTGCAAAAAATTGAATTTAGACCCCCAGCTAACATCATGCACGAAGGTAAAATCCAAATGGATTAAAGACCTCGATATCAGACCCGAAACCATAAGATATATAGAACAACACGTAGGCAAAACACTCCAGGACATTGAGACTACAGGCATATTCAAGGAGGAAACTGCACTCTCTCCAGTCCATTTTTAAATGGTGTGAAAATAGGAAAGAAAATGTTATCTCTAATCCTGTAATACAACCTGTCCTCAAAACAAACAAACAAACAAAAAACAGGCTCACTGATTTATTTACAAGATTCAATCTAAAGTATGTTGTGGGGCCAGAGTGGTAGCACAGCAGTACGGCATTTGCCTTTCACGTGGCTGACCCAGGACTGACTTGGTTTGATCCCTGGCATCCTATATAGTCCCCTGAGCCAGGAGCGATGAAAGAGTGCAGTCAGGAGAGCACAGAGCCAGGAGTAACCCCTGAGCACTGCCAGGTGTGTTCCCACCAAATTAGTAAGTAAAATATGTTGCTACTGAGTTTGTAAACTATTGTCTCATTTTTGCCCCAAATCTAATCTAATTTTCAAGCCACTGCCATAAAAACGTGTGATTGTCATTATTTATAGAGGAAACTCGTAGTAAAAATATTAGATTACTAGCTAAAATTTACAGCTAACTCTCTGGACGACTGAGGGAGTTCTGTGTAATTCACTTGTCCTATTAAATTAAGTTAAACCAGAAAAGGCCCCGTGCACTCACTTTGTGGAAGACTTAACACTGCACAAATATTTTATTTGAATAAGTTCAAGTGGAAAATGTTATGTCTATTTTAAAATCAACACATAATTACCAATGATTTTAACTGTATCTCTTGTTCTTCAGCTTCTTTTCATGGATCAGCAAAAAATATTGGGAAAATGATCATGGAGCTATTATTATAGATGCTCTGCAAATTTATCTTTTCTCATTATATAATTATTCTAAGAAAAGGTTCCTTTCATTCAAATGAACCTTGGACTACAATAATGCTTCTAACATTATGCAAACAAGTTAGCAGGTTACCACTCTTAAAACTGCTTCAAGAAGCATTTTAAAAAGAAAAGATTATGTTTACATAGGGTATGTCCTCATATTTCAACCATAAGCAAATATAATTTATAAAACTTTTCATTTAAAGTCTTTAAAGAAATGCTGACACAACACCCATTAAAATAAAACAGATTAGGCTTCAATGTTCAGAATGTCTCACAAATGATCCTTCCTGGGTGGGCAGAGAACATAACTGAATGATCTTATCTCTATATTGAAATATATTAAAGAACATCTATTATAAAGCTTTTGATATTTGAATTTTAGATAAATAACATTCTAGCACCAGTGTCACGATTAGTGTCAATTTCCTTCTACCAGTGCTCCCAAATTCTCAGATACGCCACACACAAAAACACACACTTATTCTACCATCTTAACAGACACATTTTAAAGTGATGTACTTTGGGTCTCATGTTTTCAATGTTTTGAACTCTGGTTTGAATACCACACTCCCACAATACCAATGTACCTGAGGCCCCTCAACCCCTTCTCAACCCTCCCTGTTACTCCTCCTGTAATTTTTCCTTCTCTGCTCTTCTCTGTTCCCCCCATATGCTCTGAGGTCAAGGATAATCTAAGACATTCAAAAGAAGATGAAGGGACTAAACATATACCATATATCTATATCACAAATGTGTCCAAGTCCCATGACATTTGCCCTTATGACAGCTCTCATTTACTCCCCAAACATCTACTCACCCTCTGAGCCATCAGTAGTAAAGCATGGAGCATAAAGTACAATAAGTAACCATAAAAGAGTTCCTGTTAAGAAGCAGGCTGGGGGACTGGGGAACCTGAGATAGTCATAGAAGAATACGAGTTAATATTGGTGGGGGGTTGATGTTAAAATACTAAAACACTAGTATGGCCACAGTTGTAAATCGCAGTGCCCAAGTTAAATTTTTTACTTAAAAAATATAAGAAAATTAAGGAAAGGAAATTGTCTCCATAATTTTCAATTGGCAAGATTAAAGTTTAATTTTTTATGTTTTCTTTTATTATTTTTTCTTTATTTTTTAATATCTTTATTTAAACACATTGATTACAAACATAATTGTAGTTCAGTTTCAGTCATGTAAAGAACACCCCCTTCACCAGTGCAACATTCCCATCACCAATGTCCCAAATCTCCCTCCTCCCCACTCCGCCCCCACCTGTACTCTAGACAGGCTTTCTATTTCCCTCATTCATTCACTTTGTTAGGATAGTTCTCAATGTAGTTATTTCTCTAACTGCACTCATCACTCTTTATGGTAAGCTTCATGTAGTGAGCTGGAACTTCCAGCCCTCCTCTCTTTTGTCTCTGATAATTATTGCAAAAATGTCTTTTATTTTTCTTAAAACCCATAGATGACTGAGACTATTCTGCATCTATCTTTCTCCCTCTGACTTATTTCACTCAGCATAATATATTCTATGTACATCCATATATAGAAAAATTTCATGACTTCATCTCTCCTGATGACTGCATAATATTCCATTGTGTATATATACCACAGTTTCTTTAGCCATTCATCTGTTGAAGGGCATCTTGGTTGTTTCTAGAGTCTGGCTATTGTTCATAGCACTGCAATGAATATAGGTGTGAGGAAGAGATTTTTGTATTGTATTTTTGTACTCCTAGTGTATATCCCTAGAAGTAGTAAAGCTGGATTATTTTATGTTTTTGTCTCAACTTTTCTTAGAAACATTGAGAGTGTTATTTATAGCCTAAGTTTCATAAGCTTAATGAAAAAAAATATTATATTAGCTGCCTAGCCATCCACCAATTTCTGATTGCTTTATAAAATGGATATTTTTAACCATATAAAATACATTTTAAAATTAATTTTATCACTTTAAAAAATAGATACACCCTGCTCAATTTAATCTTGAAAGTAATGATTACAAGTTGTAAGCAGATGGACATATGCCATATCACAGGAAGAATTTTTGAAATTTGAATTAAGAGTAAGGTCCACATGGTAGAAAAGTGAACCCTTTAACTTTTCTAGTACTGCGTGGCTTCAAATAATTGGAAAATGATGGCATTTTTATTGTAAAAACTGCATAAGCTGGTAGAAACATTTAAGAAGTATTCCTTTGAATATGCTCCAGGACTACAAGTAAGGATGTATGTCTTCTTTTAATATTTAAACAAATACAGAAATAAAAGAATAAAATCTCACTAAGACTATCACTATGTATTACAATGGTTCTCACAAAAATTTGTACTTTTGAAAATTTATGAACTTTCTAATGTAATGAAAATCTGACTGATAAATATCCTTTATATCATTAAATACTCAAATGTTCAAATACTTAGGAAACTTTTTTCGAATGTAATTACTGAAAATATATAATTTGTTTATTCTTTGGATTCATCAATGAATAGCGGCCTGCTTTGAATGAAGCATATTACACTAAAATATAATTTAAATGGTAGATATTATTATATTTAATGCCTCCTTTTATATTAAAATATCCACCTCATGTCAAGGTCTCTCAGTACTGAACAACTATCAGTGGTCATTAAAAAAATAGAGAATTAAAAATAGGAAAAGCAATAATTACAGAAAACATCTGCTACTAGGAGCCTACTCCAACAAGCAATCCAATTATAAGTATTGTTAGGTTTATTTTTTATAGCAACATGAAAAATTCAGCTTAACATCAACTTTTAGATTATTCTCATGAGGTACATTCTAAGATGCTACTATATATACTTTCTAATCTAGACTCAAGAGTAAAATGTGCTTGCTTCATTATCAATTTTTTCGCCTCTTTTAAACCTTATCAAGAATTTTAGATTATTCTTATTTGTTAACTAATTTTATTTATGAATTTATATCTAATAAAATAACATTAATATTTAGAGATTTAAGAAAAAAATGGTAGCTAACATGTTCTTTATAGTTTTATTTGTAAAGACATGTAATCTTTTATAAACAAAAATATATCAAACAATAATGGGTTTCCATTTGATGAAATAGAAACATGTTTATATGTTCATTATGAACATGTTCATAATGACAATGAATTGGGGGAGAAGCACAAAATTTTTTTTAAAAAATTATATAATGACACATAATTATATAAAGAGCATGAAAACCAAAACTATTTTACAAATGCTTATAGAGAGTAAAAATCAAAATTCAAAGTGATGACTACAATCATCTGTGAGTCCAGGAATTCTGAGAACATGAATGATTTTTTTTTCCTGTATCTAATATCTAATGGAAATTTTAGAACAGAGGACAAGAGAAATTAGAAAACAAATTTCTTCAGAAATAGTTAATAAACAGCATCTAAAAGCCACCAGGAAAATTTCTTTTTGGTGTTATGAAAAAGTGTTCAAAAGCCTTTCATCTTTTTTTGGGTGGGGGAGGTTGGGGACCACACCCGGCGGTGCTCAGGCGTTACTCCAGGCTATCTGCTCAGGAATAGCTCTTGGCAGGCACAGAGGACCATATGGGACGTTGGGATTTGAACCAACCACCTTTGGTCCTGGGACAGCTGCTTGCAAGGCAAACACCAATGTACTATCTCTCCAGCCCCAGACTTTCATCTTTTGAACTAGACTTCTAGTTCACCATGATTAGTTGAAAAGCTAATTTTTCCAAAAGCGTGGCTTCATTAACATTAGTTTCAGTTCAGTTGGGGCCAGCAACTTTATTCAAAAGTTAGTAGCTGGCTGTGTGCTGTCAGTCAGCCAATGCCACTATAGGCTTAGAAATACCATCTATATGGCATAAGGTGCAGAGGGAAAGCAGCTAAGTCATCTACTCTTCACAAATGAAAATGTCAGAATTTATGAAGCCTTAAGTGGCGCAATAAAAGAAGCAATCAGGAATGCAAGGTGATGGCAGTTTTGAGTACAAATTAGTGGGGCAATAATAAGACGATAGCATCATTCTGACAACAATGGCCTCTCATTTAAATTTGTTATTCAGTAATTTCTCTTGTCTCATGATTTGAAAGGACACGGTGTATGTGAACTATAATTAAAAACAGTCTGTTTTTTAATGAAGTTCATTCAGGTTATAATCTTAATATTCAGAACATGGGAAATAAAAAAAAACATCATAATATGTCATATAAACAGAAAATGCTTTGAACACAAGATAACCAACAATAACATATTTGGCTATTGTAAATATGTCAAACTACTGTAAAAATGCATCAGATGTACTTAAAGTCATACAACAAAAATTCACTAATCTTAAAAAAGTTATTGAGGATAAGATGGCTCATAAAATACAGATAAGTAACTGTGAAACAGCATTTTAAGTCAGTTTGCTCAGAAACATTATAGGTACTTTAAATCCTATTCTTACTAAGACTATTTACAGTACCAAATACATAAACTATGATATAAGTGAAAATTCTAGAAAAACACAAGTTGAAATCCAACTTCTAACTTATTGATTTATTTCTGTTTGTTTTGGGGACACACATGGCTATGCTTAAAGCTTACTCTTGGCTTTGTGCTCAGAAATTAATCCCGACTGATTCAAAATCACATGGGATGCCAGAGATAGAACCCCAATTCAGCTGCATGCAAAGTAAATACCCTACCTGCTGTGCTGTTATTCTGGGTCCTATTTATTAAAAATGTTTTATTAATTTCTACATTTTATTACCTAATATAAAGAATATCTAAAATCTCTATTTTAGCATCTAAAATAGTGCAAGTCTCAAATTTAGAAAGTTGAGAGAAAATAAATTACATACTCAATTTAAAAAGTAAATTAAATTGAGCACAAGAAAACTGAACACACTTGGTATGGAAAACATAAAATATAATGAAAGTAATAAGTAATTTGAGTCAATGATTTAAATTGATAAAAACAGATATATTTTATTATATTTGAGAGAATGGGGAGGCACACTTGGTTTGTTCAGGGGCTATTTATCACTCTGTACACAGGAATGATATCTTATGGTGCTTAGAGAACCTTATGGAAGTTCAAACATAGGCTTCCGGCATGCAAAGCAGGTGACTTAAACCAGATGATATCTTTTCAGCATTAAATATATTGTAAGTTCTAATGTTAAACAAACAAAAAGAAACAATGACTTGTAAAAAAAAATGTGGACAGATAATTTAGCCAGTAAAATTTACATGTAGTCTAGCTATTGTATTTTTATTTTATAGGCTAATTAATGAGTTATTGGCCCCGAGTTATAGAAAAGACCCAAAACAAACTCCAGCCCTGGGATATATTAACTGAAAAATCTGAGATTGCAAGTGGACAATCCAGCAAACTTGAAGAGTCCAGGGTAGTATCCCTTAAAACTTACTACAAGTCAAGGTAGAAGTGAAATTTTAGAGATGCAAAATGGAAAATTAAAGGTCAAATAAACATTTCATACACATTCAGTCCTGAGAGTCTATTGTAAAATAGTGGAGACTTGAAGAAGAATTTTTATCTCAGGCATTTGAGGTGGAACTCTGGACCTTGAACCTGAAATAATTATATCTTTAAGTCTTAGTAACAGGAGGTTCAGGTATTGACTAAATTCAATATACATTAGATGCCCAATGAATCTAGAGGGTGAAAAAAGAGTACAAATGAAATAGTTTAATCAGTTATTGGTTATTAAGCACCCACCTGGCAGTGTGTAGGATGCCTCCAAATATATAATCTTGTCAACAAATGTTTCAACAAATAACAAGCATAAACCATGAAAATGAATACATAGAAGGTAAATTGTAGAAAACAAAAGCAAGTAAAAAGTGTCAGGGAGTGAAAAGATTATTGGGCTTTCTATTGAAATAGGAGGGAATTTAGGATGCAATTTATTTGTCTATAATATATTTATTTAAACACCATTATTAGAAACATCACTGTTGTTGGGTTTCAGTCACAAAAAGAACATTCCCCTTCACCAGTGCAGCATCCCCACCGCCAATGCCTCCCACATCCCTACTCCTACACCCCCTACCTGTATTCAAAATAGGCATTCTACTTCTCTCACTCATTAATACTGTCTTGGCAGTTATTAGTGTATCCTTTCTCAAACTGCACTCACCCTTCTTTGAGGTGAACTTCAGTGAAGCTCAGAAAGTGTTACTAGAGCAAAGACTTGAAAGAAGCAATGAGCAGGTAAGGTTTTACCTGAGGGAATAGCATTCCAGAAAAAAAGAATTGCAACATAAAAACCCTAATACAATAAATATATTCATTCATTCATTTGATAAAAAATAAAAGGCCATTGTTTCTGGAGTCTTGTTTCTGAACCCAAGTAAGGCTGAGAATGGAAAGATGTAAGAGACTGATTACAATGGGGGTAGCACCAACCCCCATAAAACCTTATATTACTGCCTTGTTTTAATTTTTACTCTAAGTGAAATGGAGATCATTGGAAGAATGCAAGCAGTAGAGTGCAGGGTTTATGATTTAAAAAGTCTCTTATGTTGAAAATAAGTTATAAAAGCATGAGAGGAGAGCATGAGGAAATGGACAGGAAGTAACGGTGACTCAAAGGGGGAAAAGCTGAAATGAAAAAGGTGATTCTGCTAAGAATATATTTTGAAAGTAGAGCAATAAACTTACTGACACATTGGATGTAGACTGTCAGAGGAAAAAAGAGTCAAGAGTATTATTATCTTCTACCAGATACAATTTACTGATGCAAGAATGTGATTTGTCTGAGTCAAAGAAATAGCTCAGTCTGTAGATAATATACCTGGCATATAATAGGACATGATCAATCCTTAGCATATAATCCAAGAATACCAGGCATTTCCTGTTAACCTCAAGTATCTCTGGACCCTGGACCATGGCTCCTAACATAAAGTTATTTTGGTCCAATAGAGGTAGTACAATGACTAAATATTATGTCCTACATGTGACTGACCCTAGGTCAATCTCCAGAATCACATTTGATTCTCTCAAGCATCTCCAGAGCACAGAACAAGGAGTAAGCCCTGAGTAATACAGGATGTGCCCCAAACTCCATCTCCTCCTAAGAGTTATTTAGAGACCATAGAGACTATTGAAATGGTAGAGCACACCCCTTCCCCTTTGTGGATAGATCACTAATTTAGTCCCAACCTAGTAAGAGCCCATGTGCACAAAGTATTTTCTGGTAGACCTGAGCATCCAAATCTGTTAAAGTACTCCTGGTGTACTTTAGTACGCCGCCCCGCCAGGCATTTAGTAGCCTCCTCACCAGGTCCAAGTAGCATTAGCATTGCAGGATCCAGTATCGAGCTTGTATAATAAGGTCAAGAATTGCACGTCAGGTCAAGTATTAAAGAGAGTGTTCTTTGAGCCCTAAGCATTGACTGTTTGGGATGCCCTCCAAAGTAAGCTTAATTATCATATTCATCCATTTTTCTGGGTTCATTGGAAGAAGTTTGTTTTCTTTGATACCCAAGATGGACTTCTCTGTGTGTGCAAATACACAATCCCTTCAATTGAAAAGAAAAGGACTAACACATCTGTAGTGACAAGGAATCTTTCTTCACCTAGTATCTCTATGAAACACTGTGTTTATCACAGGGAAGGATTGCAATCAGAATTTTACATAGTGATTTATTTTGAGGACAAAGAAGCAATCCTCATGAAATTAGCACAGTGTCTACAACTACCAAGTTCTATTCATGAAACAAGTAGCAATGCTATTTCATGCATGAAATGAGAACATTAATTTCTCACCTCTAGTTTGGTGAAGGAAAGAAATAGATGATGACCAGTCTAGAGAACTTGATGCGGTTTTTAGAAAAAAGTCTTTGAATATATTAAGTTACCATTAAGTTCAATGTGCAATATACCTGAAAACGATTGAATAAGCTATGGTGGGCAGTTGCAATTTAGTGTTTCAGTTTACTATCTTTTAAAGTTAAATAGCAATTAGGCATCTGTGTAAGGTTGTCAAGTAAGAGGAGAATAGCAATGTTTCATCTGGAGAATAGGGAGACATCTGGACTCTGTGTACCTTGTGTGTCACTGGAATGTAGATTCTTTAATCATGAGAATGGAAGAGAGCAAAATCAAAAGAATAAACATTTGGTATGTAAACATACAGAGAGGAAGAGAGAAAAATATCATTTAGCTATAAAAAGATAAAAATCTTGCAATTTGCTGCAATATGGATAAAATCAAAGAGTATCAGGAAATAAGTGAGAGGGTAGAACACAGACCAGATGTTTACACTTATTTTCAATAAAGAGATAAAAGGGATTATTTCTTTTTTTTTTTTTTTTTTGGTTTTTGGGCCACACCCGGCAGTGCTCAGGGGTTACTCCTGGCTGTCTGCTCAGAAATAGCTCCTGGCAGGCACGGGGGACCATATGGGACACCGGGATTCGAACCAACCACCTTTGGTCCTGGATCGGCTGCTTGCAAGGCAAACACCACTGTGCTATCTCTCCGGGCCCCAGGGATTATTTCTTAAGGAATAAGAAGAGTACTCTATTCCTTATCAAATAATGACAACACTTTGTTTTTGAATTTCAAAATTCAGATAATCAAGCAGTTGGGGAAAATCAACAGTTGAATTTGAGGTGACATAGAAACAGTAGTAGAGAGACAAGAGCATGTTGGTGGTGGTGGAGCATAATAACTGTACATTGATACCATAGATATTAGC